>NC_081552.1:24886756-25250724 GCF_963082655.1 Stomoxys calcitrans
ACCCAATATATACCTTAATGCATTTGTATACTTGGTGGGTTAAAAGAATAAAAAATAGCCAACCATTTTATATGGCATACTGAAAATCACAAATTCATTTATTTGTATAATTTTATTAATTTCCACAGACCAGTGCCTTGCTCGCTTATTAATCCTATTTGCATTATTGTACTTTACACTCAATGGATTTTTTTTGCTTGTTAAAATACATTATTCTATAATAAACACTGAAGTACAATCGGAAAAGTGTGGTAGGTTTAAAGCAAAGTTTGTGGAAAATGTTTAAAAATGGAGAAACACCAGCTAAAATTGGGAAACCCTAATCACCTATAGAATGTGCTTCCGTAAGACGTGTTGGCAGCATGCTCGGATTACTAGTGCAGGGGTCGTGGATTCGATTCCCACCTGAGTCTGTCGCTACTGTGCTATCATAATGGACCTAAAAACGCCTAAGTGAGTCTGTAAAGTATTGCCACAGTTACCGAACTTAATCTAACCAACTTTAGACCATAGAACTGGTTGATCTTAGCAACGGTCGCAAAAGACTTTTCAATAATAAGGAAGTCCACCACAGAACTAAGGCGTATATAAGGATGAGTTAAGAAATCGGAGCTAATCATGCATGGAAATCTGCAGCTCCATGGAAGACATATTCAAGGCCGCTAGTCTATAACAGAAGTCACTGAACGTATGTACAATGTCTAGTGAGGAAAACTCGCTTATGTCCATATCCCGCGAAATTTTCCAACGAAATCCCTGTAGCCGAAAGAGGTTGTCACTGATACGTATTCGTCAGGAGTGTTTAGGGCATTGTTTCTGAGTCGAGAAATAATTCGTTTCTTTTTATCGCCCGGACCACTGCACAGTGGGATAGAATCAAGAAAAAAAACAAGTAAAAAGGCGTTAAGTTCGGCCGGGCCGAACTTTGGATACCCACCACCTCGGGTATATATGTAAACCGCCTTTCATCAAAATTCGGTGAAAAATTCATAACTTATGTCCCATATCAGTTATATTAAAATATGTTCCGATTTGGACCAAATACTAATAAGTACAGTAGATATATCTAAAAATAAACCGATCTGAACTATATACGACACGGATGTCGAAAAGCCTAACATAAGACTTTGTCAAATTTCAGTGATATCGGATTATAAATGCGAATTTTATGGGGCCAAGTCTTTAAATCGAGATATAGGTTTACATGGCAGCTATATCCAAATCTGGATCGATTTGGGCCAAGTTGCATGAAAATGTCGAAGAGCCTAACTTAAAGCACTGTCCCAAATTTGAGCGAAATCGCACAATAAATGCCTCTTTTATAGGCCCAAAACCATAAATCGAGAGATCGGTCTATATGGCAGCTATATTCAAATCTCGACCGATCTGGGCAAAATTGAAGAAGAACGTCGAAGAGCCTAACCAAACTCACTGTCTCATATTTCAGCGACATCAGACAATAAATGCGTCTTTTATGACCCCATAACCTAAAACCTAGATATCGGTCTATATGCCAGCTATATCCAAATCTGGACCGATCTGTGCGATGTTGCAAACGTATGTTTAGGGGCTTAATTTAACTCACTGTCCCGAATTTCAGCGACATCGGACGATAAATGAGCATTTTATGGGCCCAAAACCTTAAATCAAGAAATCGGTCTATATGGCAGCTATATCCAAATCTGAACCGATCTGAGCCAAATTGAAGACAAATGTCGAAGGGCCAAAAACAACTCACTGTCCCAAACTTCAACAAAATCGGATAATAAATGTGGCTTTTATTGGCCTAAGACCCTAAATCGGAGGATCGGTCTATATGGCAGCTATATCCAAATCTGGGCCAAATTGACGAAGGATGTCGATAGGCCTAACACAATGCACCGTCTCGAATTTCATCAAAATCGGATAATAAATATGGCTTTTGTGGGCCTAAGACCCGAAATCGGAGGATCGGTCTATATGGCAGCTATATCCAAATCTGGACCGATCTAGGCAAAATTAACGAAAGAAGTCGAAGGGCCTAACATAACTCCCTGTCCAAACTTTCAGCAAAATCGGATAATATATGTGGCTTTTATGGGCTTAAGACCCTAAATCGGAGGATCGGTCTATATGGCAGCTATATCCAAATCTGGGCCAAATTGACGAAGGATGTCGATGGGCCTAACACAATGCACTGTCTCGAATTTCATCAAAATCGGATAATAAATATGGCTTTTGTGGGCCTTAGACCCGAAATCGGAGGATCGGTCTATAGTGCAGCTATATCCAAATCTGGACCGATCTAGGCAAAATTAACGAAATAAGTCGAAGGGCCTAACATAACTCCCTGTCCCAAATTTCAGCAAAATCTGATAATATATGTGGCTTTTATGGGCTTAAGACCCTAAATCGGAGGATCGGTCTATATGGCAGCTACATCCAAATCTGGACCGATCTGAGCCAAATTGACGAAGGATGTCGATGGGCCTAACACAAATCCCTGTCCCAAATTTCAGCGAAATCGGATAATAAATGTGGCTTTTGTGGGCCTTAGACCCTAAATCAGAGGATCGGTCTATATGGCAGCTATATCCAAATCTGTACCGATCTGGTCCAAATTAACGAAGGAAGTCGAAGGGCCTAACACAAATCCCTGTCCCAAATTTCAGCGAAATCGGATAATAAATGTGGCTTTTGTGGGCCTAAGACCCTAAATCAGAGGATCGGTCTATATGGCAGCCATATCCAAATATGGACCGATCTGGGCCAAATTGACGAAGGATGGCGAAGGGCCTAACACAACTCACTATCCCAAATTTCAGCGAAATCGGACAATGAATGTGGCTTTTATAGGCCTTAGACCCCAAATCGGAGGATCGGTCTATATGGCAGCTATATCCAAATCTGGACCGATCTCACCCAAATTGACGAAGAATGTCGAAGGGCCTAACACAACTCACTGTCCCAAATTTCTGCAAAATCGGCAAATAAAGGTGGCTTTTATGGGCCTAAGACCCTAAATCGGCGGATAGGTCTATATGGAGGCTATATCAAGATACAGTCCGATATAGCCCATCTTCGAACTTAACCTGCTTATGGACAAAAAAAGAATCTGTGCAAAATTTCAGCTCAATATCTCTATTTTTAAAGACTGTAGCGTGATTTCAACAGACAGACGGACAGACGGACGGACATGTCTAGATGGTCTTAGATTTTTACGCTGATCAAGAATATATATACTTTATAGGGTCGGAAATGGATATTTCGATGTGTTGCAAACGGAATGACAAAATGAATATACCCCCATCCTTCGGTGGTGGGTATAAAAACTAGTAAAAATATGATATTTGATAACGGATGGAGATATCTTTAAAATCTAAAATGGCTAGAGCTGAGGTACTACTTAGATCATGTGCAAAATTTCAGGGTCCTAGGTAGTCCAAGCGCCTCTTGGCAAGGCCTTATGTTGGTCATCTCGGTATTTCGAAAAATTGTTAGGGCTACCAAATCTTTGGTGTTCGGATCTTCAAAATTCTTTTTTTTATGTTAGGTAGATCGGGAGATCGGTTTATATGGGAGCTATATATCAGGTTCTTGACAGATTTGAACCGTACTTACACATTTTTTGTAAGTGATAACAAAATCTCCAGCCAAATCGACAAAAATTGCTGCTTCCAGGGGCGCAAGAAGTCAAATTTGGAGATCGGTTTATATGGGCCGATATAGCCCATTTGCAATCCTCAATACCCTATATTGATACTAAGTATCTGTGCAAAATTCCACGCGGCTAGCTTTACGCGTTTGAAATTTTGCATGCTTTCGGTAGACGGACGGCAGTCGGGCAGCCTGGGGTATGGAAGGTCGGACGGACGGACGGACGGACAGTACGACAGACGAGCGGAATGACAGACGAACGGATAGAAAGATGGGCGAATTGACATGATTGGATCTACTTAGAATCTCATGACAATTAAGAATTTATACACTTTATTGGGTCTTGGACTGATATCTCGAGGAGCTACAAATGCAATGCCGAAGTAAGTATACCCCCTTCCTTTAATATTTGCCCAATTTGCAATTACTTTTTGGGCAACCCAAAATAAGTAATTGACGCATAAGTATTATCAAATATGTAACAAAAACTATGAGGTTTGCTGTGGGGCTGCGAAAACCGATTTTAAGAAATTCACTTACTTATTGTTTACTATAAGAAAAAGTTTTGTTATATGCTGTTCTTTCCTTCTTTTAATTTTTAAAACCGATTTTTTAAGTTTACGTCACTCAACTTTTTTCTGATACCACTTATCCCATAAAAACTTGTTGTTGATAATCATTTTTATTGTAGGCTAATGTGTATTCAAGTAAATTGGCATTGCAAATAATACCAATTACATATGTGTCGAAATCAATAGCAGAGGAGAGAATAATGTTTGGTCTTTGATTTAAGAGAAAAAACTCTTTGCGAATGGTGCAACCAGAACTTTATGGAACTTAATATTTACAAATGCAAACACTTATCATTTTCAAGAATAACCTCTCTTAAAAGTATTTACTTTTTGGGTTCCTATCAACTTGAAGTAGTCTAAAGCTTTCAAAACCTTGGATTTGTTCTAGACTAACGCTAAAACTTCCGTCAACACATCTCAGAGGTTGTAAACAAAGCACGTCGAGCTCTTGGCTTCTTGAAACGCTGGAGTAAATAACTTAATGATTTCTCTGTAACGAAAAACTTATATACGTCGCTAGTCAGATGTAATCTCGAGTATGGTTCAGTGGTATGGGATCCATACTACAATATTCATTCTGATTTGATAGAATCAGTTCAAAAACAATTTCTATTATTTTGTCTCCGTCGAAATGGGTGGGTAAGAAGTTCATTACCTTCGTATGAGTACCGATTAAAATCTCATAAAGCTTTCTACATTAAAAAGTCGTAGAACCATGCTAAACATTACGTTTTTGACTAAATTAATTTATGGGCAAATAGATAACGTTCCTATCAGACCAACCAGATATTTTTATACCCTCCACAATAAGGTGGGTGGTATACTAATTTCGTCAATCTGTTTGTAACTACTCGAAATATTCGTCTGAGACCCCATAAAGTATATATATTCTTGATCGATGTGACATTTTATGTCGATCTAGCCATGTCCGTCCGTCTGTCCGTCCGTCCGTCCATCTGTCTGTCGAAAGCACGCTAAATTCCGAAGAAGTAAAGCTAGCCACTTGAAATTTTGCACAAATACTTCTTATTAGTGTAGGTCAGTTGGTATTGTAAATGGGCCATATCGGTCCATGTTTTGATATAGCTGTCATATAAACCGATCTTGGGTCTTGACTTCTTGAGCCTCTAGAGGCCGACATTCTTATCCGATTTGAATGAATTTTGTACGACGTGTTTTGTTATGATATCCAACAACTGTGCCAAGTTTGGTTCAAATCGGTTCATAACCTGATATAGCTGTCATATAAACAAATCTGGGGACTTGACTTCTTGAGCTTCTAGATGGCGCAATTCTTATCCGATTGGAACGAAATTTTGGACGACGTGTTCTGTTATGATATCCAACAACTTTGCCAAGTATGGTACAAATCGGTTCATAACCTGATATAGCTGCCATATAAACCGATCTTGGGTCTTGACTTCTTGAGAATCTAGAGTGCGCAATTCTTATCCGATTGGAATGCAATTTTGCACAACGTGTTTTGCTATAATATCCAACAGCTGTGCCAAGTATGGGTCAAATCGATCCATGTTTTGATATAGCTGTCATATAAACCGATCTTGGGTCTTGACTTCTTGAGCCTCTAGAGTGCACAATTCTTATCCGATTGGAACGAAATTTTGCACGACGTGTTCTGTTATGATATCCAAAAACTTTGCCAAGTATGGTACAAATCGGTTCATAACCTGATATAGCTGCCATATAAACCGATCTTGGGTCTTGACTTCTTGAGAATCTAGAGTGCACAATTCTTATCCGATTGGAATGAAATTTTGCACGTAGTATTTTGTTATGACAACAAGTGTGCCAAGTATGGTTGACATCGGTTCATAACCCGATATAGCTGCCATATAAACCGATCGTGGGTCTTGACTTCTTGAGCCTCTAGAGTGCACAATTCTTATTCGATTGGAATGAAATTTGGCACGACGTGTTTTGTTATGATGTGCAACAACTGTGCTAAGTATGGTACAAATTGGTCCATAACCTGATATAGCTGCCATATAAACCGATCTTGGGTCTTGACTTCTTGAGCCTCCAGAGTGCACAATTCTTATCCGATTGGAATGAAATTTTGCACGTAGTATTTTGTTATGACAACAAGTGTGCGAAGTATGGTTCACATCGGTTCATAACCCGATATAGCTGCCATATAAACCGATCTTGGGTCTTGACTTCTTGAGCCTCTAGAGTGCACAATTCTTATCCGATTGGAATGAAATTTTGCACGTAGTATTTTATTACGATATCCAACAAGTGTGCGAAGTATGGTTCACATCGGTTCATAACCCGATATAGCTGCCATATAAACTGATATGGGGACTTGACTTCTTGAGCCTCTAGAGTGCGCAATTCTTATCCGATTGGAATGAAATTTTGTTCGACGTGTTTTGTTATGATATCCAACAACTGTGCCAAGTTTGATTCAAATCGGTTCATAACCTGATATAGCTGCCATATAAACCGATCTTGGGTCTTGACTTCTTGAGCCTCTAGAGTGCGCAATTCTTATCCAATTTGGCTGAAATTTTGCGCGACGTATTTCATTCCTACTTTCAACAACTGTGTCATATAAGGTTCAAATCGATTCATAACCTGATATAGCTGCCATATAAACCGATCTGGGATCTTGACTTCTTGGGCCTCTAGAGGTCGCAATTATTATACGATTTGCCTGAAATTTTGTACGACGGATTCTCTTATGACCATCAACATATGTGTTTATTATGGTCTGAATCGGTCTATAGCCCGATACAGCTCCCATATAAATCGATCTCTGTATTTTACTTCTTGGGTCCCCAAAGGGCGCAATTCATATTCGAATTGGCTGACATTTTACACAGGTCTTCTATATATAATTGAATTGTGGTCCAAACCGGACCATATCTTGATATCGCTCTAATAGCAGAGCAAATCTTTTCTTATATCCTGTTTTTGCCTTAGAAGAGATGCCGGGAAAAGAACTCGACAAATGCGATCCATGGTGGAGGGTATATAAGATTCGGCCTGGAAGAACTTAGCACGCTTTTACTCGCTTAATTTGGTCCCGATCGGTCCAGATTTGGATATAGCTGCCATTTAGACCGATCTTTCGATTTAGGGTCTTGGACCTATAAAAGGCGCATTCATGTCCTTATTTTGCTAAAATTTTACAACATCTTTCTGCGATGTGGCCCAGATCGGTTCTGTTTTGGATATAGCTACCATATAGACCGATCTATCGATTTAAGGTCTGGGGACCATAAAAGGCGCATTTATTGTTCGATTTCGCTGAAATTTGGTGCAGTGAGTTGTGTCAGACACACATAAGCATCTTTCTACTATGTGGCCCAAATCGGTTCAGATTTGGATATTCCTGCCATATAGACCGATCTATCGATTTAAGGTCTTGAGCCCATAAAAGGACCATTTATTGTCCGATTTCGCCGAAATTGAGGACAGTGAGTTGCGTTAGGCCCTTTGACATCAGTCTCCAATTTGGCCACGATCGGTGCAGATTTGGGTATAGCTGCCATATAGACCGATCTCTCGATTTACGGATTTGAGCCCATAAAAGCCACGTTTATTGTCCAATGCCGAAATTTGGTACAGTGAGTTGCGGTAGGCCCTTCGACATATTGGGTTGCCCAAAAAGTAATTGCGGATTTTTCGGGTCGGCCAAATGAAGTTGATGATGACCAAATCAAAGCATTAATCGAATTGGATCATCATGTAACTGAGCGTGAGATAGGAGAGAAGTTAAATATACCAAACTCAACCGTTCACTATCACATAAAAAGTCTTGGACTGGTGAAAAAGCTTGATATTAGGGTACCACATGTATTGAAAGAAATTCATTTAACAAACCGAATCAACGCTTGTGACATGCACCTTAAACGCAATGAATTCGATCCGTTTTTAAAACGAATCATAACTGGAGATGAAAAATGGATTGTTTACAACAACGTTAGTCGAAAACGATCATGGTCCAAGCATGGTGAACCAGCTCAAACCACTTCAAAGGCTGATATCCACCAAAAGAAGGTTATGTCATCAGACTACCATTTATTTCGATCTTTGCAGAACTCCTTAAATGGTAAAACTTTCGGCAATGATGAGGCTATAAAGCACTTGGTTCAGTTCTTTGCAGATAAAGGCCAGAAAATCTATGAGCGTGGAATACTAAATTGGCCAGGAAGATGGCAAAAGGTTATCGAACAAAATGGCAATTATATATTTGATTAAAGTTCATTCTAAGTTTTATTAAAAATGCATTTACTTTCTTTTAAAAAATCCCCAATTTCTTTTTAGGCATCCCAATACATCCCTCTTAAATTTGGCCCAGATTGGTTCAGGTTTGGAAATAGCTGCCATATAGACCGATTTTTCGATTTAAAGTCATGGGCCCACAAAGGGGGCATTTATAATCCAATTTCGCTCAAATTTGACGAAGATGACTTTTTGACATACGTGTCGTATATGGTTTAGATCGGTCTATAATTGGATATAGCTACACCCACCGACTTTTTACTTTTTTTTTTTGAATTACTAATTTTGTTTGCCCGTTGGGGCGAAGATAATTTTATAATGATGTCTAATGAGCGTAGTGATGGATATTTTTATTGTTTACTTTAGTCGATCTCATTATTTAAAACATTTTTCATTGCTGTCATTTTGCCCATAATGATATACAGATTTAACAATAATCTGCTTATTACTACAGCTACAGCTACAATTCGATTCGTTTTAATTTTTCTCATGGACAAATAATTATTTTTATCCACAGCATTCAAATGAGCATGAACACTGATACAATGAGTCTTAATGAGACCATCGTGTTATGGCTAACAATGTAGTCGGTCAGGGCAGAAGAAGCTTAAAATCGTATGCATGACATACAGCAAAGTGTTAACAGGATTTCAAATGGCGTTAAAAGAAAAATCCTTGAATCTGCTATAATGATGGCCAACAAATAAAGCAGAAGTAATAAGGATATACGTGTTGGAAGGAAACCGCATAGTTGCAATTATAAACAGATTATAAGTGGAGGTTTAAATTGCAAAAAAAAAAAAAATGAAAAACACTTGACAGAAAACAAAATATATAAATATTCCTCAAATTACCGCGATAAGTCTATGAAGGATAGAAAATATTGTAAATTAAATTTGTTTTAAAACGGAAATAAATAAATTACACAAGGTTGGTAATAATGAAACAAATTAATGATTGATTGGAGCGAGACCCTAAGGGAATTTACATTTAAGGTCTCATTTCGTTTCAGCCTAAATGGTTTTATGATTTTGATTCCTCTGCTCTTAAATGGTATCGTCCTGAAAAAAATCTAATTTGCCAACCTTGTGTAAATTTTGACCATCAAGAGATGTAGTTATTATTTTTAAATAGATCATACGCAATCTAGGCCTAAAATAAGCATAAGTAAACAGTTATACGCACCAAGGGCTTTTCCAACTTTTATTGCATTTTTGTATTTTGTTAAAACAATGTAGCAAAGAAGATTTTAATTTAACTGGAAGCAGACTTGAATTTAACTAAAACAAGTATGGGAACTCAAAAGTTAGCCGATGTCGGCCTTAAAATATCCTACCATAAATAAAATATCCTACCAACACTATAAGTTTAAATTCGGCGATGGTCCGTGGAGCTTTAACTCAAGGGGATAGTAAAACAATAGGTACCAAATTTCGAGAAAATCCAAATAAAATTGTAGTGACGACATTTCTGAATTGAAAATCGGGAGATGTATATACATATATTAGACTCTCCCACGCTATAAGGAAAGAAGATTTTTTCGCAGATAGAGAAACGCTTACCAACCAATTTTTTTTCCTCTTGATACCAATAAGCAAGGTACCAGTGCAGACATGACGTCCAAAGGTGGATGTGGTACTTTCTAAGGAATTCAGTTGAAAGTTTTTGGTTTTTAAATGAAACTCAAAAAAAACAAAAAAAGGCATTTATAAGGCTTTTATGATTAATACATCAACTCCATCCCACCCCACGAATGTGGGTGTGATGCAGTGACCGGTTCGACTTTGAAATTCTTCCTGACGGACATACCTCATTATGCCTTATTTCAGCAAAATCTGTTACTAAATTCACCTTTAATCGGCCTAAAATTTTAAATCGACAGATCGGTATATATGGCAGTTATATCCAAATCTTGACCGATCTGGGCCGTATACTCGCTATACCAAGTTTCAGCGAAAACGGACAGTAAATTCGCCTGTTATTGCCGCAAGACCTTAAATTGAGTGATCGGTCCATATGACAGCTATCTCCATACAGACTGATCTTAGCCATACCCAGTACGAATGTGGGCCCAAGATCCTAAATCGGGTGATCGGTGTATATGCCAGTTATATCTAAATCTGGGCCGTATTGAACAAAAACGAAAGAGGTCTAACACAACTCACTGTCCCAAATTGCATCGAACTCGAATAATAAATGTGGCTTTAATAGCCCTTAGGATTTAAATTGGCAGATCGGTATATATGGGGATATATAAAGGAGGCGAATTTATGGAGAAAAAACTGAAAAATACCAAGGCAAAATTTTGATATTTTAAAATTAATATTTAAAGGAGGCCATCGCAGCGCAGAGGTAAGCATGTCCGACAATGACGCTGAACGCCTGTAATCGAATCCTGGCGAGAACATCAGAAAATTTTTCATCGGTGGTTATCGCCTCCTAATGATGGCGAAATTTGTGCAGTCCTATACCATTTGGTATGGCAGCCGTGTAAAAACCGTTCCACAAAGAGTTGCCGCACTGCGGTACACCGTTTGGACTCGGCCATAAAAAGGAAGCCCCTTATTATGGAGCTTAAATCTTCAATCAGACAGCACTAATTGATTATGAAACATTTGCCCCTGTTCCTTAATAGAATGGTAAGGGGCAAATTTGCATTTGCATCAAAGGTATAGTCCGAAATAGTCTATCCTCGAACTTAACCTGCTTATGAACAACAAGTGAAAGCGTTGTAAATTCGGTCGGGCCGAATTTTGTGTACCCACCACCATTAATTATGCTAAAAATGTATACAAAATAAATTTTAATGAAGGTCATACATTTATTCTTCATACCAAACCATAGGCAAAGCAGCAAAAATTAAGGCTTCCAGGCTGATGATCGAGAGACCGGTCTGCATGGGAGCTATATCAGGGTTATAGACGAATTTTGACCACAATTGGCGCATTTTTTGGAAATCGTAACAGAACACTACATGGCTCAATTTCAGCCAAATCGGACAAAAATTGCGGCTTGTAAGGACACAAGAAGTCAAATCGGTAAATGGTTTATATGGGATATAATCTGAACTGATATAGCCCATTTGCAATTCCCAATGACCTACATAAATATTAAAATATCTGTGCAAAGTTTCAAGCTGCTAGCTTTATGCGCTCGACCGCTATCGGGATTTCGACAGAAGGACGGACGGATGTATGGATGGACATGGCTAGATCGAATCAGAACATCGAGACGATCAAGAATATATATACTTTTTGGGGTCTTTGATGAATATTTGGAGGTGTTACAAACGGAATGACTAGATTAGTTTACCCCCATCCTATGGTCATGTATAAAAAATAACTAAAAACGCATTATGGATATATTTACTATCAAAATTTACTATAACACTACTATATCAATATTAATATTTAAACGCAGTCCGATCTTGATCATATATATATTATCCCGAATAACGGTGGAATTCGTACTATATTTAGATATAGCTGCCATATAGAGCTTTGTATGGTACGAGCCAAGTACGAATGGGAGCATTTTTCGAGATGGCTGCTATGGGTTCATGAATAATGTATTTTTGTACCCACCACCTGGGGATGGCGGTATACTAATCTAGTCAATCCATTTGTAACAGCTCGAAATATTCGTCTTAGACCCCAAAAGTATTGGTTGCCCCAAAAAGTAATTGCGGATTTTTCATATAGTCGGCGTTGACAAATTTTTTCAACGGCTAGTGACTCTGTAATTGGCATCTTTCTTCTGTCAGTTATCAGCTGTTACTTTTAGCTTGCTTTAGAAAAAAAAGTGCGCGAAATTTTGTTTACATTTGTTTGCTTGGCGTCAATTTTAATATGGCTACCACATGTATTGAAAGAAATTCATTTAACAAACCGAATCAACGCTTGTGATATGCACCTTAAACGCAATGAATTCGATCCGTTTTCAAAACGAATCATAACTGGAGATGAAAAATGGATTGTTTACAACAATGTTAGTCGAAAACGATCATGGTCCAAGTATGGTGAACCAGCTTAAACCACTTCAAAGGCTGATATCCACCAAAAGAAGGTTATGCTGTCTGTTTGGTGGGATTGGAAGGGTGTGGTATATTTTGAGCTGCTTCCAAGGAACCAAACGATTAAATCAGATGTTTACTGTCAACAATTGGACAAATTGAATACAGCCATCAAGGAGAAGCGACCAGAATTGGTCAATCGTAAAGGTGTCATATTCCATCAGGACAACGCTAGACCGCACACATCTTTGGTCACTCGCCAAAAACTGAGTGAGCTTGGCTGGGAACTTTTGATGCATCCACCATATAGCCCTGACCTTGCACCATCAGACTACCATTTATTTCGATCTTTGCAGAACTCCTTAAATGGTAAAACTTTCGGCAATGATGAGGCTATAAAATCGCACTTGGTTCAGTTTTTTGCAGATAAAGGCCAGAAGTTCTATGAGCGTGTAATACTAAATTTGCCAGGAAAATGGCAAAAGGTTATCGAACAAAATGGCAATTTTATATTTGATTAAAGTTCATTCTAAGTTTTATTAAAAATGCATTTACTTTCTTTTAAAAAATCCGCAATTATTGGATTGCCCAAAAAGTAATTGCGGATTTTTATACCCTCCATCATAAGATGGGGGGTATACTAATTTCGTCATTCTGATTGTATCTACTCGAAATATTCGTCTGAGACCCCATAAAGTATATATATTTTTGATCGTCGTGAAATTTTATGTCGATCTAGCCATGTCCGTCCGTCTGTCCGTCCGTCTGTCCGTCCGTCCGTCTGTCCGTCCGTCTGTCCGTCCGTCTGTCCGTCCGTCTGTCCGTCCGTCTGTCCGTCCGTCTGTCCGTCCGTCTGTCTGTCGAAAGCACGCTAACTTCCGAAGGAGTAAAGCTAGCCGCTTGAAGTTTTGCACAAATACTTCTTATTAGTGTAGGTCGGTTGGTATTGTAAATGGGCCATATCGGTCCATGTTTTGATATAGCTGCCATATAAACCGATCTTGGGTCTTGACTTCTTGAGCCTCTAGAGGGCGCAATTCTTATCCGATTGGAATGAAATTTTGCACGACGTGTTTTGTTATGACATCCAACAACTGTGCTAAGTATGGTTCAAATCGGTTTATAACCTGATATAGCTGCCATATAAACCGATCTGGGGTCTTGACTTCTTGAGCCTCTAGAGTGCGCAATTCTTATCCGATTGGAATGAAATTTTGCACGACGTGTTTTGTTACGATGTCCAACAACTGCGCCACGTATGGTTCAAGTCGGTCCATAACCTGATATAGCTGTCATATAAACCGATCTTGGGTCTTGACTTCTTGGGCCTCTAGAGGGCGCAATTATTATCCAATTTGAATGAATTTTGGCACGTTAATACTTTCAACGACTGTGCCAAGTACGGTCGGAATCGGTCAAGAACCTGATGTAGCTCCCATATAAACCGATCTCTCGATCATCCTTATTCGATTTCTAGAAGCTTTAATTTTAGCTTGTTTGTCTGAAATTTGGTATGCAGAATAAATTTATGCCCTTCAACTTAACTTATTTTGTAAAAATTTTAAGTGGTGGTGGGTTCCCAAGATTTGGCTAGGCCGATCCTAGCACGCTTTTACTCGTTGACAATATTATGACTAAGGGTGGTTAGTATGTGCATCAAGATGGTGGGTATCCAAGGTTCGACCGGCCGAACGTAATGCCATTTTCATTTATTTTATTCTCTTTCTTCTAGTTTAGTTTGTATGACATGTTGATGAAAAAATGAAACAGCTTTGTTTTTTTTGTGTACCTTTTGCTGGATTACTTTGGTTGCTCCATTTTGTTGTTGACCAACAAAAATGAAAATTGCATTCCCATTTATGTTCAAGTGCTATTTCCTGCTATATTCCTGTTATTTTTTTTTTGTAAACTTTCTGATTGCAGTTTTCCCTACGTTAGGATTAAAAGTCACCAGCATCACCCTCATCATCGTCATCTTGTGGACAAATGGACAACTAAAAGAACAGTGAAACCTCCTTTTGGATTAATTCATTACTTGATGAAGGGATCAGCCATCAGGTAATTCAATTTCTTTTCTTAACCGTCAAAATGCAGTCTATAGGTACTGCTTCAAGAAATTTTCTGCCTGCAGCCGAAAGGTCTGCCGACATTTGATCTTTTGATCCAAAGAATGTACTCAAATTATCGGCAAACTTCTATCTATGGATTGATTCCCTAACAGTATTTCTTCTGTCAGTATTGCCATACCATACTTAATTCTATTCAATGCAGACTTGTGGTCTGTAAAATTCGGAGAAAGTATGATCAGGAGGCAGGTGACAAGTGGAACGCCTCAAGCAGGTGTGTTCTTACCGATTCTCGGGAACCAAGAAACGAGAGACGGCGTGAGACTTATCGAATATGACAACACACAGTGGGCCGAAAGGCAAAACATTTTAAATAAATCCACAATTTTGTTTCTATTCATCTGAGCGGAAAAAAAATCTTCTGGACATTTGTATAGGAGGACACGGGCTTTCAGGAAACTGGCTTTGTTGGTTTATCAGGGTGTCAAAGTTGTCCACTTTGCACTTCTCCAACCCACAAGAGGCTTCAACTTCCGATCGACTGAACCGATTTGTATTTGATTTAAGACTGGCACAATTTGTGTGAAATGTTCAGTATAAAGTTTAAGAGTGTTTAAAATATCTCGCCACGCTCCTTCTCCTAGGATTTCTAAATCAGGCAAATCATCAAAAGTTATAGCCCCTTGAAAGTAGGAGGGGTGGAAAGTGTTCAACTTTGACGCACTGTAATTCACCCTGTATTAGAGACCAACAACATTTTCCTGAATTTTTTTATTTTTTAGCCGTTTAGCCCACTGTACGTCGTTTTGTTGATTCGGGGCAAATTTCTATCGACAATCAGCGAGATTATGGAAAGGTTACTGTAGAGGCTTTTGAGATAGGCTAAGAGAAATGGACTGAGGACTTACCCAAGGAAGACGTAGCTGGTGTCCTTTACTTTGCGATATAAGATACTGGATTTTTGACTACCATCTTTGGAAGGGACTGGCACTCTGCTGCCATAAGATAATATACTGGATGTACACTGTCATTAGGAAACCAGTGCCCCCCATATGGGGCATATGTATGATGAAAGGCTGTGGAGAAAAGTGCACGAATCAAAACCACACCGCCGGCGGGTCTGGAGGTTTTATTTGGGGGGCTGAGGATGAGGGAATTTGGCATGTTGAGGGAAGGCGGACATGGCCCCGGCTCCATTCTGGAGGCCATGCATTTAGGGGGTAGTCTGAGGAGGGTCTCAGACAACCTGTCGCCGCGAACATTTCGAGACAGTTTGTTCCGGATGCGCTTTCTCGGAAAAGAGGATTGGGAGGTGGATGAGATCTTGGTCTTTAACTGACGGCTCCAGGATGGAGTCAGGGCGTTATTTCGGCTCTTCTCAGAGACAATCGATTTCGGTATGACAGATACACTGCCGGACGAGTACGTGATCTTTCAGGCAGAGATCTGTGCAATACGTTGGCAGCAAAAGACATTCGATGGACTGACCAACAAATGCGGTGAATTGCCCTACCACCTACCAGACCTGTGGCCGGTATTGCACACGTGCCTTTTTTTGAACTAATGAACATAGTAGAGGAGATGGGCAGTGCGAAGGCGGTGACGAGCAGTCAGTCTGTGGATGGATGTTGGATTGCCAGAATAATCTGGCCAGCTGTCGACCAAAGGAGGACGAGGAAACTGCTGGCCGTTAAAACGGGGTCGCTGAGTACGTTGCAGGAGTCATAAGCGGACACTGTAAGCATCGAATGGGAGTCCCGCCCAACGACGATTGCGGTCGCTCTCTTGATGAAAAAAAAGAAGCAGACGATCCAACACCTGCTCTGCGCACGCCCGGGCCTACGGGGGCATAGGTTTTTCATCGTTAGCCGTACTTTTAATTGGACGATTTTCATCTTTCCTTTTCCCTTTTACCTGCTTTTCAGAACTTATTTGGTTCCAATTTCTTCTCACTGCAAAAATACTCTCTTAATTTTTCCACTACTGCCTCAATACAGTTTGTATTTAAATTTTTAATAAATATTTTTGCCACTTTCCATGCAGAGGAGTTTGCCGGTTTGTTGTTGTTAATTTCTATGCCACACTGTTGCAACCACACTTGAAATTCATTAGCACAGTTTGTACCACACTGTACACAAGTGTTGCTGCAAAAAGTTAACTCGCTTCCACTTCCACAACGACCAAACACTTCCGTTCAAGAGAGTTTCCTCAGGCGACAGACAAATTTGTCTGTGCCAAAACAATGGAAATCACCAAACGGGGAAAATGCAAGGCATAGTAGAAAACAAACCCCCTCAATGAAATGCCTCAGAAAAATCCGGAAAAATAAGTTAAAAATTCCAAGCATTGAAAATTTTATGAACTTTTTTTGTTTTGTAGCAGCCACACCAACCAAGTGCCACTTGTGTGTTTGGGGGTATGTGGTCCAAAAAAAAAAAAAAAAGAGGGGAGGTAAGAATTTTTTTGTATAAGTGGGCTGAGCTACAATGAATTGCAATTAAAAAACTTTTCCTCAGTTATAATTTAGATAGAAAATTGCCTGAAATATTTAAAAAAAAAATTTTTTTCCACATCGCCTAAAAAAATGTGGCCACAATACAATTGATGAAACTTTATGTGAATGTAGAAACTATGAATACTTTTCATCATATATAAGTGTGTGTGTGAAGTGGCCCTTTAGGCGTATGTTTTATGCATTAAGAAAGTTAAGGGACAAAATTCATACGCTGCATGGTTTAGTACAACACGTATATGCTTCAAAGTACAGCCATTCATATAAATCATACGCAACAATGGCAGAAGTAAATACTGAAAATCAGACTTGCAGATGGCCAAAGGCATTCAAAACTTTGTGTTATAACTATTTTTGATCATTATTCGCTTTTACATGCCTTTAAAGAAATTGTAAACTGTAATAGGTTTTTTTGTGCCTTTTTTTTTTTTGGTTAACTTTTCCTTAGTTCTCTAGCTCATGTTGCCTGATCAGGACATGTGTAAAATTTGCTTGCGCTAACTTAATTTTAAAGATGTTTTGGTTGTTGATTTTTTTTTTTTTTTGCATGAAATAACTCTTTGTTTCAGCCATCCAACTTCAATTTTCTGGAAATAATGGTTATTACGAGAATTGATGAGATTTCTTTGCTATTTTCTTGTTCTTGACTGCTTTTTGTTGCTTAAATTTTCTTTTTTCTCTAAGGTTATCAAAGCAAGCATAACTTTTAAATTTGAAATATTCTTCTATTTTCATGTTTTACTCTTTCCTAGCAAAGATGCTGGCTTCAAAATTTCTTTCATTCGTCTTCAACAAACTGCAAAGATTTGTTGACTTGACAACATGTCTTTAGTTTCTTCAAAAGGATGACATTTGTTTGGTTATCTTTTAAATTGAATTTACAAATTTCCTGTTCTTTTACTTGGTGAGCAAACTATTGGGTTGCCCAAAAAGTAATTGCGGATTTTTTAAAAGAAAGTATATGCATTTTTGATAAAACTTAGAATGAACTTTAATCAAATATACTTTTTTATACCCTCCACCATAAGATGGGGGGTATACTAATTTCGTCATTCTGTTTGTAACTACTCGAAATATTCGTCTGAGACCCCATAAAGTATATATATTCTTGATCGTCGTGAAATTTTATGTCGATCTAGCCATGTCCGTCCGTCTGTCCGTCCGTCCGTCCGTCCGTCCGTCCGTCCGTCCGTCTGTCTGTCGAAAGCACGCTAACTTCCGAATGAGTAAAGCTAGCCGCTTGAAATTTTGCACAAATACTTCTTATTAGTGTAGGTCGGTTGGTATTGTAAATGGGCCATATCGGTCCATGTTTTGATATAGCTGCCATATAAACCGATCTTGGGTCTTGACTTCTTGAGCCTCTAGAGTGCGCAATTCTTATCCGATTGGAACGAAATTTTGCTCGACGTGTTTTGCTATGATATCCAACAACTGTGCCAAGTATGGTTCAAATCGGTTCATAACCTGATATAGCTGCCATATAAACCGATCTTGGGTCTTGACTTCTTGAGCCTCTAGAGTCCGCAATTCTTATCCGATCAGAATGAAATTTGGCACGACGTGTTTTGCTATGATATCCACCAACTGTGCCAAGTATGGTTGAAATCGGTCCATAACCTGATATAGCTGCCATATAAACCGATCTTGGGTCTTGACTTCTTGAGCCTCTAGAGTGCGCAATTCTTATCCGACTGGAATGAAATTTTGCACGACGTGTTTTGTTATTATATACAACAACTGTGCCAAGTATGGTTCAAATCGATCCATAACCTGATGTAGCTGTCATATAAACCGATCTTGGGTCTTGACTTCTTGAGCCTCTAGAGGGCACAATTCTTATCCGATTTGAATGAATTTTTGCACGAAGTATTTCGTTATGATATCCAACAACTGTGCCAAGTATGGTTGAAATCGGTCCATAACCTGATATAGCTGTCATATAAACATATCTGGGGATTTGACTTCTTGAGCTTATAGAGGGAGCAATTCCTATTCGATTTGGCTGAAATTTTGCATGACGTATTTTATTTTTACTTTCAACAACTGTGTCAAATAAGATTCAAATCTGTTCATAACCTGATATAGCTGCCATATAAACCGATCTGGGATCTTGACTTCTTGACCCCTAGAGGTCGCACTTATTATCCGATATGCCTGAAATTTTGTACGACGGATCCTCTCATGACCATCAACAAACGTGTTTATTATGGTCTGAATCGGTCTATAGCCCGATACAGATCCCATATAAATCGATCTCTCTATTTTACTTCGTGAGCCCCCAATGGGCGCAATTCTTATACGAATTGGCTGAAATTTTACACAGGTCTCCAACATATAATTTAATTGTGGTCCGAACCGGACCATATCTTGATATAGTTTTAATAGTAGAGCAACTCTTTTCTTATTTCCTTTTTTGCCTAAGAAGAGATGCCGAGAAAAGAACTCGACAAATGCGATCCATGGTGGAGGGTATATAAGATTCGGCCCGGCCGAACTTAGCACGCTTTTACTTGTTTACACTTTTTTTCTAAAGCAAGCTAAAAGTAACAGCTGATAACTGGCAGAAGAAAGAATTCAATTACAGAGTCACAAGCTGTGAAAAAACTTGTCAACGATATGAAATCCGCAATTACTTTTTGGGCAACCCAATATTTCCCTTAATAGAAGGCTAAATGTTAACAGATGGTCCGCATTGTTTGAAGTGGCTTTTGTGAAGCAACAAAGTTTTGAAATGTTACATTTTATGGAATTATTTTTAGTATCGACATAAGAGGCTGGAATATTTGAGGGAATATTTTACAAAACCTTAAAGCACAAAAATTGAAACATTAAACTTAAAACTCTTTCAAACGAGAATTAACTTTAGGTAAGGCCAACCTTAGATATGCATTACAAATGTACGCCTTTTGAAAATTGGCTATTAACCATGCGCACAGCGGGCAGCTATATACAAAAATGAACCGCTCTGCTCTGAAATTAGTAAATGGAGTAATTTTGGTACCATGGTGCGTATGATCAGTATTAATAATCAACTTTTTGTCAAATTTTCCTTATAATGTTCGCAATACTCAGAGTGTAATAATAAAATGAATTTTCTATGCTAGACAAGACCTATACAAGTGGCTTCCTAAGTCCATCAATCAATTATTTAAATGGGATAATTCCTAAATAGCCTTGTTATTCGGGAAATTAACCATATAAATAGCTATTAAATAACAATTTTCAAATTGATTATTCCATTTATGTAAACATCGAAGAAAAGATAAATCAATGTCTATCACAATGCCCTTCAACAATGTGTCACATGTCCCTTTATTTGCTCCTGCCAAGAAAGATAATCGAAAATATCCTCATAATTGTCATTTTCATGTTTTCTGTTATTTTATTCTTCTGTGGAGAAACTTGTGGGAAGCATTTCGAGGTATTCGCGTTACATTTACATCATCTGAGATGTACGTACATAACTCCCAAAAGACACGTGTCCGCACACGTATGCGTAGGTAAATGTCTGTATGACGACAGTTTTCGGGTGGCTTTACCCAACGTGAGGCCAGATAAAGAGACTTATATTTGTTTGGTGTGACATGTTATCACTTGTTTCCTGTCCTAGCAGAATCCTTTGAGGGCGGAAAATTATGACAATAGTAATGGCAATGTAACCTCCTTGTGATGACATGTAAAAGTCCATTTCATTTGTAGCAATATTTTGTTGATAAAAATTACAGAGAAAGGTGGTGAAAACGCAACCAAATATGGCGTAGCAGTGATTGATAAGGCTTAGAGCCTGTTTCACTAAGTTCAGTGACAAGAATGGTAATCATGAGAAATGGTAGCCATTCTCTCTCGAGAATGCTCTGCTGCGCCTTCTTTAACTCTCTAATATGTTTTTGGGGTGGGGACACTTTGCCCCCATGAACGTGGATATCGAATTCGTGCCAATGTAGCCTATGTCCGCCTATGATGCTGAACGCCTGCGTTTGAATCCTGGCAAGAACATCGGACAAAATTTGAAACGGTGGTTATCCTCTCTTTATGCTGGCGACATTCGTGAGGTACGATGCCATGCATGCTAATGTAAAAACATTCTCCCCAAAGAGGTGTCGCACTGCGGCATAGCCACGACTCGGCTATAAAAGAGGGTCCCTTACTTGAATCGGAAAGCACTCGTTGACCCTGTTCGGTTCTAGGGCAAATTTTTGCTCAAATGCCTTTCTTTTGAGTCCTTTCTTTTTACCGTATTGGTAAAATTTTATACCCACCACCGACGGATGGGGGTATATTCATTTTGTCATTTCGTTTGCAACACATCGAAATATCCATTTCCGACCCTATAAAGTATATATATTCTTGATCAGCGTAAAAATCTAAGACGATCTAGACATGTCCGTCCGTCTGTCCGTCTGTCTGTTGAAATCACGCTACAGTCTTCGAAAATAGAGATATTGAGCTGAAATTTTGCACAGGTTCTTTTTTTGTCCATAAGCAGGTTAAGTTCGAAGATGGGCTATATCGGACTATATCTTGATATAGCCCCCATATAGACCGATCCGCCGATTTAGGGTCTTAGGCCCATAAAAGCCACATTTATTACCCGATTTTGTTGAAATTTGGGGCAGTGAGTTGTGTTAGGCCCTTCGACATCCTTCGTCAATTTGGCTCAGATCGGTTCAGATTTGGATATAGCTGCCATATAGACCGATCCTCCGATTTAGGGTCTGAGGCCCATAGAAACCACATTTATTATCCGATTTCGCTAAAATTTGGGACAGTAAGTTGTCTTAGGCCCTTCGACATGTTTCTTTAATTTGGTCCAGATCGGTTCAGATTTCGATATAGCTGCCATATAGATCGATCCTCCGATTTATGGTGTAAGGCCCATAAAAGCCACATTCATTATCCGATTTTGCTGAAATTTGGGACAGTAAGTTGTGTTAGGGCCTTTGACATATTTCTTCAATTTGGTCCAGATGGGTTCAGATTTAGATATAGCTGCCATATAGACCGATTTCTTGATTTATGGTTTTGGGCCCATAAAATGCTCATTTATTGTCCGATGTCGCTGAAATTTGGAACAGTGAGTTAAGTTAAGCTCCTTGACATGCTTCTGCAATATCGCACTGATCGGTTCAGATTTGGATATAGCTGCCATATAGACCGATATCTATGTTTTAGGTTTTGGGGCTATAAAAGATGCACTTATTGTCCGATGTCGCTGAAATTTGAGACAGTGAGTTTGGTTAGGCTCTTCGACGTCCTTCTTCAATTTTGCCCAGATCGGTTCAGATTTGAATATAGCTGCCATATAGACCGATCTCTGGATTTAAGGTTTAGGGCCCATAAAAGAGGCATTTATTGTCCGATTGCGCCGAAATTTGGGACAGTGCTTAGTGTTAGGCTCTTCGACATGTTTATGCAACTTGGCCCAAATCGGTCCAGATTTGGATATAGCTGCCATGTAGACCGATATCTCGATTTAAAGTCTTGGCCCCATACAAGGCGCATTTATAATCCGATTTCACTGAAATTTGACACAGTGACTTAGGTTCGGCTTTTCGACATCCGTGTCGTATATAGTTCAGATCGGTATGAGGTATATGAGTATAAGGTATGAAATTTTCACCGAATTTTGATGAAAGGTGGTTTACATATATACCCGAGGTGGTGGGTATCCAAAGTTCGGCCCGGCCGAACTTAACGCCTTTTTACTTGTTCTGGTTCAGGGGGTATTTCGGAAATGGGCCCTTAAAGTAAATATAAGATACGAGCCTCACAATGGCATGATCGGTAAATACAATAAGTTGTGTTTGAGGGTGGGGTGGACCCCGGGGTCGTTGTCCCGAAAATGAGAAGAGCTTTTTGGGGGACACATTTCGACTCAAATATGGACATCAAATTCGTGCTCCACTCCCAAATCCCTTTAATTTTCGCCCCATGCTGGGTAGGCCACCTGCACTTTGCCCTGAAAATAGATATCAAATTCATTCTTTTTCCCCCAAATACCATTTATTTGAGCTTTATATTTCTATAGTCGAAAATGAAATTCAGTTTAGGGGGTGATTTAGGGCATACCCCTACACAATCAATGAAAATTCTAAGAAAATCAGTTCTGCTTTTTTTGATTCTAGGAAACAAAACAAAGAAACCGAGTCTCATATGCCCATTTGCGGCGTTTTTGGGGGGTGGGGTGACCCCCTATACTTCGATCTGATTTTGAATGCCAAACTCGTAATCTATCCCATATTCTTCATGCTCGTCCAATAAACCAATTTTAGGTTATTTTGAGGTTTTATTATACCCTCCACCATAGAATGGGGGAATACCAATCTAGTCATTCCGTTTGTAACACCTCGAAATATTCGTCTAAGACCCCATAAAGTATATATATTCTTGATCGTCTCGACGTTCTGATTCCAAATAGCCATGTTCGTCCGTTCGTCTGTGGAAATTACGATAGCGGTCGAATGCACTAGCCGATTGAAATTTTGCACAGATACTACAAATGGGCCATATCGGTTCAGATTTAGATATAGCTTCCATATCCCAAACCGATCTCAAGTTTTGATTTCTTGAGCCCCTGGAAGCCGCAATTTTTGTTCGATTAGACTGATATTTTGCAAATAGTGTTCTGTGACGACTGCTAATAGCTGTGCCAAGTGCGGTTCAAATCGGTCTATAACCTGATATAGCTCCCATATAAACCGATTTCCCGCTTTGACTTTTGAGCCATTGGAAGCAATTTCTGTCCGATTTGACGGAAATTTTGCATATAGTGTTCTGTTATGATTTCCAACAGCCGTGACATGTACGGACCAAATAGGTCTATGACCTGATATAGCTCCTATTCGAATTCTTGAGCCCGTACAAGTCGCAATTTTCATCCGATTTGGCTGAAATTGATCATGTAAAGTTTTGTTACTATTTCCAACAACTGTGCCAAGTACGGTCTATATGCTGACATAGCTCCCACATAAACTGATCTCCCGATTTGACTTCATGTTTTAATATAAAATTCGTACTCTACTCCTGAATATCTTTCACTTGAGTCCCATATTGTCACGATCGGTACACTTTTATATTTGAGTAATACTTTTGGTGTAAGCGGAAGGATCCGCCCTCCTTCCGAAATCAAAAAATTATTTAGCCTATGTTTCTTTCCAGACCAACTTACACAATCTGTGATAATTTTAAGGTAATCGGTTCATCCGTTTTTGAGTCTATACGGAAAAAACAAACAAACCGACAAACAACCACAACTTGATTTTTATATATAAGATTCGCTCAGCCTTACGTTTCGTGAGTGAGAGAAAATGTCCCCAGATTTACAGTTTGAAAAAAAAGTACATTTGGCGAAAAAAAGCTAAAACACGTACAAACCAGTTAGGAAAGGCAAAAGTCGGGCGGTGCCGACTTTATAATACCCTACACCTACCCTATATGAACAAAGTGGGAACTATATCTAACTCCGAACCAATTTTGATTGACCTCGGCGGATGTTTTCAGATGAGTTATTAAACAATCCGTATCAAATTTCGAGTTCATATGTTCAAAATGTTATAAATACGGCTGACAAATAACAACATTATTGCAAATTACCCAAAATCAGACGAAATTATATATATGGGAGCTACATCTAAATCTGAACCGATTTGCACCAAACTTCTTAGATATTGTGGTAGGCATCGAGGAAAGCATTGTGCAAAAAATTGGCAAGATTAGTCAATAAATGTCCTTGCAGTGACTCAAGGAGTAAATATGGCAGCTAAATCAAAATTTGAACCGATTTCTATGAAATTTAAAGTCATAAGAAATCGAAAGTCATAAGAAATACCTCCTGCAAAATTACGAGTGAATCGGTTAACAAATGAGCACTTTATTGCAATATTTCTCAAAATCGGACGAACATGTATATCGGAGCTATATCTAAGTCTGAACCGATTTTTCCCGATTTCAATAGGCTTCGTCTCTAGGCCGAAAAACAAGCCTGTAACAAATTGGAAGACGATCGGGTACAATTTGAGACCTGTAGTTTGCATACAAATAAATATGGACAGACAGACGGACATAGCTAAATGGAATCAGAAAGTGATTCTGAGTCGATCGGCATACTCATCAATGGGTCTATCACTATTCACTAATCGGAGCATGACGCACAAAAAAAAAAATAAAATTGAATGTCCCTGGATGCTCTTTTCTTTAAAGGAAAAGAAAAATAATACATACTTCAGTGGCAGTGTATCTTTTTAAATGAAAGGAAATTTCTCGAAATTATTTGCGATAATCTAAATGACCTTAAACCAATAAATATAAAATTTATAACAATGTTCATCAAACCTTTCACAAATTTATAAAAAATTGTTCACTTGTTATTTTTTGGGGTCAAGGATGAATGGTATTGATACTCAGATAAGCTTTTATATTGGGTTGCCCAAAAAGTAATTGTCGGTAATATATTTAGCAGTAATATAGTCGGCGTTGACAAATTTTTTCAACGGCTTGTGACTCTGTAATTGCATTCTTTCTTCTGTCAGTTTTTCAGAGTAATCTAAGAAAAATGTGTAAAAAAAAGGTTCGTATAGAAAATTTGTCGCTGAGACAAAGTTTCGTATAGAAAATTTGTCGCTGAGACAAAGTTTCGTATAGAAAATTTGTCGCTGAGACAAAGTTTCGTATAGAAAATTTGTCGCTGAGACAAAGTTTCGTATAGAAAATTTGTCGCTGAGACAAAGTTTCGTATAGAAAATTTGTCGCCGAGACAATATTATGTGTGTGAAGTTAAATTCCGAATTTAACTAGCAGAGACACAAACCGCTTTGTTAACAGAGTGCGAGAGAGAGTAACAGAAGTATTAACAGAGATCCACTGAGGGGTTAGCAGAGCTCTGTAAATACTTAACAGAACCAAAAAACAAGAGAAATTAATTAAATTTCTTACTTTTTATAAATTTTTGCAAATATTTGTAAAAAAAAAAAATAAAACCATAACAAAATTTGGAGTAAAATATCAATGCTTTGAATCAAAAACACCAAATTAAAAATATCTATTACCGTAGTACTGAGAAAAATGAAAAATTTATAAAAAAAATATTCTGGGCAGGATTATGACCAATGGTCCTGGAGGACATCTAAGAATTCTACAAGGTACTACCATACATCGTTGGAAAGGTGACGATGTGTGCTTTCCAAAACATATCTTTATTCGAAAATCGAGCGGTTGGTTTTTTCAAATTCCTGTCTTTTTTAAAAAAATTCTGGAAAAAAAATTTTGACAGGATTATGACCAACGCTCCTGGAGGACATCTAAGAATTCTACAAGGTACTACCATACATCGTTGGAAAGGTGACGATGTGTGCTTTCCAAAACATGTCCTTATTCGAAAATCGAGCAGTTGGTTTTTTCAAATTCCTGTCTTTTTTAAAAAAATTCTGGAAAAAAAATTTTGACAGGATTATGACCAACGCTCCTGGAGGACATCTAAGAATTCTACAAGGTACTACCATACATCGTTGGAAAGGTCACGATGTGTGCTCTCCAAAACATGTCCTTATTCGAAAATCGAGCAGTTGGTTTTTTCAAATTCCTGTCTTTTTTAAAAAAATTCTGGAAAAAAAATTTTGACAGGATTATGACCAACGCTCCTGAAGGACATCTAAGAATTCTACAAGGTACTACCATACATCGTTGGAAAGGTGACGATGTGTGCTCTCCAAAACATATCTTTATTCGAAAATCGAGCGGTTGGTTTTTTCAAATTCCTGTCTTTTTTAAAAAAATTCTGGAAAAAAAATTTTGACAGGATTATGACCAACGCTCCTGGAGGACATCTAAGAATTCTACAAGGTACTACCATACATCGTTGGAAAGGTGACGATGTGTGCTTTCCAAAACATATCTTTATTCGAAAATCGAGCGGTTGGTTTTTTCAAATTCCTGTCTTTTTTAAAAAAATTCTGGAAAAAAAATTTTGACAGGATTATGACCAACGCTCCTGGAGGACATCTAAGAATTCTACAAGGTACTACCATACATCGTTGGAAAGGTGACGATGTGTGCTTTCCAAAACATATCTTTATTCGAAAATCGAGCGGTTGGTTTTTTCAAATTCCTGTCTTTTTTAAAAAAATTCTGGAAAAAAAATTTTGACAGGATTATGACCAACGCTCCTGAAGGACATCTAAGAATTCTACAAGGTACTACCATACATCGTTGGAAAGGTCACGATGTGTGCTTTCCAAAACATGTCCTTATTCGAAAATCGAGCGGTTGGTTTTTTCAAATTCCTGTCTTTTTTAAAAAAATTCTGGAAAAAAATCGGGACAGGATAATGCTCCTGGAGGACATCTAAGAATTCTACAAGGTACTACCATACATCGTTGGAAAGGTGACGATGTGTGCTCTCCAAAACATATCTTTATTCGAAAATCGAGCAGTTGGTTTTTTCAAATTCCTGTCTTTTTTAAAAAAATTCTGGAAAAAAAATTTTGACAGGATTATGACCAACGCTCCTGGAGGACATCTAAGAATTCTACAAGGTACTACCATACATCGTTGGAAAGGTCACGATGTGTGCTTTCCAAAACATGTCCTTATTCGAAAATCGAGCGGTTGGTTTTTTCAAATTCCTGTCTTTTTTAAAAAAATTCTGGAAAAAAATCGGGACAGGATAATGGCCAATGCTCCTGGAGGACATCTAAGAATTCTACAAGGTACTACCATACATCGTTGGAAAGGTGACGATGTGTGCTTTCCAAAACATGTCCTTATTCGAAAATCGAGCGGTTGGTTTTTTCAAATTCCTGTCTTTTTTAAAAAAATTCTGGAAAAAAATCGGGACAGGATAATGGCCAATGCTCCTGGAGGACATCTAAGAATTCTACAAGGTACTACCATACATCGTTGGAAAGGTGACGATGTGTGCTCTCCAAAACATATCTTTATTCGAAAATCGAGCAGTTGGTTCTTTCAAATTCCTGTCTTTTTTAAAAAAATTCTGGAAAAAAAATTTTGACAGGATTATGACCAACGCTCCTGAAGGACATCTAAGAATTCTACAAGGTACTACCATACATCGTTGGAAAGGTGACGATGTGTGCTCTCCAAAACATATCTTTATTCGAAAATCGAGCGGTTGGTTTTTTCAAATTCCTGTCTTTTTTAAAAAAATTCTGGAAAAAAAATTTTGACAGGATTATGACCAACGCTCCTGGAGGACATCTAAGAATTCTACAAGGTACTACCATACATCGTTGGAAAGGTCACGATGTGTGCTTTCCAAAACATGTCCTTATTCGAAAATCGAGCAGTTGGTTTTTTCAAATTCCTGTCTTTTTTAAAAAAATTCTGGAAAAAAAATTTTGACAGGATTATGACCAACGCTCCTGAAGGACATCTAAGAATTCTACAAGGTACTACCATACATCGTTGGAAAGGTGACGATGTGTGCTCTCCAAAACATATCTTTATTCGAAAATCGAGCAGTTGGTTTTTTCAAATTCCTGTCTTTTTTAAAAAAATTCTGGAAAAAAAATTTTGACAGGATTATGACCAACGCTCCTGGAGGACATCTAAGAATTCTACAAGGTACTACCATACATCGTTGGAAAGGTGACGATGTGTGCTTTCCAAAACATATCTTTATTCGAAAATCGAGCGGTTGGTTTTTTCAAATTCCTGTCTTTTTTAAAAAAATTCTGGAAAAAAATCGGGACAGGATAATGGCCAATGCTCCTGGAGGACATCTAAGAATTCTACAAGGTACTACCATACATCGTTGGAAAGGTGACGATGTGTGCTCTCCAAAACATATCTTTATTCGAAAATCGAGCAGTTGGTTCTTTCAAATTCCTGTCTTTTTTAAAAAAATTCTGGAAAAAAAATTTTGACAGGATTATGACCAACGCTCCTGGAGGACATCTAAGAATTCTACAAGGTACTACCATACATCGTTGGAAAGGTGACGATGTGTGCTTTCCAAAACATATCTTTATTCGAAAATCGAGCGGTTGGTCTTTTCAAATTCCTGTCTTTTTTAAAAAAAATCTCAAAAAAATTCTGGAAAGGATTATGGCCAACGCTCCTGGAGGACATCTAAGAATTCTACAAGGTACTACCATACATCGTTGGAAAGGTGACGATGTGTGCTTTCCAAAACATGCCCTTATTCGAAAATCGAACAGTTGGTTTTTTCATATTCCTGCCCTTTTTGAAAATGTATCGAAAAAAAATTTTTTTGAGAGAGAATGTTGTTGTCTAGCCTTTCTGTTGTGTACTCTATGTCGCTCTTTTCAGTTACAAACATTGAATGTTAGAGCTTTCTGTAAAAATGTTAATTACATATAATCATATACATGGGAATGTATACTTTTCAACTCTGTAAAATAATTCATAAGTTTTCCCATAGAGGTCGCTTGTGTTATTAGCGTACTCGCATATTGCGTCTGCGCTGTTTACTTTTTCCACTTCTGTTCCAAGCTTTTTTGAACATAGTGTGAGGTGTCTATACTTTACTTTATCTAAAATGTAGAATTAATAACAAAGTTGTATCATATATTTTTTTATTGTTTGATAAAATGCTCTAGAATGTAAACCTTTTAAACTTAACAAACATTTTTTTATTAAAAGTTTTTATAAAAGCTCAGTCTTTCATGTTTAAAACTTAATGAATAGTAGATTTTTAAATGTTGGTCTCTTACAAAATATGTAAAACAAATTGTTATGAAAGTACATATTTTTAAGCTTTAAAAGACTTTCTCATTCAAAACAAAAAAATATATAATTTATATTCGGAAATTAAAGAAAGAAAAAATTAAAAATGTATGTGTATTTATTTTGGTATGCTTTGCAAAATAGGTTTTTTTGGTTTACTATGCAAACCAATTTTTTATAAAAGTTCAGTCTTTCATGTTTAAAACTTAATTAATAGTAGATTTATAGATTTTGGTTTTTTACAAAAAAATTAAAGCATATTGTTATGTTCCAATTTTGGTTTGCTTTGGTTTATTTTATAAGATTTCCGTCTTTTATGGTTTAAACTAAAAATATAATTTTTTTATAAAAGTTCAGTCTTTCATGGTTAAAACTTTTGGCGTTGGAGTTTTTCATAAAAAATGCAACAACCATTTTTTTGCGTTAAACACAAATTTCACAAGGGTGTGTAAGCACTCGTGCGTACCTATTTTTATGTACATACTCGTATATAGAAGAACACAATTTGGGCGAAAATTCATGTAACTATCAAGAAAGGGTAAATTTCAGAATTTGGTTGTTAAAATTAAATTTGTTTATAAGTTGTTTAAAAAAATGGAATTCATAGTTTTCATAATAATTACTGAAGATTTTATAATTATTTCTGTTAATGAATTTACGTAGGGAATAATTTTTGTGATAGTTTGAGAGCATGTTTCTTATTAATGTGCATTTGAATTCCAAAAAATTAATATTTGCATATATTTTATAATAAAATATTAGTGTTTCAAAAATTAAGTAGTTAAATTTAATAAAGAAGCTCAAGTATATATTAAGTAGCCATAAAATTATCCAAAAAAAAAAACGAATTAAAGAAAAATGCAACCAAAGTATTTAAAAGCCTCTAAATAACAGCTGCAAATTCAGTTTTATGTGTCAATTGTTTAAGAGTCAAAACTAAGCATATCAAATAAAACATATATTAAATGAATCGATGCATGTTAAATGTGTTAAAGATTAGGCTTAAAGCTTGCCAAATACAACCATATCGGAAGAAAAACATGTATGGGAGCTTTATATACAGTAGAACCGATTTTCCAAGATAAATAGCGCTTGTGCCAATGAGAGTTATGTGAGCCAATAAGTAACATTTGCAAAATTTGGTGACAATCTGATAAAAAATGCGACACGTACTTTAATAACAAAAACACATTGACAGACAGACAAACAAAAACTGACAGACGGATGGACAAACAGACGGTCAAAAGGACGGACTAATAAACGTACAATCGGACTGACATGACCTGATGTAATATATACACAAGGTCATAATACCCTTTAGCACAGTAGAGGTGAAAAGTATCGTGAAAACCCAAAGTTTTAAAATGTTGCGCGCATTTCAGCATGAAAAACTCCTAGAAAAATGATTAAATGTTTAAATTGATTAAATTGTTAGTACGTAAAAAAAAACACACAGAAGCTTTGGACTTAAATTGAACGAAATAGCGGCAATTCACCCTTAATATATATGTCGTACTCAATTTTCGTGTACGACTGAGCGAAGTGTATGTCCATATTTTTCAGCATTATGTTCAAAATCGGGGTGATTATTTTAAATAATACCGGAATGATATAAAGTGGAATATTCGGCATTGGTTGTCAAATATTCGATTCTACATACATAGAAATGGGCGATAGGTAAAAACCCAAAAGGAATTTACCCGGTAAATTGGATAAATACCCGGGTATTTACCCATTTATACCCAAAATCTGGGTATTTATAATTTTGCAGATATCTTGGGTATAACAAAATTTTCCAAACAATTTTATATTCTTTGTTTATACACCCGACCTTCTAATCCCACAAAATCGGATTTTAGTTATATAAAGCCGCTATATAGACCGATCTCCAAACTTAAAGTTTTGAGCCAATAAATTGGTAATTTTTTATCCGATTGCGATGAAATTTGACACAGTGAGTTCTTGTAGACCCCTACCCATTTCTGTGAAGTGTGGTTCAGAATGGACTATATTTGGATATAGCTGCCCTATAGACTGATCGCCCGATATCCCGATATAGGGTATTGCAGCCATAAAAGATACAGTTATTACGCGAATTCGATGAAATTTGTAGGGGTTTACCAGAAAACATTGCGCCAAATTTCATCGAATACGGATAATAACTGTATCTTTTATGGCTGCAATACCTTATATCGGGATATCGGGCGATCAGTCTATAGGGCAGCTATATCCAAATATAGTCCATTCTGAACCACACTTCACAGAAATGGGTAGGGGTCTACAAGAACTCACTGTGTCAAATTTCATCGCAATCAGATAAAAAATTACCAATTTATTGCCTCAAGACTTTAAATCTGGAGATCGGTCTATAGAGCGGCTATATATAACTAAAATCCGATTTTGTGGGATCAGAAGGTCGGGTTTATTAACATACAAAATTATCAAAAATTGTTTGGAAATGTTGTTACGCCCAAGATATCTGCAAAATTATAAATTTCCAAAAAATGGGTATTTACCTAATAAATACCCAAGCGTTGGGTATTCACCTGGTAGAAACCCATCTCAAGATGTACATAAAAAAGTTTGATTATGTTCAAATACTTATAGTGCCTAATATTTCGATGTTGCAGCGGAACAGAATTGACATGTCTCAAAGTTGTCTTCATTTTTATAATAAAAACGAAAGCAACCGCCGCAGATCGGACGATCGCATGATTTGCAGAGATTTTCATCACAATAGGTCCCGCAATGAAGACATACTTTTGTCATGTCATCTGCACTCTCTAGCAGTACTTTTTTTATTAGGCCTCTGTAAATATTTGGGTCTTCTATGTCTTCTAGGTTTTTTTTGTTTAAAATTGCTTCGGCAAACTGGCACACATAAATTCCGCAATTAAAATTGTCTTTTTGACGACCATGTTTTATTTGCTTTGGCTTATATTCTAAAGCGTTTGTGTGTTTTTTGAAAGTCTTTAAAAATTTTTCAACATCAGAAAAATCTTCCCCTAGGGGGTTTAAGTAGGAGAATGTCTTATCAACTGTGTCGACATAAACAAGAGTAAAATGGCCTGGTTCAAATACGGGAATTAACAAAATGTCGAAGTTTTGCAGAGGTATCTGTATATTTGAATTCTGTGCAGTAAAAATATCTCTGCCTATTTCACAGCAAGTGGAAAAGGCATTTTTCGCTGAATTTTTTATTAATATTTCTATATATATATCAATTAAGTTGCTATATAACTCCTTTTTTTTATTTAAAGATTCTAATTCTATGAAATCTATAGTTGGCGCGTCTATTAATTCCGATTGCACGCTCGAATGAACATTTTGAAATTTAAGGGCTATATAGCGTTTGTCAAATTTGCGTGGTAAATTCTTAAAAGTTGACAAGATTTTTTCCAATTTCATTTGGCTGGTGATTTGTGACTGTACTTTTTTCGGAGTCCTCTTCCAAGTTTCTTCCTCCATTTTTAGGTTGAAAGCAACTGGTTCTGAAGTGTCACTAATTAGTGTTGAAAGAGCATCTTCAGCTTCAACTAGACGAGCTTGCATATAATTTATAGATAACCTTACATAGTCGGCAGGTTTTATGTTGCGCCTTCCATCCAATGTGATGTTTTTTTTAATATTGAAGTAACCCTCGACCGGACTATTGGAAATTCTTGTGTTTATATTATCTACAAATACGCCGACAATGTTTGTCCACAATGGAGTATATGGAACATATTTTTTTAGGATAACGTTTGCAAATTCTTCGGAATAAAAACTGTTTGTTTTGGTGGCGCTTTTTACTTCGGACTTAACTTCTTGAAATAATTTTGAACCCTCATAGAAAAACGGACTATTCTTATAGGTCGAGGGAAAAACAGACGTGGCAACGGACATGTGTTCTTCTTCCCAATTTTTATACGGTTCACCATCTACAAAATTTTTAAGGTTATCTATAGAGTATATCACATCGTCTGTTTCGGTTGGACTCAAAAGTACAACCAAAAAGCACCTTAGCCAAATGAAAAAGTCATCAATTTTTGAAATATTAATGGCCTTCCACACCTGCAGTTTATAGAAACTTGCAATTTCTTCGTCTTTTTGAAAAGCTTTTATGTCTTTTTCCACAATCCTAATAAAATGGGCGCAACATAGTTGTATAACGATAAACTTTGGATATTCATTTTTCTTGCATAAATAAAAGCATTGATCTATATAACCTTCAAGGGTTACACAGTTCCATGCCTTCAATATTGCATTAATTAGAACAGTGCTCCAATCTGTGCAAACACGTTTGCATATTGGCCATTTAAGCTTATTTGCAGCGCAAAAAGTCTCTAATGACATTAGAAAACGCGCGACACAGTTTGCATAGTGGCTGCATAAAAATCCTTCGGCCACTGGAAGCAACGTACCTCTCTTTTTCGGACCAGCATCGAGGTGAGCCACGAGAGAATACAAAAATACTCTTTTTGACTCGGGCTCATACTTTCTCATAATGCTCCCAGTGGCATCAAAAAATAATGTGTTGTGGCTAAGTTTCAGTAAAGCAAAATTTTTGGCTTGGAGAATTTCTATTGGCCGTTTGGAAATCAAATAAATTTCTTGTGGGAGCGCTACTTTTTGTATATATGTACGCCAATTTTTGTCTAAATACATTTTGCAAATATCGATGTGGCTGTCAGCATCTCTATCAATTGACCGCACTTGCTCAAATTTTATTCTTCTAGCTGCATCTTTCGATACGACTCCTTGGTCATTCCCTAGTGCCTTTAAATGCTTTGATTGCTTTATGAGTAATTTGTCTCGCCAGTTTGTTGGCCGCAGATATTTAATATGTTGTTTTGCTAACAATCTGCGAACTCCTCTGAGTTGATGTTTTTTGGCAGTTTTGGGGTGAGTGATTTCTAAACTGGAAGCGTACACAGTAATGATGCTATCGAAATCAATTACAAATTTATACGCCCCGCAACCACTTAAATAATACATACATTTGGCATAAAGAACTAGTTTTTTTTTGTGGAATTTATGGCTACTAAAATTTATTGGGCAGACATTATTAAAAATTCCAAATTTGGTCCTGAGAAGATCTTGCATGAAATTTAAATACATTTTTCGATTTTCTCTACTTCTTAATAAAAAGAGTTCTTCCTCTTTAGAGAATTTAATGTCACAATCTATTTTCTTGTACTTACATACACTTTGTTTGAAACCTTCAACTTCTGGAGATACAATTGTGGGTCGTTTGGTCGGCAATTTTGAAATTAAAATTTTTTTTCTTAATACATTGTATTCTTCTATAAGAGAATCGGAATCATTACTAACATTAATGGTGCAATTATGAGAAATATTTTTGTTTCTTGTTGAGCAAAAGTCAATATTTTCATAAAAAGAATTTGTTGAATTAACTGTTTTTAGCAAATAAGTTTTGGGTGTTGAAGTAATTTTTCTGGCGTCATCTTCATTCTCATTCATATTTCCTATTTCTTCGCTACCCAAAGGTTTTTCTCCTGACAAGACACATTCATTGTTACTTGGAAGATCCATTTGGTTTGTGCAACCAATATTTATTGATTGATTTTGAAAAGAACTTCTTCCTGAACATGTGCACTTTTCTGGGAATAAAATGTAGTCATTTTCTTGGTCCAAATACAAGTATGTATTTTCAAAACTGTCGTCCCCTGACAGAACCGAATATCTGTTATGGTCTTGAGTATCAGCTGGGTCGTCGCTTTCAATTTCCAAAATCGATAACATTGTGGAAAATTGTTCCAGAATTCCCTTTTTTTCACAGTATTCTCTAGCATTTTCTGTAATATCTTTAAGACTTGAACAAGTTAAGTCCTACGAATACACAAATAGTAAAGTATAACTTATTAGCATATATATGTTGTTATATATAAAATTTTTAAAGGGCTGCAGTATAACAATTAAAGTGGCGTTAAGGTCGTCCTGACCGAATCTTAAATCATATGCTTTGTATCAACAAAATTTTCTGAGGATAACTTTAAATAGTTTTACCCAATTCTAGGCTAATTCAAAAAGTGTGAAAACAAAATTAATTGATATACACTACTTAACACAACTTAGAAAGTTTATAGCAAATCGTAATAACATATCAAATAACAGAATGGAGAGAGATTTATAATTTTCAAAGGTTCAAGAATAGGATTGAAGTCTTAACAAAATTCGATTTGTTTTAAGTGGAATTTTGAGATAAACTTACCTCCCCCTTCGAGAAAATCTGACAAAAACAATAACATTGATTATTTACGTGCAGCAATTGCAATTGGTTGTTAGCAGTGTTACTGTTGTGCAAGATTTGAGCCAAAGTTGACTTTTTTTCGATTATGTTGCTTTTGTGCCAACGTTTTATCGTCTCACAATATGCCACACTTATTAGGGTTTTTGTGTACAACTCCACTCCTGTGTTCATTTACATCTTCATGGTACAGTCCCTTCGTCAATCCGAGTCTATAGCATTAACATATTGGTTTAACTTTACTTAATTTTATAATCTGTTGGTTTTAGGAGCTGTAGCATTCAAATTGGTGGACTGGTTAAAAAATTTTTATAAAATTTTTGATTTAAATTATCTCTTACCGGTCATTTTGACCGGCTTATCCTTTCTTGTGTTTTGCGTGCAAACAAAATAATTTTACTCACAACATACATTTCTAAAAAACTGTGACCACCGTTTCTCTAAATACTTAAAAGTGAACTCGGAAAAGAAAATCTAATTCAGGAATTCTGTTCTACTAACAAAATCCCTAATTACTTTCCATAACACGCTCCTCTAAGTCTGGTATTGTGGCGTCACTTAAGTACCGGTGTCTGTTAGCCACGAAAGGCGGGTAATAAATAATAACTTTTCAAAATGTCTGCTAAATAATTTAAGGCACTCGACAAACGTCCCAGGTCAAAAAAGCACAAAAAGATGCTTTGTGCTCTTGAATAAACTGTACATAAAAAGCTCTAGCAATTGTATTGCTAGTACATTCCATTTTCTGCGCTGACAGCTCAGATAGAGAGAAATGTTTAAATTGTTGGCAGACGAGAAGAAGCAATCGTCGAAAGAACCAATAAACATTAAGCAGAGAAAGCAATTTTGAGAAAATTGCTCTCGCTGCATCCAGAAAGTAATTTTACTCTGTCTCTTTGCTTCTGAGAGATCACGCAATGTGCGTAATGTTGGTGTCAAAGCCATAGCTTCATTGTTATGGGCGCACACACGCACCCATTTCCACATTATTTCTTATGCTGCGGGCATCTGTTAAACGTACACACAACATATTCAAGCGGCATAGAAAAATAAAGTGAAAGTATGTGTGTGCTAGAGAACAGCAGCATGCAACCACAAAAATAAATGCCAATAAACATGAAGAGAATGGCTCGCTTTTAGCTCTGACTACGAAAAAGAAACAAGCAACGTAACAGCAAAAGCAACCAAAAAATCAGAATAACTTTACTTGACTTCCTAAGCACGCAGTTTAAGCATTTACACACTATCAAAGCAACATGAATCGATTTCAATTGCTTAACTGTCAGCATTTTGTTTTTTTTTTTTTATTTTTTTGCTTTAACTTTGAATTTTTCCTTAAGCTTTCCATAGTCCAGTAACTAAACTTCTATTGTAGACCTCAAGGGGACTTTTTTATAGGGAATTTTGAGCACTATCCAGCAAAAAATTTTTAAAATTGGTCCAAAAACCAAGCCTAATCAACCAACTTAAGGGGGGATGACCACCTAGGGCCTTGAAATTTTGCACATGATCTCGCTAACATCTTACCTCTAACCATTAAAAATTTCAGTGAGATATCTTTAAACTGTAATGAACGGTAGATTTTTTACTATTTTTTTCGATTCTATTCTACTCTGCGGTGGTGGGCAAAGCAAAACCATTGCATCTAATCCTGGACATTCTCCTCTTGAAATCATCAAACTATTTATCGACCTGCTGTTAGATTATAACATGAGACCACCCACTTTTTCACTTTTCTTCACAACCAAATAAAATTGTGTAAAACATTTTGTCCAGATGATTTTTACAATACATACGGTATATTTAAACAATCCATACAGCTTCAATTTCATTTGTCTATTTCCGCCAAAATTGTTTAGAGTTTTAATATAATGAAAGTTATTAATTTTTTTAATAAAGTCTTCGTATAAAACACTTTTTTCAATATTTAAAAAATCTTTTATAGAAACGTTTTTTTTCTCTTTTAAATCCATATAAAATAGTTTCGCACTAAGGCGGAAAAGTGTTTTTTTGTTTTGCTCCATAATGAAACCTCACTTAACAAATGCTTTCACTAGAATGATTCTATTTCTTTTTTTGTTTTTTGTAACAACACCTACGTTGCGCAGGATTAACGCATGTCGCAGTTCAAAGAAGCTAATGGTGCAGCTTTTGCAATTGGAACGCTGCAAGAGAAATTTGCTACGCTCCAACATTTCCCCATGTTCTGCACTGACAGATCAGAGAGAGAGAGAGAAAGAGTTGTTTTGATTGCCGGCTGGCGAGAAGGAGCATTTGTCGAACGATAACCAATTAACATTTAGCAGACAGAGAGTAATTTTTCACTCTCACTCACGACCAATGGTCTTGCTTACATTGCATCTACTACAGTTAGAGAATTATTTCAAACTCTGAATGAACAATTGTACTCACGCACAAATAGTCAAAAAGCAGTGCCAATGCCTGTCATAGACTATGACTGCGGTGGGCCCAATTATTTGGCTATGTTTGCGTGAGTACAATTGTTTTGTCTACATGCGAAATAAAATTGCAAATTGCCTAACCTACAATATTATTCACCGAATGTTCGTGGTTTGTTTTATTTTCTGCTTGTGGAAAGAGAGCTCGCTCGTAACAAAAAAAAAACTTCTCTGCTGAGAGAAAAACCACAGGGTACCAATTTGGCCCTCGCTGGCCTAGACCAGGCATGGGCAAAGGAACTCTTTTGAGCATTTGCACTTAGCAGCTTATTCTCGTTTGGTGGATACTAGCTCTCTTTATACACGTTGAAATAGAAACAAACTACGTACATTATTAATTACTGATCAGGCAACATAAACACAAATAACGACGAATGAATGAAAACTCAATTTGTTCCTTACCAGAAATCTTTTGGAGATGCTTAATTTGGAAGCAAACACAGTCATGTTCAAATTGTAATGAGACATTTGCCCAATAAGTATATATCAATAGAAAGGCTCTCATCATTAAAGCCACAAGTTCAACCCAAAAAAAAACTCATTTGAAATTAATTGTAAAAAAATAACTATTTTCGAACCATTTTGTCATTGCAATTTTATTTTGCGTGTAGACCAAAACAACTGTACTCACGAACAGAGCCAAAAATATGTGTCCATGCCTGCCATAGATAAAGTAAAGTATAGACACCTCACACTATGTTCAAAAAAGCTTGGAACAGAAGTGGAAAAAGTAAACAGCGCAGACGCAATATGCGAGTACGCTAATAACACAAGCGACCTCTATGGGAAAACTTATGAATTATTTTACAGAGTTGAAAAGTATACATTCCCATGTATATGATTATATGTAATTAACATTTTTACAGAAAGCTCTAACATTCAATGTTTGTAACTGAAAAGAGCGACATAGAGTACACAACAGAAAGGCTAGACAACAACATTCTCTCTCAAAAAAATTTTTTTTCGATACATTTTCAAAAAGGGCAGGAATATGAAAAAACCAACTGTTCGATTTTCGAATAAGGGCATGTTTTGGAAAGCACACATCGTCACCTTTCCAACGATGTATGGTAGTACCTTGTAGAATTCTTAGATGTCCTCCAGGAGCGTTGGCCATAATCCTTTCCAGAATTTTTTTGAGATTTTTTTTAAAAAAGACAGGAATTTGAAAAAACCAACCGCTCGATTTTCGAATAAAGATATGTTTTGGAAAGCACACATCGTCACCTTTCCAACGATGTATGGTAGTACCTTGTAGAATTCTTAGATGTCCTCCAGGAGCGTTGGTCATAATCCTGTCAAAATTTTTTTTCCAGAATTTTTTTAAAAAAGACAGGAATTTGAAAGAACCAACTGCTCGATTTTCGAATAAAGATATGTTTTGGAGAGCACACATCGTCACCTTTCCAACGATGTATGGTAGTACCTTGTAGAATTCTTAGATGTCCTCCAGGAGCATTGGCCATTATCCTGTCCCGATTTTTTTCCAGAATTTTTTTAAAAAAGACAGGAATTTGAAAAAACCAACCGCTCGATTTTCGAATAAAGATATGTTTTGGAAAGCACACATCGTCACCTTTCCAACGATGTATGGTAGTACCTTGTAGAATTCTTAGATGTCCTCCAGGAGCGTTGGTCATAATCCTGTCAAAATTTTTTTTCCAGAATTTTTTTAAAAAAGACAGGAATTTGAAAAAACCAACTGCTCGATTTTCGAATAAAGATATGTTTTGGAGAGCACACATCGTCACCTTTCCAACGATGTATGGTAGTACCTTGTAGAATTCTTAGATGTCCTTCAGGAGCGTTGGTCATAATCCTGTCAAAATTTTTTTTCCAGAATTTTTTTAAAAAAGACAGGAATTTGAAAAAACCAACTGCTCGATTTTCGAATAAGGACATGTTTTGGAAAGCACACATCGTCACCTTTCCAACGATGTATGGTAGTACCTTGTAGAATTCTTAGATGTCCTCCAGGAGCGTTGGTCATAATCCTGTCAAAATTTTTTTTCCAGAATTTTTTTAAAAAAGACAGGAATTTGAAAAAACCAACTGCTCGATTTTCGAATAAGGACATGTTTTGGAGAGCACACATCGTGACCTTTCCAACGATGTATGGTAGTACCTTGTAGAATTCTTAGATGTCCTCCAGGAGCGTTGGTCATAATCCTGTCAAAATTTTTTTTCCAGAATTTTTTTAAAAAAGACAGGAATTTGAAAAAACCAACTGCTCGATTTTCGAATAAGGACATGTTTTGGAAAGCACACATCGTCACCTTTCCAACGATGTATGGTAGTACCTTGTAGAATTCTTAGATGTCCTCCAGGAGCGTTGGTCATAATCCTGTCAAAATTTTTTTTCCAGAATTTTTTTAAAAAAGACAGGAATTTGAAAAAACCAACTGCTCGATTTTCGAATAAAGATATGTTTTGGAGAGCACACATCGTCACCTTTCCAACGATGTATGGTAGTACCTTGTAGAATTCTTAGATGTCCTTCAGGAGCGTTGGTCATAATCCTGTCAAAATTTTTTTTCCAGAATTTTTTTAAAAAAGACAGGAATTTGAAAAAACCAACTGCTCGATTTTCGAATAAAGATATGTTTTGGAGAGCACACATCGTCACCTTTCCAACGATGTATGGTAGTACCTTGTAGAATTCTTAGATGTCCTCCAGGAGCATTGGCCATTATCCTGTCCCGATTTTTTTCCAGAATTTTTTTAAAAAAGACAGGAATTTGAAAAAACCAACCGCTCGATTTTCGAATAAGGATATGTTTTGGAGAGCACACATCGTCACCTTTCCAACGATGTATGGTAGTACCTTGTAGAATTCTTAGATGTCCTTCAGGAGCGTTGGTCATAATCCTGTCAAAATTTTTTTTCCAGAATTTTTTTAAAAAAGACAGGAATTTGAAAAAACCAACTGCTCGATTTTCGAATAAGGACATGTTTTGGAGAGCACACATCGTGACCTTTCCAACGATGTATGGTAGTACCTTGTAGAATTCTTAGATGTCCTCCAGGAGCGTTGGTCATAATCCTGTCAAAATTTTTTTTCCAGAATTTTTTTAAAAAAGACAGGAATTTGAAAAAACCAACTGCTCGATTTTCGAATAAGGACATGTTTTGGAAAGCACACATCGTCACCTTTCCAACGATGTATGGTAGTACCTTGTAGAATTCTTAGATGTCCTCCAGGAGCGTTGGTCATAATCCTGTCAAAATTTTTTTTCCAGAATTTTTTTAAAAAAGACAGGAATTTGAAAAAACCAACCGCTCGATTTTCGAATAAAGATATGTTTTGGAAAGCACACATCGTCACCTTTCCAACGATGTATGGTAGTACCTTGTAGAATTCTTAGATGTCCTCCAGGACCATTGGTCATAATCCTGCCCAGAATATTTTTTTTATAAATTTTTCATTTTTCTCAGTACTACGGTAATAGATATTTTTAATTTGGTGTTTTTGATTCAAAGCATTGATATTTTACTCCAAATTTTGTTATGGTTTTATTTTTTTTTTTTACAAATATTTGCAAAAATTTATAAAAAGTAAGAAATTTAATTAATTTCTCTTGTTTTTTGGTTCTGTTAAGTATTTACAGAGCTCTGCTAACCCCTCAGTGGATCTCTGTTAATACTTCTGTTACTCTCTCTCGCACTCTGTTAACAAAGCGGTTTGTGTCTCTGCTAGTTAAATTCGGAATTTAACTTCACACACATGACAATATTATGTTACGCAAGGTTGAAAAAAAGATGCGGATATTAATCTGCCACATGGACATACACCTAAGCCAATAATCGGCTTGTTGTGTGCTCTAAAAACCGGGAAACCGGGAAATTAGATAGGAAATGCTCAAACATTTTAACAAAATGTTTGTGAGAAATTGTTTTTGCGCATATATTCAGAGATAGCAGACCTGTAGAAAAAGACTAAAAAATGGGGATAAAATCAACAACCGTCATTTACGCACTTTTTGTTTGATACGATACAATTCGAAAGAGAGTATGGATAGCACTTTCGCAAATTTAATTCAAACTAATTTTCGTTTGTGTTTTTTTTTCGCTATGTTTGCTGTCGACACTGAATTTTTTTTTGTGAATTTCAGCAATAAATGCTACGTTTTGGGCGATTATAAACATATTTGAATGTTGACGGGTGGGATTCAGGCGCCACCCTCTTCAAGGAAATTAAGAAAAAGAAATTTGCCGACCACAGAAAAGGCAGAGATAAATGTATGACAGCAATAAAATATCAATGGCATTTTTCTGCTTTGCTGGCACCGTGGCCAAGAGCACTAAGGGTCAAGAAAGGAATTTCTACATATAATTTGTACAGTATATCTATTGCGTGGAAACGATTGTAGGTGGATCATAAGAAAATCTAGATCTTTCAAATTTGTTTTCGTTTTAATAAATCATGGCAATTTCAACAAGCCTTAAATTATGGATTACCGCAAAATATTGTTAAAAAAGTATAAGTCTTTTGATAGAACAAATTTCATTAATATTTTTGATCAGAAAATTGGCTTAGCAACAGCATATGGGATATTTCAAAGGGATTAAGAGCTAGACGCACAAATGCGAATACCAATTTTCCATACGAAACTTTGTCTCAGCGACAAATTTTCTATACGAAATTTTGTCTCAGCGACAAAATTTTCTATACGAAACTTTGTCTCAGCAACAAAATTTTCTATACGAAACTTTGTCTCAGCGACAAATTTTCTATACGAAACTTTGTCTCAACGACAAATTTTCTATACGAAACTTTGTCTCAGCGACAAATTTTCTATACGAAACTTTGTCTCAGCGACAAATTTTCTATACGTAACTTTGTCTCAGCGACAAATTTTCTATACGAAACTTTGTCTCAGCGACAAATTTTCTATACGAAACTTTGTCTCAGCGACAAATTTTCTATACGAAACTTTGTCTCAGCGACAAATTTTCTATACGAAACTTTGTCTCAGCGACAAATTTTCTATACGAAACTTTGTCTCAGCGACAAATTTTCTATACGAAATTTTGTCTCAGCGACAAAATTTTCTATACGAAACTTTGTCTCAGCAACAAAATTTTCTATACGAAACTTTGTCTCAGCGACAAATTTTGTTTACGAAACTTTGTCTCAGCGACAAATTTTCTTTACGAAACTTTGTCTCAGCGACAAATTTTCTATACGAAACTTTGTCTCAGCGACAAATTTTCAATACGAAACTTTGTCTCAGCGACAAATTTTCTGTACGAAACTTTGTCTCAGCGACAAATGTTCTATACGAAACTTTGTCTCAGCGACAAATTTTCTATACGAAATTTTGTCTCAGCGACAAATTTTCTATACGAAACTTTGTCTCAGCGACAAATTTTCTATACGAAACTTTGTCTCAGCGACAAATTTTCTATACGAAACTTTGTCTCAGCGACAAATTTTCTATACGAAACTTTGTCTCAGCGACAAATTTTCTATACGAAACTTTGTCTCAGCGACAAATTTTCTATACGAAACTTTGTCTCAGCGACAAATTTTCTATACGAAACTTTGTCTCAGCGACAAATTTTCTATACGAAACTTTGTCTCAGCGACAAATTTTCTATACGAAACTTTGTCTCAGCGACAAATTTTCTATACGAAACTTTGTCTCAGCGACAAATTTTCTATACGAAACTATGTCTCAGCGACAAATTTTCTATACGAAACTTTGTCTCAGCGACAAATTTTCTATTCGAAACTTTGTCTCAGCGACAAATTTTCTATACGAAACTTTGTCTCAGCGACAAATTTTCTATACGAAACTTTGTCTCAGCGACAAATTTTCTATACGAAACTTTGTCTCAGCGACAAATTTTCTATACGAAACTTTGTCTCAGCGACAAATTTTCTATACGAAACTTTGTCTCAGCGACAAATTTTCTATACGAAACTTTGTCTCAGCGACAAATTTTCTATACGAAACTTTGTCTCAGCGACAAATTTTCTATACGAAACTTTGTCTCAGCGACAAATTTTCTATACGAAACTTTGTCTCAGCGACAAATTTTCTATACGAAACTTTGTCTCAGCGACAAATTTTCTATACGAAACTTTGTCTCAGCGACAAATTTTCTATACGAAACTTTGTCTCAGCGACAAATTTTCTATACGAAACTTTGTCTCAGCGACAAATTTTCTATACGAAACTTTGTCTCAGCGACAAATTTTCTATACGAAACTTTGTCTCAGCGACAAATTTTCTATACGAAACTTTGTCTCAGCGACAAATTTTCTATACGAAACTTTGTCTCAGCGACAAATTTTCTATACGAAACTTTGTCTCAGCGACAAATTTTCTATACGAAACTTGGTAGTAGAGCACACTTTTTACCCTCAAATTGGAATAGACAATCATTAAAAATTACAACAGACTGACACACGGACATCGTTCAATCGTCTTAGAATTTTACGAGGATCCAAAATATATATACTTTGGGGTCGGAAATGAATATTTCGATGTGTTGCAAACGAAACGACTGAATGAGTATACCCCTATCCTATGGTGGTGGTTATAAAAAGTAATTAGTGTGGATATGAGCAATCTCCTAGCCCTGAATATCTTGATAGCCGCCTTCAAAATGCTGGACATTATGGAGCTGAAACAAAATCAGCCCATATTTGACCACTATGACAATATAATAAGTATTTGATAGTAGAAAACGAATTTGATATCCAATTTTGAGGCAAAGTTTTAGTGGTCGTATCCAAGGGGTCGCCCAACCCCAGAAACTCCCTCAAATATACGTATTGGACGCACATATCAATATGGGACTCAAATGAATGGTATTCGTGAGTAGACTACGAGTATGACATAAAAAATGAGGTTCAATTAATTGGGGGTCGCCCCGTCGTCGATCAGACTCAAATTTGTATTTGGGAGCAGATGACGAATATGACATTAAACTTCGTGTTTAAGGGTCTAGGTGGTGCTTTACTTCCTAAAATCGCCTTCAATAGGTTATTTGACCCATTAAAACAATGAGGGATCAAGTGATGGATATTTTTGAGAAGAGTGCGTCATTCAAATTTGTGCTCAAGTGGTAGATGGGGTGTGGCGCACAATCCTCTTATAGGCGCCCTCCACCAAACGGCTGTATACACCAATCATGACAATATGGGGTTAAATTAAAGCTATAAGGTTGTGGACTGCGAATCTGATAAATTTATTCTGCTCATATATCTAGCGGACCACCGCACCCCAAAACAATTGATCAGTCATAATGACCTAACAGGACACTGTCTGATTTAATTATGACGTTTAGTCTGATAGAAGCAATTGCAAAATTTTACCGTCAAGGTGGCCCCCATTTTTAGCTCATCGATGAGGGGCCTTCTTTCCCTTGACAAGTCCTAACGATGTGCTGATGGCCAACCCTCTTTTTTGGTCAAACATTTTACATGGTTTTATCACCAAGAACTGTCGCCACCGCACCTGATATATAGACCGACAAATTGGTTCTTTACCACAGAGAATCGTTTAATATGGCAATTTGTTTCATTTAAAGAAGGCTAAATGATGATTATTTAATAGGTATAGTCAGTTATAGACAACTACCACATGATGATCAATGTTATAGGCGCTAAGCAACTCGAAGCGAGTAGCACCATAGACAAAAAACATCTATAGCCTCATAACAATGTGTTCAAGAATGCTGTAATACGTGGGAGAAATGTCAAATTCTAAGTCGTTTATATGTGATCGCGCAAGGAAGCGGGGCGACATGAAACGGAAAACTTTTAAGTTATTTTATTAACATTTGGAGTTTTAAGGTCTAAATATTTCCTTTGTCAATGGCAGTACTAACATTTAAATTAGCGGCATCTATTGGCTGGTTTGAATTGGATCAACTGAATGGAGACGCCAATAGTCACAGAGAGAGGGCAGAGTGGTCAAAATTGATCAAACAGCATTTATTATACCCTCCACCATAAGATGGGGGGTATACTAATTTCGTCATTCTGATTGTAACTACTCGAAATATTCGTCTGAGACCCCATAAAGTATATATATTCTTGATCGTCGTGAAATTTTATGTCGATCTAGCCATGTCCGTCCGTCTGTCCGTCCGTACGTCCGTCCGTCCGTCCGTCTGTCTGTCGAAAGCACGCTTACTTCCGAAGGAGTAAAGCTAGCCGCTTAAAATTTTGCACAAATACTTCTTATTAGTGTAGGTCGGTTGGTATTGTAAATGGGCCATATCGGTCCATGTTTTGATATAGCTGCCATATAAACCGATCTTGGGTCTTGATTTCTCGAGCCTCTAGAGTGCGCAATTCTTATCCGATTGGAATGAAATTTTGCACGACGTGTTTTGTTATAATATTCAACAACTGTGCCGAGTATGGTTCAAATCGGTCCATAACCTGATATAGCTGTCATATAAACCGATCTTGGATCTTGACTTCTTGAGCCTCTAGAGTGCGCAATTCTTATCCAATTTGAATGAATTTTGGCATGATATCCAACAACTGTGCCAAGTATGGGTCAAATCGGTTCATAACCTGATATAGCTGCCATATAAACCGATCTTGGGTCTTGACTTCTTGAGCCTCTAGAGTGCGCAATTCTTATCCGATTGGAATGAAATTTTGCACGACGTGTTTTGTTATGATATCCAACAACTGTGCCAAGTATGGTTCAAATCGGTTCATAACCTGATATAGCTGCCATATAAACCGATCTGGGGTCTTGACTTCTTGAGCCTCTAGAGTGCGCAATTCTTATCCGATCAGAATGAAATTTTGCACGACGTGTTTTGTTATGATATCCAACAACTGTGCCAAGTATGGTTCAAATCGGCTCATAACCTGATATAGCTGCCATATAAACCGATATGGGATCTTGACTTCTTGAGCCTCTAGAGGTCGCAATTATTATCCGATTTGTCTGAAATTTTGTACGACGGATTCTCTCATGACCATCAACATACAGGGTGGCTGATGAAAGCCGCTACCAAAAAAAAATGTAATAACTTTTTTTCTATTTAATAATAATAATTTAATAATTAATTTAATTAATTAATTAATTAATTTAATTAATAATAATTTAATAATTAATTTAATAATTTAATTTAACATGAATAAAAGAAAAATGTATTCCATACACCGAAAAAAAAATGTAGCAATATTCATCATTGTAGCAATATTCATCAGCCACCCTGTACATGTTTATTATGGTCTGAATCGGTCTATAGCCCGATACAGCTCCCATATAAATCGATCTCTCTATTTTACTTCATGAGCCCCCAAAGGGCGCAATTCTTATTCGAATTGGCTGACATTTTACACAGGTCTCCAACATATAATTTAATTGTGGTCCAAACCGGACCATATCTTGATATCGCTTTAATAGAAGAGCAAATCTTTTCTTATAACCTTTTTTTTGCCCAAGAAGAGATGCCGGGAAAAGAACTCGACAAATGCGATCCATGGTGGAGGGTATATAAGATTCGGCCCGGCCGAACTTAGCACGCTTTTACTTGTTTTGCCTAAGAAGAGATGCCGGGTAAAGAACTCGACAAATGCGATCCATGGTGGAGGATATATAAGATTCGGCCCGGCCGAACTTAGCACGCTTTTACTTGTTTTATATCCTTTTTTGCCTAAGATGAGATGCCGGGGAAAGAACTCGACAAATGCGATCCATGGTGGAGGGTATATAAGATTCGGCCCGGCCGAACTTTGCACGCTTTTACTTGTTTATAGCTAAGTCCAAAAGGCTTACCATAGTGCGACACCTTTTTGGGGAGAATTATGTACATGACCTGCATAGCATGGTTCCTCGCAAGTGTAGGCAGTATTAAGAGAGGATAAACACCGCTTAAAATTTTGTCCGATGTTCTCGCCAGGATTCGAACTCAAGCGTTCTGCGTCATAGACTACAGTTGCACGAATTCGATATCCACTTTTAGAGCGCAGTGTCCCCATCCTAAAAAGATATTAGTTTTCTATAAAAACCCTTGAGTCCAAAAATGTTCTCTATAAATGTTGTTTGGCTTTAATTCTAGGAAATTCTGTTTTCCCATTTATGTTAGGCTACTTGTTCATTCTAGCTTTAATTCGTACAGTTTCTTTTGCTGAATGCGAACATATTGGAAAATTAACAAGTAAAAACGTTCTAAGTTCGGCCAGACCGAATCTCATATACCCTCCACCATGGATCGCATTTGTCGAGTTCTTTGCGCGGTATCTCTCTTTTTAGGCAAACAAAGAATAATGAATAAGAATTGTTATGCAATTGGAGCTATATTAAGTTATAGTCCGATTTGGACCATAAATGCTGAACATTGTAGAAGTCATTGTGCAATATTTCAGTCCATTTGGGTAAGAATTGCGCCTTGTAGGGGCTCAAGAAGCAAAATCGGCAGATGGGTTTTTATGGGAGCTGTATCCAGCCATTGATCGATTCAGACCATATTGGACACATGTGTTAAAAGTCATGAGAGAAGCCGTTGTACAAAATTTCTGCCAAATCGGATGTGAATTGCGCCCTCTAAAGGCTCAAGAAGTCAAGATCACAGATCGGTTTATAGGGCAGCTATATCAGTTTATGTATCGATTTGCATCATAGTTAGCACAGTTATTGGATGTAATAATAAAACACCTCGTGCAAAATTTCAGCCAAATCGGATCAGAATTGCGCCCTCTAAAAGCTGAAGAAGTCAAGACCCATGATTGGTTTATATGGCGGCTATATCAGGTTATGAACCGATTTGAACCATACTTAGCACAATTATTGGAAGTGATACCAAAACATCACGTGCAAAATTACAGCGAAATCGGATGAGAAAGCTGAGGAAGTCAAGATCCAGCATCGGTTTATATGAACCGATTTGAATCATACTTGGCACAGTTGTTGGAAGTGATACCAAAACAGCACGTGCAAAATTTCACTCAAATCGGACGAAAATTGCTCCCTCTAGAGGCTCAAGAAGGCAAGACCCAAGATCGGTTTGTATGGCAGCTATATCAAAACATGGACCGATTTGGTCCATTTACAATCGCAATCCACCTACGCTAATAAAAAGTAATTGTGCAAAATTTCAAGCGCCCAGCTTTACTCCTCGCCCTCGGTTTATATGGCGGCTATATCAGGTTATGAACCGATTTGAACCATACTTAGCACAATTATTGGAAGTGATACCAAAACAGCACGTGCAAAATTTCACTCAAATCGGACGAAAATTGCTCCCTCTAGAGGCTTAAGAAGACAAGACCCAAGATCGGTTTATATGGCAGCTATATCAAAACATGGACCGATTTGGTCCATTTACAATCACAATCAACCTACGCTAATAAAAAGTAATTGTGCAAAATTTCAAGTGCTCAGCTTTACTTCTTCGAAAGTTAGCGTGCTTTCGACAGACACACGGACGGACATGACTAGAGGACTAAAGGTGGAGGGTATAAAAATCCTCTTGCATAAAAATCGATATACAATCCTGTTTTCCTAGCAGATTTCACACAGCATATGTTACAGATATGCATATGTCTTAACATGCAACACATATCCATGTCTGGCTTCACTCTCTCACATCACCAATATGGCGCATCTTTTTTTGTTCCAATTTGATTCAGCTCATGTTGCTTTAGTGCTACTCAGTGCTACACCTTTGCTAAGTTAGCATTAAATATGATCTTTTTAGAGTATACATAATACTCCAATCACGCTACTTTTCAATTTCCACTTGGGTAAGCTGCCGAGGTAGTGCGGAAAGTGATACAGAAGGTGTATGGGGTAGCCAGTGGGGTTTTAGTAAATCCCTTTTGGCGAAACGTGACACACGAAGCACAGTGTGCTCCTGTATGTAGGTATATAAATGTCGTTCACATGTGTGAAACTGGGTGCCTTCTGTGGCTCCGAGAGCAAATATGTGTGCATGCGTGTGGAGTGGATAAAATTCACTTAAACAAGTGTTTGCATGTATGGCTGAGATAGTTGTAAACCATACACACAGTTTTTTGTATTCCAAAAGAAGCATGTAAAACAGTCGCCATGCTGAGCTTTTGTCCTCATCTTGACTTGATTGAATGCGTTGTTGTATAATCCAGAGTGTGTAAGGTGCCCGCAACGTAACATCAAAGAAGCGGAAGTGGGAGAAAATAGGAAATGCTTGTGTTTTAATACCATACCAATACACGCATAGCCCTATTGAGAAGCCTGTGTTGGCATAGCTACTCGTTTATTAAATATTTTTAAGCTTTATAACCATTAAAATGTCATCATAACAAGCAAACATACTCACTTTATTGAGCGAGAGTCGATGGACATGTGTGGCAAGTAACACACACGGATGCGGACACTTACATGAAACGGACTTTCTTACACCCACGAAAAGAGCCTCAAGGACTTCTTCGTTGCATGTGAACAAAATTTAATATAGTTTGCACATCGTTAATGGTGTGATAAAGCTAAAGACAAGATGAGAATCAATGCATGTGGATGTGTCAGTGCTTGTCTGCAGGTGGGGTGGTTGTGTGGTTGTGTTATCCACAACATCAATCGAAATGTTATTCCACCGGCAACATGCAGCATATACACATGTACGCCTGTGGTTTATATAAAGAAAAGCTCTTATGTTTCGTTGTTCTTGAGGTTAACAAATATTTGCTTTGCTTTACAACGTAATTACAAAATCCGATATGGTGCCATGGTGGCTTTATATCCAAATGTAGTGAGGATAGTTGTATGGTTTTTATGTATTTTCAGTGAAGATATTCAACTCAGAAAACATCGAACAATAGATGGAACAACCAAAAAATAAAAGAATTTAGGTGAGAAATGGTTTTATGAAAATTAATTGGAACAAGTACAAGGCATTAAGTTCGGTCGGGCTGATGGGTTTTAACTTGGCAAAATCCAGTCTTATCTTGGTCTTCCTTCATCTCAAATGTGGACACAAATCTCCCCGCGTTGTCACCTGTATAGCTATATCTAGCATCCATTAAAGGTAAGAAAACCAAAAAGTGCTTCAAGTTCATTCGTAGAACGATGAAAAAAATGAGTTGGGGCGTCGCACTATTTCAAAAGTAGCCTTATATAGCTATTTCAATAACTTCATTAGCTATTGGAGCTACATAAATTTATAGTCCAATTCGGACCATAAATAAATTGTATTTTGAAGGCCATAGTAGAAGTCATTGGGTAATATTTCAGTCCATTCGGATAAGAATTGCGCCTTGTAAGGGCTCAAGAAGTATAATGGGGAGATCGGTTTATATGGGAGCTATATCAGGCAATAGATAGACTCATACCATATTGGACACGTATATCGAAGGTCAAGGGAGAAGCAGTTGAACAACATTTCAGCCAATTCGGATAAGAATTGCGTCCTCTAGTGGCTCAAGACATAATTCAAGATCGGTTTATATAGCAGCTATATCAGGTTATGGACCGATTTGTACCACACTAAGCACGGTAGTTGGAAGTCATAAAAAAACACCTCATCGGATAAGAATTGCGCCTACTAGAGGCCTAAGAAGTCAAGATCCAAGATCGGTTAATATGGCAGCTATTGGGTTGCCCAACAAGTAATTGCGGATTTTTTAAAAGAAACTAAATGCATTTTTAATAAAACTTTGAATGAACTTTAATCAAATATACTTTTTTACACTTTTTTTTCTAAAGCAAGCTAAGAGTAACAGCTGATAACTGACAGAAGAAAGAATGCAATTACAGAGTCACAAGCTGTGAAAAAATTTGTCAACGTCAACTATATGAAAAATCCGCAATTACTTTTTGGGCAACCCAATATATCAGATTATCAACCGATTTAGACCGTACAAAGCGCAGTTGTTGGTAGTTATAAAAAAAACTCATCATGCAAAATTTCAGCCAAGTTAGCGTGCAGACAGACGGACGAACGGGCGGACAGACATGGCTAGATTATCTTAAAATGTTAAGACGATCAATAATATATATACGTTATGGGGCCTTAGGGGAATATTTCGAAAAGTTACCAACTGAATGACAAAATAAGTATACCCTTATCCTATGGTCGAGGGTATAAGAACCCAAATTAACGCTGACCATATTTTCAAAATACGCTCTTCGAATGCCTCTTTATACAACCCAAAAAAAGTTGCCAATTTTTTTAGGGGCAAAAATTAAAAAAAAATCAATTTCAAATATTCGTACGGCGTCCATTCCGGGGAAACCCACTACTACGTTATTGTTTTTTAAGGTATATGACTTAAATTTTTTATTCTGTAGTGCTTTGGAAATCTGAGGTAAATGCCTATAGATTCAACAATTACATCATAATCAGGTCATAGGTCCATTCCACCGAGGAGATACACCTAATCAGGTCATAGGTACCAGGTTACAAGTTACAATTAAACGAAGAATTTAAAATTCATTTCCATCTAAACGAATGTGATCAGTAGTAGTTATTTTACTTCCGTTACAAACTATTGCATGAAGTTACGACTTAGATCTGTTATTTACCTGTAAACCTATGCCAAAAGTTGATCCCAATATTCTCCTACAGTCTTAAGATGGAAAATAAGCTACCTAACAAGTTATCAGGTACGGACTTGTTAAAAAATACTTCATTTACAGACCAATACAAAAAGGTAAATTAGGAGTGAAAGTTGGAGCAACAAGTACTGAAAACATGTAGTTGAACAATTGAAATTTATTTGACCTGTTTAGAAAGTCAACCACGCAAAAATGTTAGCCGAAGCTGCATGAGAAGAATTCGATAGTAATCACGAAAATATTGACTTTGTCTGACCTATATAAAAATTAAAAGAAAACGCATCAAATCTAATTGAACCAGGGAAATATTCAACGCTTACTATCGGAGGTTGTATTTGTAACTATCAGGACTGGCTTAAGGAGGACACCATCTTGGATATATTGTTAGAAGAGATACCCACTACATCAACCGGTAAAGCAAATGGAAGACTAACAAATAAAAAGGCGTTAAGTTCGGCCGGGCCGAACTTTGGATAGCCACCACCTCGGGTATATATGTAAACCACCTTTCATCAAAATTCGGTGAAAATTTCATACCTTATACTCATATATCTCATACCGATCTGAACTATATACGACACGGATGTCGAAAAGCTGAACATAAGTCACAGTGTGTCAAATTTCAGTGAAATCGGATTATAAATGCGCCTTTTATGGGGCCAAGACTTCAAATCGAGATATCTGTCTACATGGCAGCTATATCCAAATCTGGACCGACATAAACATGTCGAAGAGCCTAACACTAAGCACTGTCCCAAATTTCGGCGAAATCGGACAATAAATGCCTCTTTTATGGGCCCTAAACCTTAAATCCAGAGATCGGTCTATATGGCAGCTATATTCAAATCTGGACCGATCTGGGCAAAATTGAAAAAGGACGCCGAAGAGCCTAACCAAACTCACTGTCTCAAATTTCAGCGACATCGGACAATAAATGCGTCTTTTATGGCCCCAAAACCTAAAACCTAGATATCGGTCTATATAGCAGCTATATCCAAATCTGGACCGATCTGTGCGATATTGCAGAAGTATGTCAAGGAGCTTAACTTAACTCACTGTTCCAAATTTCGGGGACATCGGGCAATAAATGAGCATTTTATGGGCCCAAAACCATAAATCAAGAAATCGGTCTATATGGCAGCTATATCCAAATTTGAACCGATCTGGACCAAATTGAAGAAATATGTCAAAGGGCCTAACACATCTCACTGTCCCAAATTTCAGCAAAATCGGATAATGAATGTGGCTATTATGGGCCTTACACCATAAATCGGAGGATCGATCCATATGGCAGCTATATCCAAATCTAGACCGATCTGAGCCAAATTAATGAAGGATGTCGATGGGCCTTACACAATTCACTGCCCCGAAATTCATCAAAATCGGATAATAAATGTGGCTTTTGTGGGCCAAAGACCCTAAACCGGAGGATCGGTCTATATGGCAGCTATATCCAAATCTGAACCGATCTGGACCAAATTAAAGAAACATGTCAAAGGGACTAAGACAACTCACTGCCCCAAATTTCAGCGAAATCGGAAATGTGGCTTTTATGGCCTTAGACCCTAAATCGGAGGATAGGTCTATATGGCAGCTATATCCAAACCTGGACCGATCTGAGCCAAATTGACAAAGGATGTCGAAGGGCCAAACACAACTCATTGTCCTAAATGTCAACAAAATCGGATAATAAATGTGGCTATTATGGGCCTAAGACCCTAAATCGGCGGATCGGTCTATATGGGGGCTATATCAAGATATAGTCCGATATAGCCCATCTTCGAACTTAACTTGCTTATGGACAAAAAAAGAATATGTGCAAAATTTCAGCTCAATATCTCTATTTTTAAAGACTGTAGCGTGATTACAACAGACAGACGGACAGACGGACGGACATGGCTAGATCGTCTTAGATTTTTACGCTGATCAAGAATATATATACTTTATAGGGTCGGAAATGGATATTTCGATGTGTTGCAAACGGAATGACAAAATGAATATACCCCCATCCTTCGGTGGTGGGTATAAAAAAGTATATTTGATTAAAGTTCATTCTAAGTTTTATTAAAAATGCATTTACTTTCTTTTAAAAAATCCGCAATTACTTTTTGGGCAACCCAATAGCTACCATATAGATCGATGTGCCGTTTAAGGGTGTGAAGCTCATAAAATCTTTATTTATTAACCGATTTCATTGAAATTTGAAATAGTGAGTTGTTTTAAGCCTCTCGACATCCGACCCAAATATGAGTCATATCAGACCATATAGATGTAGCAGTCACATAGACCGATCTTCAAATTTAGGGTCTTAATCCCATAAAAAGCTGATTTATTGTCTGAAAATGTTACTTGTATATGAGTTCTCGGGGCCTGAATAAAATATGGACGAAACCAGTCCCTATTAAGATATAACTACGGATATAGTAGTGGAATTATACTATCTTTGTTTAATTTGATCCAGATCGGCCCAGATTTGGTTATAGGTGCCATAGAACGATCCCTCCGATTTCGTTGAAATTTGACGCAGTGATTTATGTTAGGTTTTTCGACATCTGTGTCCTATATGGTTTAGATCGGTTTATATTTGGATATAGCTGCCAAAAAGACCAATATTTTGTTCTTCAAAATTGAACAATGACAGTGACAGATATTAATTACACCACCCAATGTGGGTGCATAAGTTATCCATTTTTTAACGGATTGTGACGAAAGGGGGTTTAGATATATACCCGGGCCAAAGTTGAGAACTTAATGCCTTTTTACTTTTTTTTTTTAATTTTTTTTTATTCATATTCATAAAGGGAAGAAAAATAAAATTTGTTTTTTTTTAAATCATTTACTATTTTTCCACAAATTCTGACTTTGATGAGCTATAATGAAGCACCAAGGCGTAGCACCCTTTTCAGACATTTATTCCATACCATGAATAGTTATCTTTCATATGCCATGCCATCATTCAGTTATCTTAATTGGTTTGGCCCCCATATAAACCGATCCCCCGATTTGACTTTTTGAGCCCCTGGAAACTGCAATTTTTGTCCGATTTGGCTGAAATTTGGAATAAAGACTCGAGTTATGACTTGCAGCATCCATGCGAAGTACACTCCGATACACCCAGAGAAAAGTTGATACGGAACGTGCACATTTCAGTTCCATACGGTACTGATAGTATGGTACAAAAACAATACCGGATGGTATGGATAAAACAAAGAATGATTAGTACCGCATGGTACTAGCCTTATTACCAAACTGGTATTGTTTTAAATACCAATCTGTTATTGGTTTTAGCACCAGACCGTTATTGGTTTTAGTACCAAACCGTTATTGATTATTCTACCCCCTAATGAACCAAGAAAAAAAAAAACACACTGAATATAATTTGAATCTAATTTTATTTCGATTATTCCGTGACCAACCTCAATTCTTTATATTCAGCAATTGATTCCATATCCATTGACTTCCAGAAGTGGTTTTCATATGAAAACATCAACACAGCATTGTTTTCCACACAAGAGACTATCATGTTTTTGATGTAGAATTTTCGCTTTTCAGTATTTGAACAGGTTTTAATGCACTCAAATCATATTAAAACATTTTATTTATTTTTTTGAACAAATATTTTATAATGGCCTCAATATTTTATGTAAAAAGCTCAACAACACTTCTGGTGCGATGATAAGAATACCAATGTGACGCCATCAGTTCTTAATAGCTTCAATTGGCTGATATTGAATTGATTCCAAATGATATTATTTTTTTTTTCTTTTTTTTTTTTGGATACATGCCATATATACCGATCCTCCGATTTAAGGTTTTTGACCCATTAAAGGTAAATTTATTTACCAATTGCGCTAATATTTAGCACAATGGGTTTAATTAGGCCCTTCGACATTCGTACAGAGCATGGTCAAGAACAGGCTTTAATTGTATATAGCTGCCATATATACCGATCTCCCGATCTTGGGACATTAACAGCACGTTTATTGCTCGATTTCGCTGACATTTGTTACAGTGGACTGTGTTAGGCTCTTCGATATTCGTGTTCAATATGGTTCACATCGGTTTATATTTCGATGTAGCTTACATCTACCTGTTTAAGTTCTTAGGTCAATGCTTACCTCATGTTAGGAAAATAGTAAATAACTCCACATGGCGTATTATTAATATTATTTTCTTTTCGTGTACGAGCTTTCCCCCTTTTGCGCTTGATTTATATATTTTTATGATTGCAGAACAATAAGGAGGAAACCCACTCATATAAATTTACATTTCCCCAGAAATAATGTATTTCAGTTCACTTACTTTTCAGAACTTCCGACACATTTGCTTTATTTGAAAATAAAGGATGTGTGGCAAAGGAGACAACTCGACATTACCAGGAAATAGAAATTTTATACTCATATGCACAATGTTATTTCAATATTTCCTCATAATAACCATAGGTATATATATACCAAAAGAAAGTTGGAAAACAATAACGAGTAAAAGCGTGGTAAGTTCTGCCGGGCCGAATCTTATATACCCTCCACCAGAAATCGCATTTGTCAAGTTCTTTGGCCAATATCTCATAATAGGCAAACAAAGGATAATGGATAATCCCCACAATTTGGCTTGGAAAAGCACAAACTTTGACACGAGTTATTACTACCCATCTGAATACCGCTGCTGAAGTTTATCAAATCGATTCAACCATGTTATGATATTATCATATTTTGCCTTCCGTTTAAACAACTATTAAATTAAAACAAGTAAAAGCGTGCTAAGTTCGGCCGGGCCGAATCTTATATACCCTCCACCATGGATCGCATTTGTCGAGTTCTTTTCCCGGCATCTCTTCTTAGGCAAAAAAAGCGTGCTAAGTTCGGCCGGGCCGAATCTTATATACCCTCCACCATGGATCGCATTTGTTGAGTTCTTTTCCCGACATCTCTTCTTAGGCAAAACATTATATAAGAAAAGATTTGCTCCGCTTTTAGAGCGATATCAAGATATGATCCGGTTTAGACGACAATTAAATTATATGTTGGAGACCTGTGTAAAATTTCAGCCAATTCGAATAAGAATTGAGCGCTTTGTGGGCTCAAGAAGTAAAATAGAGAGATCGATTTATATGGGAGCTGTATCGAGCTATAGACCGATTCAGACCATAATAAACACGTATGTTGACGGTCATGAGAGAATTCGTTGTACAAAATTTCAGGCAAATCGTATAATAATTGCGATCTCTAGAGGCTCAAGAAGTCAAGATACCAGATCGGTTTATATGGCAGCTATATCAGGTTATAAACCGACTTGAACCATACTTAGCACAGTTGTTGGATATCATAACGAAACACGTCGTGCAAAATTTCATTTCAATCGGGTAAGAATTGCGCTCTCTAGAGGCTCAAGAAGTCAAGACCCAAGATCGGTTTGTATGGCAGCTATATCAGGTTCTATACCGATTTGAACCATACTTAGCACAGTTGTTAGAAGTGATACTTAAACACTATGTGCAAAATTTCAGTCAAATCGGATGAGAATTGCGCCCTCTAGAGGCTCAAGAAGTCAAGACCCAAGATCGGTTTATATAACAGCTATACTAGGTTATGGACCGATTTGAACCATACATAGCATAGTTGTTGGAAGTGATATTTAAACACTATGTGCAAAATTTCAGTCAAATCGGATGAGAATTGCGACCTCTAGAGGCTCAAGAAGTCAAGACCCAAGATCGGTTTATATGACAGCTATATCAAAACATGGACCGATATGGCCCATTTACAATACCAACCGACCTACACTAATAAGAAGTATTTGTGCAAAATTTCAAGCGGCTAGCTTTACTCCTTCGGAAGTTAGCGTTCTTTCGACAGACGGACGGACGGACGGACAGACGGACGGACATGGCTAGATCGACATAAAATTTCACGACGATCAAGAATATGTATACTTTATGGGGTCTCAGATGAATATTTCGAGTAGTTACAATTAGAATGACGAAATTAGTATACCCCCCATCCTATGGTGGAGGGTATAACAAGTAAGAGCGTTCTAGGTTCGGCCGGGCCGAATCTTACATAATTTGCATTTGTCAAATTACTTGCGCTGTATCTCTTTATAGGCAAACAAAGGATAATGGATTAGAATTGCTATGTTATTTTAGCTATACCAAGTAATGAACCGATTGGGGATATACCTGGTAAGTCAAGTGTAAGTCATTGTGAGCCAAATCGAATGAAAATTGCGCCCTCTATAGGCTCAAGAAGTATAATTGGGGCAACATTTTTTATGGGAGCTACAACAGGTTATGAACCGATTTCAACCATACTTGGCATAGTTGTTGTAAGTCAAAACTAAAGATTATATGCCAAATTTTAGCCAAATATGATAACAGTTGCGCTCTCTAGAGACTCAAAAAGTCAAGGTCCGAGATCGGTTAACATGGCAGCTATATCAAGTTATGAACCGATTTTAATCATGCTTAGCACAGTTGTTCTTAGAAGTCATAACAAAAGGCTTCATGCCAAAACGCATAAGAATTGCGCTCTCTAGAGGCTCAAGAAGTCAAGGTCCAGGAACGGTTTTTAATGGCAGCTATTACAAAACATGGATCGATAAAGCCCATTTCCAATTCCAACTGACTTACACTAATAGGAAGTATTTCTGCAAAATTTCAAGCGCCTGGCTTTATTTATTCGAAAGTTAGGTCTTAATCGACTTAGAATGTCAAACCTATCAACAATATATATTGGGTTGCCCAAAAAGTAATTGCGGATTTTTCATATAGTCGGCGTTGACAAATTTTTTCACAGCTTGTGACTCTGTAATTGCATTCTTTCTTCTGTCAGTTATCAGCTGTTACTTTTAGCTTGCTTTAGAAAAAAAGTGTAAAAAAAGTATATTTGATTAAAGTTCATTCTAAGTTTTATTAAAAACGCATTTACTTTCTTTTAAAAAATCCGCAATTACTTTTTGGGCAACCCAATACATTGTTGGGTCTCCAGGTATATATTGTTACAAACGGAATGAGGAAATAAGTATACCTCCTTTGGTGGAGGGTATAAAAATCATATTTTTATACCCACCACCTTATGATGGGGGTATACCAATCGAGTCATTCCGTTTGTAATACTTCGAAATATTGATCTAGGACCCCCATAAAGTATATATATTCTTGATCGTCTAGAAATTCTGATTCGAACAAGCCATGTCCGTCCGTCCGTCTGTCGAAATCATGATAGCGGTCGAAAGCGTAGAGCTAGCCCCTTGAAATTTTGCACAGATACTTTATATTAATGTAGGTCGTTGGGTATTGCAAATGGGCTGTATCGGTCCAGATTTGGATATAGCTCCCATATTAACCGATCTCCCGATTTGAGCCCATGGAAGCTAAAATTTTCATCCGATTTGGCTGATATTTTGCACATAGCGTTTTGTTATGACTTCCAATAGCTGCGCAAAGTACGGTCCAAATCGGTCAAGAACCTGATATAGCTCCCAGATAAACCGATCTCCCGATTTGACTTCTTAAGCCCCTAGAAACCTCAGTTTTCATCCGATTTGGCTAAAATGTTGCATGTAATATTCTGTTATGACTTTCAATAAAGGAGCTAAGTACGGTTCAAATCGATCAAGAACCTGATATACCTCCCATATAAACCGATCGCCCGATTTGACTTCTTGAGCCTATGGAAGCCACAATTTTTGTCCGATTTGGCTGAAATTTTGCACATAGTGTTCTGTTATGACTCTGAACAACTACGCCAGGTACGGTCTAATTCGGTCTGTAACTAAATATAGCTCCCATATTTTAGCAGAATCCATGGTGGAGACCTCAAATAAAGTTACACCACGTCAAGCATTGCTCATGTTCTGCTTCCTTTTTCCATGGCAACTGAAAGTCTCATTCCCAATTCATTGTGCATCAATTTGCTCCTCAGCATTGCAGGTAATGTAGTTGATTTTAAGCGCTTGTGTATGTCTGTGTGGCAATCATTTGTTATACCCTCCACCAGAGGGTTATACCCTCCACCAATTTCGTCATTCCGCTTGTAACACATCGAAATATTGATCTGGGACCCAACAAAGTATATCTATATCGTTGATCGTCTTGACATTCTGAGTCGAACTAGCTATGTCCGTCCGTTTGTCTGTATGTCGAAAACACGCTGACTTTCGAAGGAATAAGGCTAGACACTACTAATTTTGCACAAATACTTCCTATCAGTGGAGGTCGGTTGGGATTGTAAATGGACCACATTGGTCCTTACTTCGATATAGCTGCCAACCGATCTGCTAAAGCCTCTATTTACTTAACTTTAATTGGCCTTAACCGAACATTTGTTCCAAAAGCCGAACGTAGATTAGCGTTGCAAGCGCCTCGATCTTCTGCGTTAATTTTTTAATCTCTGAGACCAAGTTTCGAGGTGTCTTCCACAACTTGATCTTTCCATCGTGTTTTTGGTCGTCCCGGTGTGCGTGTTTGCCTTCAAAAGACTTGAGCCTCTTCATCCATTCTGACAACATGACCTAGCCAACGCAGCCCTTGTATTGGGTTGCCCAAAAAGTAATTGCGGATTTTTTAAAAGAAAGTAAATGCATTTTTAATAAAACTTAGAATGAACTTTAATCAAATATACTTTTTTTGCACTTTTTTTCTAAAGCAAGCTAAAAGTAACAGCTGATAACTGACAGAAGAAAGAATTCAGTTACAGAGTCACAAGCTGTGAAAAAATTTGTCAACGCCGACTATATGAAAAATCCGCAATTACTTTTTGGGCAACAAAATATTTTTTAACTATGCTATCGTCGTCATACATATTCGCCATTAACGCAAACTGGTCCATATATTTTACGAGGAATTTATCTCTCAAACCCACCAAGCACTGCCTTGTCTGCTTTAACAAGTACCTATGCCTCAGTACCTAGTGCGATCTTAGTCTGTCGAGAGGTGGCCTGTTTACTTAATTGAAAGTAGCATATGTTTGCAAGTATTATTCTTCGCTTTATCTCAAAACTGGTGTCATTCGTTTCGGTTACGGCGGTGCCGAAGAAGATAAAGTTGCTGACTATCGTAAAGTTGTGGTTCCCTGCTGTCTTCATTTTCTTTATCTGCTCGGTTGTACTAGGCTTTTTGGGAGTTGACCCATTTTCACTGATTCGATTCGTTCAAAGGCTGCAGTGACCGACATGTCGTTAGCATAGGCGAGTAGCATGTGTTGTCTTGTGAGTAGTGTGCCATATCTATTCACATTTGCATCTCGTGCAACCTTCTCCAGCAGGATATTAAAGAGATCACACGGTAGGCTGTGAAACCTCATTTGATATTGAATGGTTCGGGGAGATCTTTTCCTATTATTACTGAGGAACGTGTATCAACAAGTGTCATCCTGCAGAGTCTTATTAATTTTGCAGAGATACCAAACTCAGACATGGATTGAAATACCTTTCAAAGTAAACGGGTATCGAAAGCGGCTTTGTAGTCAACAAAGAGATGATAAGTGTGGAGTTGTCTTTCTCGGGTCTTTTTCAGGAATTGGCACAGTGTGAATATCTGGTTCAGGGTGGATTTGCCAGGTCTAAAGCCACATTGATAGTTTCCAGTTATCTCATTGACTTTAGGTTTTAATCTTTCACACAGTACGCTCGAGAGTATCATGTATGCGATGGGGAGGAGACTTATTCCTCTGTAATTGTCTCATTCCGTCATGTCTCCTTTCTTGTGTACGGGACATAGTTTGTTGAGATTCCAATCATGGGGTATGCGTACTTCTAGCCAGATTGCGCACAGAAGCTGATGCATACGCCTTATCAGCGTGTCGCCTCTGGTCTTAAATTGTTCAGCTAGTAACCCGTCGGCTCCTGCTGCCTTGCTGTTCTTCAGTCGCGTTAATGCTACTTGGACCTCATTCTGACTGAGAGGTAAACATTCTATACTATCATCAGGGATTGGTTCTGCCTCTAGAGAGCGCAACTACTATCCGATTTGGCTTAAATTTAGCATTGTAGTATTGTAGTTCGTTTTGACTTCCAACAACTGTGCCAAGTATGGTGCAAATCGGGTTATCACCTAATATAGCTCCCATATCAACCGATCACGGATCTTCCCTTCTTGAGCCTCTAGGGAGGCAATTATGAACCGATTTGGCTGAAATTTTGCATTTTTTGACTTTTAATAACTGTGTCAAGTATGGTCTAAATAGGTTTGATACCTGATATAGCTGCCATATAGACCGATCTCCCGATTAAATTTTTTAAACCCATAGAGGGCGTACAACGACATTTCCTATGACCTTCAACATGCGTGCCTAATATGGTCTGAATCGGTCTTTATTGGGATACAGCTCCCTTATAAACCAATCTCCTGATACTACTTCTTGAGCCCTTATAGGGAGCAATTTTTATCCGATTTGGCTGAAATGTTCCACAATGACTTTTACTATGGTCTCCAACTTCCAAACTTAGTATGGTCTGCATCGGTGCATAACGTGATATGGTTCCAATAGCAAGGTATTTTTATACCCACCACCGACGGATGGGGGTATATTCATTTTGTCATTCCGTTTGCAACACACACGAAATATCCATTTCCGACCCTATAAAGTATATATATTTTTGATCAGCGTAAAAATCTAAGACGATCTAGCCATGTCTGTCCGTCTGTCTGTTGAAATCACGCTACAGTCTTCAAAAATAGGGATATTGAGCTGAAACTTTGCACAGACTCTTTTTTGTCCATAAGCAGGTTAGTTCGAAGATGGGCTAAATATCTTGATATAGCCCCCATATAGACCGATCCGCCGATTTAGGGTCTAAGGCCAATAAAACCAACATTTATCATCCGATCTTGCTGAAATTTAGGACAGTGAGTTGTGTTATGCCCTTCGACATCCTCCGTTAATTTGGCCTAGATCGGTCCAGATTTGGATATAGCTGCCATATAGACCGATCCACCGATTTAGGGTCATAGACCCATAAAAGCTACATTTATTATCCGATTTTGCTGAAATTTAAGACAGTGAGTTGCCTTAGGCCCTTCGACATCCTCCGTTAATATGGCTCAGATCGGTTCAGATTTGGATATAGCTGCCATATAGACCGATCCTCCGATTTAGGGTCTTAGGCCCATAAAAGCCACATTTATTATCCTATTTTGCTGAAATTTGGGACAGTGAGTTGTCTTAGGCCCTTCGACATCTTCCGTCAATATGGCTCAGATCGGTTCAGATTTTGATATAGCTGCCATATAGACCGATCCTCCGATTTAGGGTCTTAGGCCCATAAAAGCCACATTTATTATCCGATTTTGCTGAAATTTAGGACAGTGAGTTGTCTTAGGCCCTTCGACATCTTCCGTCAATATGGCTCAGATCGGTTCAGATTTTGATATAGCTGCCATATAGACCGATCCTCCGATTTAGGGTCTTAGGCCCATAAAAGCCACATTTATTATTGGACAGTGAGTTGTGTTAGGCCCTTCGACATTCTTCGTCAATTTGGCTCAGATCGGTTCAGATTTGGATATAGCTGCCATATAGACCGATTCTCCAATTTAGGGTTTAGGCCCATAAAAGCCACATTTATTATCCGATTTTGCTGAAATTTGGGACAGTGAGTTGTCTTAGGCCCTTCGACATCTTCCGTCAATATGGCTCAGATCGGTTCAGATTTTGATATAGCTGCCATATAGACCGATCCTCCGATTTAGGGTCTTAGGCCCATAAAAGCCACATTTATTATTGGATTTTGCTGAAATTCGGGACAGTGAGTTGTGTTAAGCCCTTCGATATTCTTCGTCAATTTGGCTCAGATCGGTTCAGATTTGGATATAGCTGCCATATAGACCGATTCTCCAATTTAGGGTTTAGGCCCATAAAAGCCACATTTATTATCCGATTTTGAGAAAATTTGGAACAGTGAGTTGTATTAGGCCCTTCAACATCCTCCGTCAATTTGGCTCAGATCGGTCCAGATTGGGATATAGCTGCCATATAGACCGATCTCTCGGTTTTAGGTTTTGGGTCCATAAAAAGCGCATTTATTGTCCGATGTTGCCGAAATTTGGGACAAAGAGTTAAGTTAAGCCCCTCCACATATTTCTGCAATTTGGTCTAGATCGATCAAGATTTGCATATAGCTGCCATATAAACCGATCTCTCGATTTAAAGTCTTGGCCCCATAAAAAGCGCATTTTTAATCCGATTGCACAGAAATTTGACACACTGACTTATGTTATGCTTTTCGACATCCGTGTAGTATATAGTTCAGATCGGTTTATTTTTAGATATAACTACTAAAAAGAGCGATATTTTGTTATATACAATTGAACAATAACTTTTACTTATTAGTATCTGGTCCAAATCGGAACATAGCTGCTATGGGGCATAAGGTATGAATTTTGCACCGGATTTTGAGGAAAGGTGGTTCACATATATATCCGAGGTGGTGGGTATCCAAAGTTGGGCCCGGCCGAACTTAACGCCTTTTTACTTGTTTATCCATCATTCTTTGTTTTCCTATAAAGAGATACTTCGCAAAGAACTTGACAAATGCTATCCATGGTGGAGGGTATATAAGATTCGACCTGGCCAGACTTAACACACTTTTACTTGTTTTTAATAAACTTGAAATTATCTTGTAAGACAGTTAAAAGGTATGCATGCAAAGTTCACTCAAATTTAATTTTTATATTTAATTTTTTATACAATTCCTTTGTTTTTTTTCTTGATTTTCCCTTTGGTGAGTGTAGGACCACGTTTTCAATATCACAGTTGCATGAAACACAGTGGAATGAGTTGAAAGGTTTGTAACTTGTGAAAAGTATTTTATTTTCTTATAGGGGTTATTTCGAGAAAGCCATAATGACAAATAGACTGGCATGTCAGATAGTAGCGGAAAACGCCTGGGTTCGTATTCTGAAAGGAATTTGAGAAAAAGTTTTCAGAGTTAATTAGCTCCCCAATAATGTTAACGACATCTTTGAGGTCTTCAAACATAAATGGCATTGTTCAGGAAGTATAAAGGGAAGGTTCCTTATCAGCACTAAAATATTTTTTTATTAGCAGTGTCGTTTTCTTGCTCATAGCTCTATTTGGCACTCTTTGTATCTCTGATTACTCTTTCCGTCTTTCCGGTTTATTGTTCTACACATTTTTATACCCACCATCATAGGATAGGGGTATATACATTTAGTCATTCCGCTTGTAGAACATCGAAATATCAATTTCCAACCCTAAAGCTAGGCGCTTGAAATTTCGCACAAACACATTTTATTAGTGTAGGTCGGTTGGAATTGTAAATGGGCCACATCATTCCATGTTTTGATATAGCTGCCATAGAAACCGATCTTGGGTCTTAAATTCTTAAGCCTCTAGAGGGAGCAATTCTCGCCTGATTTTGCACGTGGTGTTTTGGTATCACTTCCAGCAACTGGCTATATATGCTTCAAATTGGTTCATAACCTGGTTATAATAAAACAGGATGATTATTATATCCTTGGTGATGGGTATTCAAAGTTTGGCACGGCAGAACTTTGGCTGAAACTTTGCATGCGGTGTTCTGTTATGACTTTCCAGTAAGGTCCAAACCGGCCAACAACCTGATATAGATCCCATATAAACCGATCTCCCGATTTGTCTTCCTGAGCCCCTGGAAGCCCCAATTTTTGTCTGATTTGGCTGAAATTTTGCACGTAGTGTTCTATTGTCACTTTCAACAACTGTGACAGGTACGTTACAAATCGGTTTATAACCTGATATAGCTCCCATATAAACCGATCCCTCGATTTGACTTCTGGAGCCCCTGGAAGCCTCAATTTTCATCCGATTAGGATGAAATTGTGCACATAGTGCTTGGCTATGACTTCCAACAACTGTGCCAAGTACGGTCGAAATAGGTCTTTAACCTGATATAGCTCCCATATAAACCGATCTCCCGATTTGACTTCTTGAGTCCCTGGAAGCCCCAATTTGCATCCAATTTGCTGAAACTTTGCATGCGGCTCTCTGTTATGATTTTCAAGTACGGTCCAAATCGGTCTATAACCTGATATAGCTCCCATATAAGCCGATCTCCCGATTTGACTTCTGGAGCCCTGGAAGCCTTAATTTTTCTAACGATTTGGTTGAAATTTTGCACATAGTGTTATGTTATGACTTCCAACGACTGTGCCAAGTACGGTCTGAATCGGTCTATAACCTGAAATAGCTACCATATTTTAGCAGAATCCATGGTGGTGGGTTCCCAAGTTTCGGCCCGGCCGAACTTAACACGATTTTACTTGTTTTTTATACCCACAACCGAGGTTTGGCTGAGCTCAGGCTTCCAATCAAGGGGCCTTGACTCAGGCATATGGAATATGATTTTGATCACGGAATTGGTTTGCTACAGGCAGACAGCTGTGGTATTCTTTTGCAGATTGATAACCGACCGTCTCGGACCGCAATAAATCGATAAGATTTTGCATCATCCGTAGCGAAAACCTCACTGCGTGCGAAGACATCCTCGGGATCAACATAAGTTCGACAACATTTTCGCACACAGATAACGGCTCTTAGTTGGGAACAAATCAAACTGAAGGCACCAACCAACACAGCAGGAGAGGAGATGGAATCGATCTTTGGAAGAAGATGGCAAGTACTTCTGTCAATTCTCCATGAGCCTCCGAATCATTGAGGATAAAGAAAAGGAAATGAGAAGTATGGCGTTCGACTGTACCCCAGCAGAGAATAACGCAAGTGCGTGAGAGAAAAGCACCAGTGTTCCTATACAAGAGTTCATCTTGAAGATGCAACTTTCAAATAAGGAAGCCGTCGGAAAATGCAATTAAGTGCTTCGCCAAATGCGACTGGCCATAGGGAGGCAGAAAAATGTCAGCAGTTTTATCTGACAGAGATAGAAGAACACTTGGATATCATAAAAAGCCACCACAAAGTCTGGAAGCTGAAACAACAAAGTAGGTCGAGAATTCTCGTAGCAGAGACTTCATTCGATATTGAATAACATACCGACGCTTTCCTCGGTGTGCAGAATAAAAGAAGCCCACTGAGAAAAATCGATGGTAACACCGGCAAGAATAGGAAGGATAAAGCTATTGAAATGATACCACCAGCGAAAACGATTGAAAGGAAGAATCCCGATAAAGAGGCAACGACACCAAAGAGGACCTCACGGCAAAAACCGTGAACACGGAAATCTAGGCAGCCATCAGAGGACATAATAATAATGCCGAAATTAGGACACAGCTACGCAGAGGTGTTTAGGGACCCTAGGCGAAATGCGAAACCGGAAGAAGCCGAAGTCGTCATCAAAGGCGATAATAAAGATACGCGACCGGCCACCACCGCACAGTGGGATGGCAAAGAAAAATAAGTGGAAATAAGTCTGCCATATTGGACGGATAGAGATTAGTTTTGAGGTGACTAACTTTGAAGGCCCGCCAATGGGACCCTGTATTTTTATACCCACCACCGAAGGATGGGGGTATATTCATTCTGTCATTCCGTTTGCAACACATCGAAATATCCATTTCCGACCCTATAAAGTATATATAGTCTTGATCAGCGTAAAAATCTAAGACGATCTAGACATGTCCGTCCGTCTGTCCGTCTGTCTGTTGAAATCACGCTACAGTCTTAAAAAATAGAGATATTGAGCTGAAATTTTGCACAGATTCTTTTTTTGTCTATAAGCAGGTTAAGTTCGAAGATGGGCTATATCGGACTATATTTTGATATAGCCCCCATATAGACCGATCCGCCGATTTAGGGTCTTAGGCCCATAAAAGCCACATTTATTATCCGATATTGTTGAAATTTGGGGCAGTGAGTTGTGTTAGGCCCTTCGACATCTTCCGTCAATTTGGCTCAGATCGGTTTAGATTTGGATATAGCTGCCATATAGACCGATCCTCCGATTTAGGGTCTAAGGCCCATAAAAGCCACGTTTTTTACCCGATTTTGCTGAAATTTAGGACAGTGAGTTGTCTTAGGCCCTTCGACTTCCTTCGTTAAATTCGTCCAGATCGGTTCAGATTTGGATATAGCTGCCATATAGACCGATCCGCCGATTTAGGGTCTTAGGCCCACAAAAGCCACATTTATTATCCGATTTTGATGAAATTCGGGACAGTGAGTAGTGTTAGGCCCATCGACATCCTTCGTTAATTTGGCTCAGATCGGTCCAGATTTGGATATAGCTGCCATAAAGATCGATCCTCCGATTTATGATGTAAGTCCCATAAAAACCACATTTACTATCTGATTTTGCTGAAATTTGGGACAGTGAGTTGTGTTAGGCCCTTCGACATCTGTCTTCAATTTGGCCCAGATCGGTTCAGATTTGGATATAGCTGCCATATAGACCGATTTCTTGATTTATGGTTTTGGGCCCATAAAATGCTCATTCATTGTCCGATGTCGCCGAAATTTGGAACAGTGAGTAAAGTTAAGGCCCTTGACATACTTCTGCAATATCGCACAGATTGGTCCAGATTTGGATATAGCTGCCATATAGGCCGAAATCTAGGTTTTAAGTTTTGGGGCCATAAAAGACGCATTTATTGTCCGATGTCGCTGAAATTTGAGACAGTGAGTTTGGTTAGGCTCTTCGGCATGTTTATGCAACTTGGCCCAAATCGGTCCAGATTTGAATATAGCTGCCATATAGACCGATCTCACGATTTAAGGTCTAGGGCCCATAAAAGAGGCATTTATAATCCGATTTCGCCGAAATTTGGGACAGCGCTTTGTGTTAGGCTCTTCGACATGTTTATGCAACTTGGCCTAAATCAGTCCAGATTTGGATATAGCTGCCATGTAGACCGATATCTCGATTTAAAGTCTTGGCCCCATAAAAGGCGCATTTATAATCCGATTTCACTGAAATTTGACACAGTGACTTATGTTCGGCTTTTCTACATCCGTATCATATATAGTTCAGATCGGTATGAGTATAAGGTATGAAATTTTCACCGAATTTTGATGAAAGGTGGTTTACTTATATACCCGAGGTGGTGGGTATCCAAAGTTCGGCCCGGCCGAACTTAATGCCTTTTTACTTGTTTAGGGTGAAATTTTGCATATAAATTAGATAACACCTCAGCTATAACGATGTAAAATTTCATAAAGATATCTCCATCCGTTCCGACCTATTTTTTTCCCCATCCCACTGTGCACCGCCGAGGAAGACACAGATGTAGTGATCAAGGCAACGGGGACCACAGCTGAAGAAGTGAATGTACAGTCTTCGTCTCCCTACACATTATGAAGAAGTGTACTGATTCTCTGAAATGCGGTATATGCTCGCAAAGCGGCAAAGGCCCAGCGGAACATCTACTTGGCACAGGAAGATGTTAAGAAGGCACACAGCAGACATGCTACACGGAAAAAGAAGGTTGGCCCAAACTTTAAGATTATTCCTTGAACGAGCTAAAGAACCAATACTTTAAAATGAAGATGCTATCTTTATACTTAATTTGCCATTTACTAACGGACATGAAAATCCGTTTCAAATTTTCTTTTTTTTATTTGACCACATTGATGACTGACCAACTTTTATTTAAAAAAAAAAATTCTTTTTTAAACTTAGCATCTTAATCTAAAAATATTAATCATTTAAAGACTCTCCTATTTGCAAGGCTATTTTGCGTCTTTCACTATGGTTTACTGTTGTCTTCTCCCAAGGTCAATTTCCTAACTTTCAACGATATTATGACTTTCATTTTCAGATTTTTGTCTTGAATAACAAGGTTAAGGTTTTAAAAGCCTACTATTTAAAATAAAAAATCATTAATATCAAGAAAAATATTTTTCACCAAAGGCAATGTAGACATTAAAAGTTGGATAATTGGTCATCTTTGAATTTAGTTTGCTAATCATTAGCTACAATCTTTAAAATTAGACCAATTTTTTTTTCAGTGTAAGAATACCACAGACCAAAATGCACAGAATTAAATTCGCATATGATCTCCATTCGCAAATAGTCGCAAAACAATGCCCCGCCATCATAGTTATAAACGAACAATATGGAGGTAGATATCAAGGATCCTGGCTTGAGGATCGCACGAAGACAGAAGCTATGCGAAATTCAGACTGTAATGCTATCTCACCTTTAAACAGCGGAAATGGATCCGATATCTCCGTGGGTGAAGCTAGATCACTTCACTTTGTTTAGCTGCTATTTCACCCGTAGTGGCAATATCGAAGCCTTTGAAGAGAAACGTGATGAAATCGAAGACACAATGAGTAAATTAGACGACCATCAAACAGTAGCTGACGATTTCAATTCTCGAGCGATAGAATGGCACATACCAACGACTTACACAAGAGCAAACCGAGATATAGGCATTTCCTCAAGAAATGGTTTACTCCTTGTTAACAGTGGAAATGTGCCATCCTTTGGGCGATCCCCTTGCGATGGCACCATAAGGGATGTCACCCTTGCGCCCGAGGAATTAGGAGCATAGACTGTAAACCTTGCGGGCTCGGATACAAAATTGTGATTGAAAAACTCGGAACCCATGGAACCTAACATCGGTGATGGACGAAAGAACAATGGGGAATATGGTCAAGTTAGGTTTAAGTGGCAGTCTGCCATCAGACTCACTTAGATATTTTCGTTCATAGGGATACCACAGTAACAGAAGATGGTAAATTCCTTTTAGTTCTAACCGCTAAATCAAACAAGTTCTGAAAGAAAATAGAACCTTAAGTGGAATTCCTTGCGACAGCTGGTGGGGGGGACATATACAGCAGTTGTTCCATAGTCTCATCTTTCTCGACGTCCTCCCAGCTTCTGCAAAAGTGGAGAATATACTCCATACACTCTTCTACACAGCCGTAGAGAAAACTAGTAAGGAAAGGCAAAAGTCGGGCGGTGCTGACTGTATAATACCCTACACCTACCCTATAGGTACAATGTGGAAGCTATATACAATACTGAATAAATTTGGATGGACCTCGGCTGATGTTTTCAGATGGGTTTTTAAACAATCCGTGTCGAATTTCGAGCAAATGTGTTGAAACTTTAATAACTACGGTTGATAAATGACAACATTATTGCAAATTACCCAAAATCTGGTAGTGGCTGTCGTCAAGAAACGAGTTGTGCAAAATTTTGGCAAAATTGGTCAATTAATGCGCTTAAATTGGCTCTTGGGGTGAAAATCGGGCGATATACATATATGACAGCTATAACTAAATCTGAACCGATTTCTATGAAGTTCACCAGTAATATCGAAAGTCATAAGAAAATCCCTCCTGCCAAATAACGAGAGAATCGGTTAACAAATGAGCACTTTCTCAAAATCAGACGAACATATATATGGAAGCTATATCTAAATCTGAATCGATTACGGTGGTAGTTGTCGAGGAAAGCGTTTTGCAATTGCCGCACCGATTTCCATAAAATTCCATGAACTGATAATGTCGGGAGTCAAGAGAAAATTCTTTCTGCTAAATTTCAAGAGAATCGGTTAACAAATGTCCATTTTTTTGCATTATTACTGCGAATCGGACGAACATATAAATGGGAGCTATATCCAAATCTGAGCCAAAAATTTCAAAAATTCAATAGGCTGTACATTGTACACAAATTAACATGGACAGACGGAAAGACAGACGGACAGACAGACGGACATAGCTAAATCCAATCAGAAACTGATTCTGAGTCGATCGGTACACTTAGCAATGGGTCTATTTCTTTTCCTTCTGGGTTTTACAAACAAATGCACTAAGATATAATACCCTATACCACAGTAGTGGTGTACGTTATAATTCAGTTTGTAAAGAGCCCTCTAACAAGAAAGTCTTTTACGGCCGATGGAATTCCGGCCGAGGTTACCAGGCAGATGGCTGAAAGCAGATGGGAATTCCTTCTGAGAATGTTTAACCAGTGCCTGTTGGAATGTGTTTTCCCGGTGGCATGGAAGAGACATAGGCTAATACCAGTCCTTATTCATGTAAATAGCTGACATCTTTATCAATCTTCCGAATAACGATCTTGAACCCACATAAGACCCATTTACTATCATATCCATTATTCCACTCTACGTCCATTATTCCACCATTCTATTCATGTCTCCTCCAATTTTTGTTTCTTCTCCTTCCTTTTGGCCTTGTGTTCTCTGTGTCTTTCTTCCCACTGTGCAATTATAACAGCATTTTTTCAATATTTTTCCTTTCTTACTGACTGTGTACTGGTGGTTGTTGAATTTGTGTAACTTATGGTTTCCGTCACTTATCTACAAATTGCATTTTAATATAAAAGGAAATTATAACACTTCTGTCCTGTAAACTGATTCCCTTCTTTTACATTGTCTTTACTTTACGCTTTTCTTTCCATTCTCATTGACATTTATTTTTCGTTTTTTATTTTTTGCAGCTGCTCATACTGCAATTTTACAACGTTACTGTAGTGACAAAAGATGAACTTCAAGAAGAAGAAGAATAAGGACTCAAAAGCTCACAAAGGTAATGAAGCATCCAGCTGGCGACTATGGTCTTGCTTAACACACAGAGGGTAACACAAGGATATTGGATAAATTTCCAACAAAGGACGCTTCAAATAACACAGGCAGAGTTAATAATTTAATAATACTGCAAGCGTAATGATAATACAGTGTAAATCATTTAAAAAGAATGTGGGCACAAAAATTATGTGGATTTTAAGAGAGAAAAATCTATTTTGGGAAGATGGTAGTTATGATAATGGGAAAAAGTTTGTTGTAATAATAACACTCATACGCAAAGGTGTATTAGAAATTAAAAATAATAAATAATACGCTACGATGTACCTGTATCAGCTTATATCAGCGATGGGTAGATCTATCTCTATGTATACAAGGGTTGCGTGATGATTGACTGACTGACTGATCGAGGCCCAGCCCAAACGGCTTAAGCTAGAATCATGAGTAATAGGCACAGGATAAAACGGGATTTGGTGATATTCGTACGTTTAGATCCTATAAACCAAACCAACAAGTAAAAATGTGTAAAATTCTGCAGTGCCGAACTTTGTCTACCCCCCATCCTATCATCCTATTTTATTATTAATCATGCTATTTTATTTTAACTCCACTACCATATCCAAGTTATATCTTAATAGGGACTGGTTCGCATCATATTTTATTTGGGTCCCGGGAACACTTACAAGTAACAGTTTGCTCGAAATGGGTTAAGACCCTTAACTGGAAGATCAGTCTATATGACAGCTATATTTATTGGGTTGCCCAAAAAGTAATTGCGGATTTTTTAAAAGAAAGTAAATGCATTTTCAATAAAGCTTAGAATAAAATTTAATCAAATACACTTTTTTTCTAAAGCAAGCTAAAAGTTACAGCTGATAACTGACAGAAGAAAGAATGCAATTACAGAGTCACAAGCTGTGAAAAAATTTGTCAACACTGACTATATGAAAAATCCGCAATTGCTTTTTGGGCAACCCAATATATAGTCTGATGTGAAACATTTTTGGGTCAGATGTGGGAGGGGCTTAAAACAATTAAATATTTCAAATTCCAAGGAAATCGAGTGTTTCGAATTTCAGCGAAATCGGATAAAAAATAATGCATTTATGGGCCTCAGACCCTTTGCAGGGAGATCGGTCTATATGGCAGCTATATCCAAATATAATCCGATCAGGACCATATTTAGGTCGGATGTTGGGAGGTCTAAAACTACTCACTGCTTCAAATATTTCAGCGAAATCGGATAAAAAATAAATCTATATGACACATATATCCAAATATAGTCAGGTATGAACCATATTTGGGTCCGATGTTGGAAGGCCCAAAACTACTCACTGTTTCAATCTTCAGTGATATGGTTTAAAAAATAAAGCTTTTATGGGCTTAAGACCCTTTATCGGGAGACCGGTCTATATATCAGCTATATCCAAATAGACACCCATCTGAACCATATTTAGGTCTGATGTTGAGAGGCTTAGAATAACTCACTGTTTTAAATTTCAGCGAAATCGGGCAAATAATCGGCAGATCGGTCTATATGGCAGCTAAATCTATATATAGTCCGATCTGAACCATATTTGGGACAGACGTCGGGAGGCCTAAAACTACTTAATGTTTTAAATTTCAGCGAAATCGGATAAAAAACAAGTAAAAAGGCGTTAAGTTCGGCCGGGCCGAACTTTGGATACCCACCACCTCGGATATATGTGTGAACCACCTTTCCTCAAAATCCGGTGCAAAATTCATACCTAATGCCCCATAGCAGCTATGGTCCGATTTGGACCAGATACTAATAAGTAAAAGTTATTGTTCAATTGTATATAACAAATTATTGGTCTTTTTAGTGGTTATATCTAAAAATAAACCGATCTGAACTATATACCACACGGATGTCAAAAAGCATAACATAAGTCAGTGTGTCAAATTTCAGTGCAATCGGATTAAAAATGCGCCTTTTATGGGGCCAAGACCTTAAATCGAGAGATCGGTTTGTATGGCAGCTATATGCAAATCTTGATCGATCTAGACCAAATTGCAGAAATATGTGGAGGGGCTTAACTTAACTCTATGTCCCAAATTTCGGCAACATCGGACAATAAATGCGCTTTTTATGGCCCCAAAACCTAAAACCTGGACCGATCTGAGCCAAATTGACGGAGGATGTTGAAGGGCCTAATACAACTCACTGTCCCAAATTTTCTCGAAATCTGATAATAAATGTGGCTTTTATGGGCCTAAGACCCTAAATTGGAGGATCGGTCTATATGGCAGCTATATCCAAATTTGGACCGATCTGGGTCAAAATGACGGAGGATGTCGAAGGGCCTAACACAACTCACTGTCCCAAATTTCAGCAAAATCGGATTATAAATGTGGCCTTTATTGGCCTAAGATCCTAAATCGGCCGTTCGGTCTATATGGGGGCTATATCAAGATATAGTCCGATATAGCCCATCTTCGAACTTAACCTGCTTATGGACAAAAAAAGAACATGTGCAAAATTTCAGCTCAATATCTCTATTTTTGAAGACTGTAGCGTGATTTCAACAGACAGACAGACAGACGGACGGGCATGTCTAGATCGTCTTAGATTTTTACGCTGATCAAGAATATATATAATTTATAGGCTCGGAAATGGATATTTCGATGTGTTGCAAACGGAATGACAAAATGAATATACCCCCATCCGTCGGTGGTGGGTATAATAAAGCATTTGCGGGCTTCAAACCCTTTATACCCAAATATGATGCGATTTGGCCCGTTCAAGAACTTAACCAGCGTGCATCAAAAAGACGTAATGCAAATGCAAATTTTGCCCATGAACATTCCACTAAGGAACAGGAGCAAACTTCTCACATATCAATGAGTGCAGTCCGATTCAAGTTTTTAAGCTCAATGATAAGGGGCCTCCTTTTTATAGCCGAGTCCGAACGGCATGCCACAGTGCGACACCTCTTTGGAGAGCAGTTTTACATGGCATAGTACCTCACAAATGCCAGCATTAGGAGGGCAAAACCACCGCTGAAAATTTTTTCTGATGGTCTCGCCAGGATTCGAACTCAGGTTTTCAGTTTCATAGACGAACATGTTAACCTCTGCGCTACGCTGGCCTCCGCCCTATCCTTTGGTGGTGGGTATAAAAAGACCACACATGTAAGCTCAAAAATATATTTACCACACTGAAAATTTTTATAACTTGACTAGCATCCCGGTGGTCCGTTTTGCTGCCCCCGTTTTTCAAACCCCCTTTTTAGAGTACGGCTTTCGGTTTATAAGATTATTAAGTTTTGTAATAATTCCATATAAAATTTCAGAAATCTGCCCCCTTCTGTAAAGATAGTACCAAATAGTATCAAGAATAACAAAACATTGGAAAACTTATTAAGTCGCCCAATATATATTGTCAAGGTATAAATGAATCCCAATTTTGAACGCTTTAGCTCATTTCGTAAAGAAAGTATCATTTTGTGTGTTTTAGTACTTAAATGTTCTATTTTGAAAAAAAAAACTTCTTTTTCGCCAATTTTATAGTCATGGTGTAACTGTTCCCAATTTCGAGAGCTTAAGACCACTCTTTAAACAAATAATAATTATGTATGTTTTATGACCCAAATGCACGAATTTAAATCAAATCTTCTACCTGACCAACATTTACGGTTACAAGGTGCAACCGTATCTTAATTTTTAATGTTTAACTCAATTCGTAAGGAATGTAACATTTTGTACGTTTTAGTACCCAAAGGTACGATTTTTATACCCTCCACCATAAGATGGGGGGTATACTAATTTCGTCATTCTGTTTGTAACTACTCGAAATATTCGTCTGAGACCCCATAAAGTATATATATTCTTGATCGTCGTGAAATTTTATGTCGATCTAGCCATGTCCGTCCGTCTGTCCGTCCGTCCGTCCGTCCGTCCGTCTGTCTGTCGAAAGCACGCTAACTTCCGAAGGAGTAGAGCTAGCCGCTTGAAATTTTGCACAAATACTTCTTATTAGTGTAGGTCGGTTGGTATTGTAAATGGGCCATATCGGTCCATGTTTTGATATAGCTGCCATATAAACCGATCTTGGGTCTTGACTTCTTGAGCCTCTAGAGAGCGCAATTCTTATCCGATTGGAATGGAATTTTGCACGACGTGTTTTGTTATGATATCCAACAACTGTGCCAAGTATAGTTCAAATTGGTCCATAACCTGATATAGCTGCCATATAAACCGATCTTGGGTCTTGACTTCTTGAGCCTCTAGAGAGCGCAATTCTTATCCGATTGGAATGAAATTTTGCACGAAGTGTTTTGTTATGATATCCAACAACTGTGTCAAATAAGGTTCAAATTGGTCCATAACCTGATATAGCTGCCATATAAACCGATCTTGGGTCTTGACTTCTTGAGCCTCTAGCGTGCGCAATTCTGTCCCGATCAGAATGAGTTTTTGCACGACGTGTTTTGTTATGATATCCAACATCTGTGCCAAGTATGGTTCAAATCGGTCTATAACCTGATATAGCTGCCATATAAACCGATCTCGGGTCTTGACTTCTTGAGCCTCTAGAGTGCGCAATTCTTATCCGATTTGAATGAATTTTTGCACGAAGTATTTTGTTATGATATCCAACAACTGTGCCAAGTATGGTTGAAATCGGTCCATAACCTGATATTGGTGTCATATAAACAGATCTGGGGATTTGACTTCTTGAGCTTCTAGAGGGCGCAATTCCTATCCGATTTGGCTGAAATTTTGCATGACGTATTTTATTTTTACTTTCAACAACTGTGTCAAATAAGGTTCAAATCGGCTCATAACCTGATATAACTGCCATATAAACCGATCTGGAATCTTGACTTCTTGACCCCTAGAGGTCGCAATTATTATCCGATATGCCTGAAATTTTGTACGACGGATCCTCTCATGACCATCAACAAACGTGTTTATTATGGTCTGAATCGGTCTTTAGCCCGATACAGATCCCATATAAATCGTTCTCTCTATTTTGCTTCGTGAGCCCCAATGGGCGCAATTCTTATACGAATTGGCTGAAATTTTACACAGGTCTCCAACATATAATTTAATTGTTGTCCGAACCGGACCATATCTTGATATCGTTTTAATAGCAGAGCAACTCTTTTCTTATATCCTTTTTTGCCTAAGAAGAGATGCCGGGAAAAGAACTTGACAAATGCGATCCATGGTGGAGGGTATATAAGATTCGGCCCGGCCGAACTTAGCACGCTTTTACTTGTTTTTTGATTTCGTATTCTTTGTATATAAACCTGATTTTCCGATCTCATAAAATCGGAATTTAGTTATAAATACTCACTACAAAGACCGACCTCCAGACTTAAAGTCCGATTTTGATGAAATTCGGCACAGTGAGTTGTGGTAGACCCCATACCTATTTCTGTGAAGTGTGGTCCAAATCGGACTATAGACTGACCGCCCCATCTTCCGATATAGGGTATTGAGCCTATAAAAGAAGCAAAAATTTTCATCTTATTTCTCCGCCCGGCTTTTGACTTTCCTTACAGATTTATCAATAAATTTGATACCATAAGTTGCGTTAGACCCTTACATAGCCTTCCTAGAGAGCGCAATTCTTATCCGATTGGAATGAAATTTTGCACGACGTGTTTTGTTATGATATCCAACAACTGTGCCAAGTATAGTTCAAATTGGTCCATAACCTGATATAGCTGCCATATAAACCGATCTTGGGTCTTGACTTCTTGAGCCTCTAGAGAGCGCAATTCTTATCCGATTGGAATGAAATTTTGCACGAAGTGTTTTGTTATGATATCCAACAACTGTGTCAAATAAGGTTCAAATTGGTCCATAACCTGATATAGCTGCCATATAAACCGATCTTGGGTCTTGACTTCTTGAGCCTCTAGCGTGCGCAATTCTGTCCCGATCAGAATGAGTTTTTGCACGACGTGTTTTGTTATGATATCCAACATCTGTGCCAAGTATGGTTCAAATCGGTCTATAACCTGATATAGCTGCCATATAAACCGATCTCGGGTCTTGACTTCTTGAGCCTCTAGAGTGCGCAATTCTTATCCGATTTGAATGAATTTTTGCACGAAGTATTTTGTTATGATATCCAACAACTGTGCCAAGTATGGTTGAAATCGGTCCATAACCTGATATTGGTGTCATATAAACAGATCTGGGGATTTGACTTCTTGAGCTTCTAGAGGGCGCAATTCCTATCCGATTTGGCTGAAATTTTGCATGACGTATTTTATTTTTACTTTCAACAACTGTGTCAAATAAGGTTCAAATCGGCTCATAACCTGATATAACTGCCATATAAACCGATCTGGAATCTTGACTTCTTGACCCCTAGAGGTCGCAATTATTATCCGATATGCCTGAAATTTTGTACGACGGATCCTCTCATGACCATCAACAAACGTGTTTATTATGGTCTGAATCGGTCTTTAGCCCGATACAGATCCCATATAAATCGTTCTCTCTATTTTGCTTCGTGAGCCCCAATGGGCGCAATTCTTATACGAATTGGCTGAAATTTTACACAGGTCTCCAACATATAATTTAATTGTTGTCCGAACCGGACCATATCTTGATATCGTTTTAATAGCAGAGCAACTCTTTTCTTATATCCTTTTTTGCCTAAGAAGAGATGCCGGGAAAAGAACTTGACAAATGCGATCCATGGTGGAGGGTATATAAGATTCGGCCCGGCCGAACTTAGCACGCTTTTACTTGTTTTTTGATTTCGTATTCTTTGTATATAAACCTGATTTTCCGATCTCATAAAATCGGAATTTAGTTATAAATACTCACTACAAAGACCGACCTCCAGACTTAAAGTCCGATTTTGATGAAATTCGGCACAGTGAGTTGTGGTAGACCCCATACCTATTTCTGTGAAGTGTGGTCCAAATCGGACTATAGACTGACCGCCCCATCTTCCGATATAGGGTATTGAGCCTATAAAAGAAGCAAAAATTTTCATCTTATTTCTCCGCCCGGCTTTTGACTTTCCTTACAGATTTATCAATAAATTTGATACCATAAGTTGCGTTAGACCCTTACATAGCCTTCCTGAATATGGTGGAGATTGGATTTATATAAATATAGAAATAATAGTTATGGGTTCATAAATGCTGTATTTTTCACCATATGACGAAAGGTGGTGAATATGTGTGTCCGAGACGGTGGGTATCCAAAGGTCGACGCGACCGAACTTAATGCCTTTTTACTTGTTTTTTATATTTTCACAGCAGTTTTTGGCAAATTTTCTTGGTGCTCGATGACAAGGGGAACAAACATCCCTTATACATTATAAACGAAAAGGTGTGAAGATAAGTGTTGAAGTGAAGGTATTTTTTCCTGATGATTAAGTGTCTCACATACTCTTGGCTCATTGGCTGTAGAATCTTTAGGGATGTTTGGATTCGAAATTTATTGGCAAAGTTCCATGGGGCATTACTTCCCCAATTAAAATAGTAGGGATTACCTTAGCTAGACGTTTGACTATGGTCAAGTGCCAAGGCTTTTTCAAATACCCTCATATGTTGTTAAAATTTCGTATATATATGAAATTAGAATTCTGTACCATGCTGATTGTCTGCCATTTATCCCCAAAACAGCTAAAGAAAGGAGCCAAGTAAAACCAAAACCCCTGTGCAATCAAAAAAAATTTTTCTTTGCAAACCAATTGATGGTTACTAGTGTTAAGGCAGCGCCATCAATCGATTTGCATTAGAGAGATATATACACAAAAAACAACCACAATGTGATTGTCCCAAAGGCCACTCAACTCATTTGTCGTATGTTCTGCTTAGTGTCACAAAACAATTTCGCTGAAGGCACATACAGAAAACCTTAGACAATGTTGGGATTTTAGCAACAACCAAAGCCAACGCATGGCATTCGCAAAATTGAAAAAAAAAAAAAAAAAAAAAAAATGAATTGCAAATGTGTTTCACAATTACTTGTTGCCCTCTCCATTCCAAGCCATTTGGTATTTAATTTAGATAAGTCTAGGTGCAACCAAATGCGTGGGTTTTCGTTTTACATTTGTTTTGCTGCCATGATGCCTGTTTTCAAATGTCAATGTTTTTTCAAATTAGACTGTTTGTCGTCGAGACTCAATAGTCTCATTGACAGTTACGCGTTGCCGTTTATTTTTGGTGGTTTTTAATTTTCCGACATTTGCACTTACTTACAAGTCTAGTGAAATGACATTCCGGTGTCAATTTCGTAAGTGTTGAAAGATTGTTGCTCAAAAGGTACATTCGGTCTGTCCATTGTCAATTGTAGGTCTGTTTGCCATTTAATTACCCACCTGCAAAGAAAGAGAGAAAAAAATAAACGATGTAATGTTAATTTGAGTTCAAGAGATTTGGCAATATAAAGGTGTTCATTGAATGTAATGTCACAGTGTTGACAAGCAATGAGATGGTAGAAAATGATAAAAAAACAAGTAAGAGCGTGCTAAGTTCGGCCAGGCCGAATCTTATATACCCTCCAGTTCTATGCGCGGTATCTCTTTTTAGACAAACATAGAATATTGAATAAGAACTGTTATCCTATTGGAGCTATATCAAGTTATAGTCCGATTCGGACCATAAATGAATGCTGACTGACATTGTAGAAGTCATTGTGTAATAGTTCAGTTCATTCGGATAAGAATTGCGCCTAGTAGGGGCTCAAGAAGCAAAATCAGGAGATAGGTTTATATGGGAGCTGTATCAAGCTATTGCTCGATTCAGACCATACTAGACACGTATGAAGGTCATGAGAGAAGGCCTTGAGAGGTTCAAGAAGTCAAGATCCCAGATCGGTTTATATGACAGCTATATCAGGTTCTATATCGATCTACGCCATACTTAGCACACTTGTTGGAAGTCATAACAAAACACCTCATGCAAAATTTCAGCCAAATCGGATGAGAATTGCGCGGTTTATATGACAGCTATACCAGATTATGAACCGATTTGAATCACACTTAGCACAGTTGTTGAAAGTAATACCAAAACACTGCGTGCAAAATTTTAATTAAATCGGACGAAAATTGCGCCCTCTAGAGGCTCACGAAGTCAAGACCCCAGATCGGTATATATGGCAGCTATATCAAAACATGGACCGATTTGAACCACACTCGGCAAAGTTGTTGGATGTCATAACAAAACACGTCGTGCAAAATTTCCAATCGGATAAGATTTGCGCCTTCTAGAGGTTCAAGAAGTCAAGACCCAAGATCGGTTTATATGGCAGTTATATCAGGTTATGAACCGATTTGAACCATACTTAGCACAATTGTTGAATATCATAACAAAATACGTCGTGCAAAATTTCATTCAAATCGGATAAGAATTGCGCACTCTAGAGGCTCAAGAAGTCAAGACCCAAGATCGGTTTATGTGGCAGCAATATCAAAACATGGACCGATTTGAAGCATACTCGGCAAAGTTGTTGGATGTCATAACAAAACACGTCGTGCAAAATTTCATTCCAATCGGATAAGAATTGCGCCCTCTAGAGGCTCAAGAAGTCAAGACCCCAGATCGGTATATATGGCAGCTATATCAAAACATGGACCGATTTGAACCATACTCGGCAAAGTTGTTGGATGTCATAACAAAACACGTCGTGCAAAATTTCATTCCAATCGGATAAGATTTGCGCCTTCTAGAGGTTCAAGAAGTCAAGACCCAAGATCGGTTTATATGGCAGTTATATCAGGTTATGAACCGATTTGAACCATACTTGGCACAATTGTTGAATATCATAACAAAATACGTCGTGCAAAATTTCATTCAAATCGGATAAGAATTGCGCCCTCTAGAGGCTCAAGAAATCAAGACCCAAGATCGGTTTATATGGCAGCTATATCAGGTTATGGACCGATTTAAACCATACTTGGCACAATTGTTGGATATCAAAACAAAACACGTCGTGCAAAATTTCATTCCAATCGGATAAGATTTGCGCCTTCTAGAGGTTCAAGAAGTCAAGACCCAAGATCGGTTTATATGGCAGCTATATCAGGTTATGAACCGATTTGAACCATACTTGGCACAATTATTGGATATCATAACAAAAATATTGGATATCGTGCAAAATTTCATTCAAATCGGATAAGAATTGTGCACTCTAGAGGCTCAAGAAGTCAAGACCCAAGATCGGTTTATATGACAGCTATATCAAAACATGGACCGATTTGAACCATACTTGGCACAATTGTTGAATATCATAACAAAATACGCAAAATTTCATTCCAATCGGATAAGATTTGCGCCTTCTAGAGGTTCAAGAAATCAAGACCCAAGATCGGTTTATATGGCAGCAATATCAAAACATGGACCGATTTGAACCATACTCGGCAAAGTTGTTGGATATCATAACAAAACACGTCGTGCAAAATTTTATCCCAATCGGATAAGAGTTGCGCACTCTAGAGGTTCAAGAAGTCAAGACCCAAAAACGGTTTATATGGCAGCTATATCAGGTTATAGACCGATTTGAACCATACTTGGCACAGTTGTTGGATATAATAACGAAACACGTCGTGCAAAATGTCATTCCAATCGGATAAGAATTGCGCACTCTAGAGGCTCAAGAAGTCAAGACCCAAGATCGGTTTATATGGCAGCTATATCAAAACATGGACCGATATGGCCCATTTACAATACCAACCGACCTACACTAATAAGAAGTATTTGTGCAAAATTTCAAGCGGCTAGCTTTACTCCTTCGGAAGTTAGCGTGCTTTCGACAGACAGACGGACGGACGGACGGACAGACGGACGGACATGGCTAGATCGACATAAAATTTCACGACGATCAAGAATATATATACTTTATGGGGTCTCAGACGAATATTTCGAGTAGTTACAAACAGAATGACGAAATTAGTATACCCCCCATCTTATGGTGGAGGGTATAAAAACAAATAAAAGCCAATAAAGTGTTTAAGAAAAATGCTTAAAATGTAATTTCTGGGTGATATTAATAGGTGATGTTGGTCAGGGAAACGATTTTCAGAGAGAATTTTAGTGTTCATTTACATTTCCCAGAAATGTTTATTCATTTCTATACCCACCACCATAGAATGGGAAGGGTATAAGCCATTCCGTTTGTAACCTCTCGAAATATTGATCTGAGATCCCATAAAGTGCATATATATTCTTGATCGTCTGGACATTCTAAGTCGAAATAGCCATGTCCCTGCGTCCGTTCGTCTGTCGAAATCGCAATAGCGGTCAAACGCGTATAGCTAGCCGCATTAAATTTTGTGCATATACTTTTTATTGATGTCGGTCGTTGGGGATTGCAAAACGGCCATATCGCTTCACAATTGGTTATTGCTCCCATATAAGCCGATTACCAGTTTTGACATTTGAGCATCTAAACGCCACAATTTTCAATTGATTTCGTTAAAATCTGCCTCTTAGACTTCTGTATCAAGTATGATAGGAATCAATCTATAACTTGATATATCTCGCACATAAATCTACCTCTCGATTTGGCATCTTAAGGCCCTGGAAGACGCAATTGTTGTTCGATTTGGCTAAAGTATTGTCTAAATTGATCTATAACTTCATATAGCTCCCACCAGGCACGTAGCCAGGGGGTGGCTATCGGATCCGAGCCCCCACCAAAATTTTTATTTATACTAATGAGATTTTTTTTAAATGGTAAAATATCAAGTAAACTTTCTCCAAAGATAAAAATTCAATGAACGTTTTCCCCAAAGATAAATATTTATTGGGTTGCCCAAAAAGTAATTGCGGATTTTTTAAAAGAAAGTTAGTGCATTTTTAATACAACTTAGAAAGAAAGCTAAAAGTAACAGCTGATAACTGACAGAAGAAAGAATGCAATTACAGAGTCACAAGCTGTGAAAAAATTTGTCAACGCCGACTATATGAATAATCCGCAATTACTTTTTGGGCAACCCAATAGTAATTTCGATTAAATTACATTTTTTAACGGCAAAATATCAATGACGTTGTTTCTAAAGATCGCGTGAGACAAAATTTCAGTGAAAATTTCTGTAAACTCAAGATTATTATACCCACCACCATAGGATGGGGGTATACTAATCTCGTCATTCCGTTTATAACACCTCGAAATATTGATCTGGGACCCCATAAAGCATATATATTCTTGATCGTCTCGACATTCTGAGTCGAACTAGCCATGTCCGTCCGTCTGTCGATATCACGGTAGCGGTCAAACGCGTAGAGCTAGCCCCATTAAATTTTGCACAGATACTTAATGTTGATGTAGGTCGTCGGGGATGCAAATGGGCCATATCGGTTCACATTTTCCCATGTAAACCTTTCGCATGCAGTGTTTTGTTATAACTTTCAACAACTGTGCTAAGTACGGTCAAAATCGGTCACTAACCTTATATATTGAGTTGCCCAAAAAGTAATTGTCGGTAATATAGTCGGCGTTGACAAATTGTTTCAACGGCTTGTGACTCTGTAATTGCGTTCTTTCTTCTGTCAGTTATCAGCTGTTACTTTTAGCTTGCTTTAAAAAAAAAGTGCGGGAAATTTTGTTTACATTTGTTTGTTTGGCGTCTATTTTAATATGGAGCCCACATGTATTAAAAGAAATTCATTTAACAAACCGAATCAACGCTTGTGATATGCACCTTAAACGCAATGAATTCGATCCGTTCTTAAAACGAATCATAACTGGAGATGAAAAATGGATTGTTTACAACAACGTTAGTCGAAAACGATCATGGTCCAAGCATTGTTTTGTTTGGTGTTTGGTGGGATTGGAAGGGTGTGGTATATTTTGAGCTGCTTCCAAGGAATCAAACGATTAATTCGGATGTTTACTGTCAACAATTGGACAAATTGAATACAGCCATCAAGGAGAAGCGACCAGAATTGGTCAATCGTAAAGGTGTCATATTCCACCAGGACAACGCTAGACCGCACACATCTTTGGTCACTCGCCAAAAACTGAGTGAGCTTGGCTGGGAACTTTTAATGCATCCAACATATAGCCCTGACCTTGCACCATCAGGCTACCATTTATTTCGATCTTTGCAGAACTCCTTAAATGGTAAAACTTTCGGCAATGATGAGGCTATAAAATCGCACTTGGTTCAGTTTTTTGCAGATAAAGGCCAGAAGTTCTATGAGCGTGGAATACAAAATTTGCCAGGAAGATCCCAAAAGGTTATCGAACAAAATGGCAATTATATATTTGATTAAAGTTCATTCAAAGTTTTATTAAAAATGCATTTAATTTTTTTTAAAAAATCGGCAATTACTTTTTGGGCAACCAATAAGAAGTTTGCTGGAAATCGGTTTAGATCTAGATATAGCTTCCATATATTTGATCGTCATATTTTGGGTAATTTGCAATAATGTGCTCATTTGTTGATACGGATTGTTATACCTACCACCGAAGGATGGGGGTATATTCATTTTGTCATTCCGTTTGCAACACATCGAAATGTCCATTTCGGACCCTACAAATTATTTATATTCTTGATCAGCGTAAAAATCTAAAACCGACTAGACATGTCCGTCCGTCTGTTTTGTCTGTATGTTGAAATTACGCTACAGTCTTTAAAAATAGAGATATTGTGCTGAAACTTTGCACAGATTCCATAAGCAGCTTAAGTTCGAAGATTGGCTATATCGGACTACATCTTGATATAGTCCCCATATAGAACGGTCTGCCGATTTAGGATCTTAGGCCCATAACAGCCACATTCATTATACGATTTTGCTGAAACTTGGGACAGTGAGTTGTGTTAGGCCAGTAGATATCGTCCTTCAATTTGATCCCAATCGGTCCAGATTTGGATATAGCTGCCATAAAGACCGATTTCTCGATTTAAGGTCTTGGCCGATAAAGGGCATATTCATTGTCCGATTTAATCAACATTTAGGACAGTGAGTTGTGTTAGTCCCTTCGACATCCCACTTCAATTTGGCCTAAATCGATATAGACCGATCTCTCGATTTAAGGTTTTGGGCCCATAAAAGGCGCATTTATTGCCCAATGTCGCTGAAATTTGTAACAGTGAGTTTAATTGGGCCCCTTGACTTCTTTCTGCAGATTTGGATTAGCTACCATATAGACCAATCTCTCGATTCAAGGTCTTGGGCCCAAAAAAGGCTCATTTATTGTCCAATTTCGCCGAAATTTGGGATAATGAATTGTGTTAGTCCTTCAACATTCTTCTTCAATTTGGCTTACATCGGTTCTGATGTGGATATAGCTGCCATATAGACCGATCCTCCAATTTAGGGTCTTAGGCCAATAAAAGTCACATTTATTATTCGATTTTGCTGAAATTTGGGACAGTGAATTGTATTGGGCCCTTCGCCATCCTTTGTCAATTTGGCCCAGATCGGTGTAGATTTGGATATCGCTGCCATATATACCGATCCTCCGATTTAGGGTCATAAGCCCATAAAAGCTACATATATTACCCGATTTTGCTGAAATTTGGGACAGTGAGTTGTGATAGGCCCTTCGACATCCTCCGTCAATTTGGCCCAGATCGGTGTAGATTTGGATATCGCTGCCATATATACCGATCCTCCGATTTAGGGTCATAAGCCCATAAAAGCTACATATATTACCCGATTTTGCTGAAATTTGGGACAGTGAGTTGTGATAGGCCCTTCGACATCCTTTGTCAATTTGGCCCAGATCGGTTTAGATTTGGATATCGCTGCCATATAGACCGATCCTCTGATTTAGGGTCTTAGGCCCATAAGAGCCACATTTATTATCCGATTTTGCTGAAATTTGGGACGGTGCGTTGTCTTAGGCCCTTCGACATCGTCCGTCAATACGGCTCAGATCGGTTCAGATTTGGATATAGCTGCCATATAGACCGATCGTCCAATTTAGGGTTTTAGGCCAATAAAAGCCACAGTTATTATCCGACTTTGCTGAAATTTGGGACAGTGAGTTGTGATAGGCCCTTCGACATCCTCCGTTAATTTGGCCCAGATCGGTGTAGATTTGGATATCGCTGCCATATATACCGATCCTCCGATTTAGGGTCATAAGCCCATAAAAGCTACATATATTACCCGATTTTGCTGAAATTTGGGACAGTGAGTTGTCTTAGGCCCTTTGCTATTCTTCGTTAATTTGGCCTAGAACGGTCCAGATTTAGATATAGCTGCCATGTAGACCGATCCCTCGATTTAAGGTTTTGGGCCCATAAAAGGCGCATTCATTGTCCGATTTCACTGAAATTTGGGATAGTGATTTGTGTTAGGCCCTTCGCCACCCCTAGTCCATTTGGCCTTGATCGGATCAGGTTTGGATATAGCTGTCATATAGACCGATCCTCCGATTTAGGGTCGTAGGCCCACAAAAGCCACATTTATTATCCGATTTTGCTGAAATTTGGGACAGTGAGTTGTCTTAGGGCCTTTGCTAGCCTTCGTTAATTTGGCCTAGAACGGTCCAGATTTAGATATAGCTGCCATGTAGACCGATCCCTCGATTTAAGGTTTTGGGCCCATAAAAGGCGCATTCATTGTCCGATTTCACTGAAATTTGGGATAGTGAGTTGTGTTAGGCCCTTCGCCATCCTTCGTCGATTTTGCCTTGATCGGTCCAGATTTAGATATAGCTGCCATATAGACCGATCCCTCGATTTAAGGTTTTGGGCCCATAAAAGGCGCATTTATTGTCTTATGTTGACGAAATGTGGGACAGAGAGTTGAGTTACGCCTCTCCACATATAGGCCGATATCTCGATTTAATGTCTTGGGCCCAAACAAGGCGCATTTATAATCCGATTTCACTGAAATTCGACACAGTGACTTATGTTAGGCTTTTCGACATTCATGTTGTATATGGTTCAGATTGGTTTATTTTTAGATATAGCTACTAAAAAGACCAATATTTTGTTATACACAAGTGAACAATGACTTGTACTTGTTAGTATTTGGTGCAAATCGAAACATATTTCGTTATAACTGCTATGGGACATAAGTTATGCAATTTTCACCGGATTTTGATGAAAGGTGATTTACATATATTGCCGAGGTGGTGGGTATCCAAAGTTAGGCCCGGCCGAACTTACGTTTTTTTCCTTGTTTTACCTTCCAATAACTGTTCAATGTATGGTTGAAAACGGTCCATTACCTGATATATTGGGTTGCCCAAAAAGTAAGTGCGGATTTTTCATATAGTCGGCGTTGAGAAATTTTTTCACAGTTTGTGATTCTGTAATTTCATTCTTTCTTCTGCTTTAGAAAAAAAGTGTAAAAAAGTATATTTGATTAAAGTTCATTCTAAGTTTTATTAAAAACGCATTTACTTTCTTTTAAAAAATCCGCAATTACTTTTTGGGCAACCCAATAGCTCCCATATAAACCGATTTTGGATTTAAATTTCGCACGAAGTTTTTTGTTTTAACTTTCAGTAACTGTTCAATGTATGAGTCAAATCAGTTCGTTACCTGATATAGCTCCCAAATATACCGATCTCGTATCTTGACTTCTTAAGCCGCTAGAGAGCATAATAATTATCCGATTTCGCTGAAATGTTGCTAAATTTTTCCAACGACTGTGCCAAGTAATAACATCGGTAAACATCGGTTCATGCCCTGATATAGCTGCCACATAAACCGATCACCCGATTATTCTTCTTGAGCCTCTAAAGCGCGCAACTATTATCCGATTTGTCTGAAATTTTCCGCAGCAGCCAAACCAAGTACGGCCCCAATCGGTTTATAAATTCGTATAGCTCCACAAGCATTGCAATTCTTATCCATTATCCTTTTTTTGGCCTATAAATAGATATCGGGCGAATAACTTTAAAAATGCTATCCACGCTTTTACTTGTTCTTTTTCATACAGTTTTTCATGACTATTGTGGTAGACCTTTGCATCGAGTGACTAAAAAAATTATTGAATTTGTTAGCACACTACAGTTTGTTACCTTACTCCCTCGAAAACCCTCAATCAACAACTACAATAAGCAATCATTTATAACGTCTTAAAAATAAAAATTTACAACATAATAGTTTTTACAAGCAGTTGTTTATGGCCAACTTCAAATTAATAACACTCATACGTCCCATGGGTCTTATTGTAAATATTCTCCAAGAAATGTTACTCAATAGCTGAGATATATGATGACATTATGTGTTTTATATAGCCTTGTAAGGATATTTAAATGTATTTTCAATTTTACTATCGCACTTTCTTGTTTCCTACAAATTTTCAAATGAAAATTAAGCTATAAAAGTTTATTCATTCATTTCCCCTATTCTACGGCACGCTTTTTCAATCCACATGAATTACATACAATTATCTTTTATTTAATAAGAAATTTTCAAGCTAGCTACTATAAAATCCTTATTGTCTTTTAATGTTCTGAAAAACTTTATGAGACCATAAGTTTTATTGGAAAATTCCCCATAGAAATTGTTGAATTAAAAACGTAGCTATAAGAAAAGTAATAAATTTTCTACAACGCTCTTCTTCTTTACCCTTCTACTCACCACATATCACAATTTTTATGTAGATTTTTTTTTTTTTACCAATTTGTTTCCGAGAAACATGGGTTATGTTTGCGCTTTACTCATGAGTTGTCCCTTTTTTTTGCAGGACATATATTTTTCGATTTATTGCCATGAAAATCTTTATAGGCTGGCCTACTTGGGACATCTGCTATACATCCATATATGATCTTGGCCTTTGCAGGTCCAAAGAGTTTTAATGTTTTTGTTTATAAATTTAATAAAACATTCGCGTTTATTGCAAATTATTTATAGCAAATATATAAAATTTAGATTGATGCATAAAAGGGAATTTTATGATTGTTTTCTAAGTCCTTAGGTGGGTAGGAGGCGTAGAGAATTTTTATAAATAACGACAAGTAAAAGCCTGCCAAGTTCGGTCCGGCTGAATCTTGGTAACCAGAGCTGGAAAACCATCGATATTGGCAAAATGCGACATTTTCGTTATTTCTTGTCATAAGTATCGATTGTATCGTTACTATAGTTAACTATTGGGTTGCCCAAAAAGTAATTGCGGATTTTTCATATAGTCGGCGTTGACAAATTTTTTCACAGCTTGTGACTCTGTAATTGCATTCTTTCTTCTCTCAGTTATCGGCTGTTACTTTTAGCTTGCTTTAGAAAAAAAGTCTAAAAAAGTATATTTGATTAAAGTTCATTCTAAGTTTTATTAAAAATGCATTTACTTTCTTTTAAAAAATCCGCAATTACTTTTTGGGCAACCCAATATATATGAGCCAAAATAAAACCAGTAAGGAAAGGCAATAGACGGGCTGTTCCGGCTTTATAATACCCTACACCTACCCTATAGGTACAAAGTGGGAGCTATATCTAGTTCTGAATCAATTTTTATGGACCTCGGCGGATGTTTCAGATGGATTATTAATCTCTCCGTATCAATTTTGGCAAGATTGGTCAATAAATGCGCTTGCAGTGGCTATAAAAGTCAAAATCGGAAGACACACATATATGACCGCTATATCTAAATCTGAACCAATTTCTATGAAATTCATTAATAATGTCGAGAGTCATGGGAAAATCTTTCCTGACAAATTTCGACAGAATCGGTTAACAAATGAGCACTTTATTGCAATATTTCTCAAAATCGGACGAACATATACATGGAAGCTATATCTTAATCTGAAGCGATATAGACCAAATTTTTTTAGATACTGTAGAAAGCGTTGCACAAAATGTTGGAAAGATTGGTCAATAAATGCTCATGCAGTGGCTCTAGAATTTAAAATCGGGCGATATATATATCTAAATCTGAACCGATGAAATTCACCAGTAATGTTGAGAGTCACAAGAAAATCCTTCCTACAAAATTTCAAGAGAATCGGTTAACAAATGACCATTATATGGCATTATTACTACAAATCGGATAAACATATATATATGGGAGCTTTATCCAAATCTGAACTGATTTTTTCCAATTTTAATAGGCTTTGTCTCTGGGCCAAAAAACATCGCAGTACCAAATTTGAAGACGATCGGATGAAAATTGCGACCTGCAGTTCGTACACAAATTAACATGGACAGACAGATAGACAGACGGACTGACTAACAGACAGACAGAGAGACGGACAGAAAGACGGACAGACAGACGGACTTAGTTAAACCGAATCGGAAAGTGATTCTGAGTCGATCGGTATACTAATCAATGGGTCTATATCTCTTCATTTTTGGTGTTATTTCATTTCATTCATTTTTGTATTAAGTTTCAATACCCTGTACTATAGTAGTGGTGTAGGGTATAAAAAGAAAGCAGACAGAAAAAAGCGTGATAAGTTCGGCCGGACCGAATCTTATATACCCTCCACCATGGATCGCATTTGTCAAGTTCTTTTCCCGGCATCTCTTTTTAGGCAAAAGAGGATATAAGAAAAGATTTGCTCTGCTATTAGAGCGATATCAAGATATGGTCCGGTTTGGACCACAATTAAATTATATGTTGGAGACCTGTGTAAAATGTCAACCAATTCGAATAAGAATTGCGCCCTTTGGGGGCTCAAGAAGTAAAATAGAGAGATCGATTTATATGGGAGCTGTATCGGGCTATAGACCGATTCAGACCATAATAAACACGTATGTTGACGGTCATGAGAGAATCCGTCGTACAAAATTTCATTCCAATCGGACAAGAATTGCGCCCTCTAGAGGCTCAATAAGTCAAGACCCAAGATCGGTTTATATGGCAGCTATATCAGGTTATGAACCGATTTAAACCATACTTGGCACAGTTGTTGGATATCATAACAAAACACGTCGTGCAAAATTTCAGCCAAATCGGAAAAGAATTGCGCCCTCTAGAAGCTCAAGAAGTCAAGACCCAAGATCGGTTTATATGACAGCTATATCGGGTTATGGACCGATTTGAACCATACTTGGCACAGTTGTTGGATATCATAACAGAACACGTCGTGCAAAATTTCATCCCAATCGGACAAGAATTGCGCACTCTAGAGGCTCAAGAAGTCAAGACCCAAGATCGCTTTATATGACAGCTATATCGGGTTATGGACCGATGTGAACCATACTTGGTACAGTTGTTGGATATCATAACAAAACACGTCGTGCCAAAATTCATTCAAATCGAATAAGAATTGCGCCCTCTAGAGGCTCAAGAAATCAAGACCCAAGATCGGTTTATATGACAGCTATATCAAAACATGGACCTATATGGTCCATTTACAATACCAACCGACCTACACTAATAAGAAGTATTTGTGCAAAATTTTAAGCGGCTAGCTTTACTCCTTCGGAAGTTAGCCTGCTTTCGACAGACAGACGGACGGACAGACGGACGGACATGGCTAGATCGACATAAAATGTCGCAACGATCAAGAATATATATACTTTATGGGGTTTTAGACGAATATTTCGAGTAGTTACAAACAGAATGACGAAATTAGTATACCCCCCATCTTATGGTGGAGGGTATAAAAAGCATGCTAATTTCGGCCGGGCCAGTTTTCAGCCAAATTGGACAAAACTTGCGGCTTCCAAGGACTCATGAAGTCAAATCGGAAGATCGGTTTATATGAGCAAAATCTGAACAGATATGGCCAACTTGTAGAGATGGGTTTCTACCGGATAAATACCCAACGCTTGGGTATTTATTGGATAAATACCCAATAAATACCTTTTTTGGGTATTTATTTAGATATTTATAATAATACCCACCATCATTGTATGGGGGTATACTAATCTAGTCATTCCGCTAGTAACACCTCGAAAAATTCGTCTAAGACCCCACAAAGTATATATATTTTTTATCGTCTCGTTGGTCTTAGTCGATTTAGCCATGACCGTCCGTCCGTCTGTCTGTCGAAATCACGAGAGTTCGAACGCGTAAAGCTAGCCGCTTGAAGTTTTGCACAGATGCTTAGTATCGATGTAGGTCAATACTCTATATCTGGAAATCGGTCTATATGGCAGATATATACAAATATGGTCCGATCTGGATGATATTCAACAATGAGGTTTAGAGAGGTCTCGCTGTGCCAATAGGAAATAGGATGAAGAATGCTATTTTTATAGGCCCATAACACTATATCGGGAGATCGGTATATATGGCATCTATATCGGAATATGGTCTGATATGTACCACATTTGACAAGAATGGGTTCTACCAGAACACACTGTGCCAAATTTCAACGAATTCGGGTAATACATGGATATTTTATGGCCTCAATACCCTAAATAGGGAGATCGGGTGGTCGATCTATAGGGCAGCTATATCCTTCACAGAAATGGGTAGGGGTCTACCAGACCTCACTGTGCCAAATTTCATCAAAATCGGATGAAAAATGACCAATTTATTGCCTCAAGACTTTAAGTCTGGATATCGGTCTATTCAGCGGGTATATATAATTAAAATCCGATTTCATGAGATCAGAATTTCAGATTTGTATATAAACCTGAAGAATACGAAATCATCAAAAATTTTATGGAAAATGTTTTTATACCCAAGATATCTGCAAAATTATAAATACCCAGCTTTTGGGTATAAATGGGTAAATACCCGGGTATTAACCCAATATGCCGGGTAAATACCTTTTGGGTATTTACCCATAGCCCATCTCTACCCATTTGCAATCATCAACGGCCTACATCAATATTGAGTATCTGTGCAAAATTTCAAGCGGCTAGCTGTACGCGTTCGACCGCAATCGAGATTTCGAGAGAGGGACGTACGGGATGAGGTCTTAGACGAATGTTGCGAGGCGTTACACTCGGAATGACTAGATTAGTATATCCCCAGATTTCTATCACTCGGAATATGGTGTAACAAATTGAACTAAACGAAAGGGAAATTATTATCAAAAAATAATTAAGAACATGCAGATTTGGCCTGACTGAATGTTACATACCCTCAACCCATCACCCAACAAGGGTCGCATTTACTAAGTTCTTCGTAAGGCTTCTTTTTATAGGGAGGAAAAGAAAAATTAAGAAGTTAATTGGACGACGAAGGTGGGCCACTTTGAGGCACTACGTTTCCTCAATAGAATGAATTCGATATCTGACAAGGTCCAAGGAGTGATTTTGGACAGCAAACTGAATTGGAAGTGTGATATTTAGGAGCATACCGAGAAGGCTCACAGGTGTTGGGCAATATGTAGATGGGCCGTAGGTTCGAAATATGGCCTAAATCCGGGTATTGTCCACTGGCTCATGTTGATTAGGCCAACACTTACCTACCACCAGTAGTTTGGTGGACTGCAATGGAGAAAAAGTGCACAAACATTTTTTTTAACCTATAGAATTATTATAGGTTAAAAAAAAATTTTGTCTTGGCATGGGCGGAACGATGAAGACCACGCCCACTAGGGCACTGGAGACTATTCTAGAAATTCGACCCATAGACATATAGGTTAAGTGTGAGACACCCACTGCGATTGGAATCTAGGCGACGATAGGAAACCTCGAAGTAATGGAAGAGGTTTCCGATCGGAAACCTGTGACGACACTTGAGATCGAGTACGAGGCACGGCTGACAGCGGCACAGTTTTGGAATGGCGGAACCCTAGTATTGCCAACTGGAAGATCATGATATACCAATGGATCAAAGCTAAAGGACAGAATGGACCTGGGGGTCTACATTGAGAACCCAAGGACTGAGATCTGTTTTCTATTGCCTGACCATAATATGATCCTGCAGGCAGATATCCGGGCGATAGCGGAATGCATGAGGTGGTGTGGTGTTATCTCGAAGACGTCGATAAGAAAATATTTGCGGACAGTGAACTGGCCATAAGGGCAATAACAACTACAATAGAATGATAGGGTCATGCACAGTCTTGGATTGTAAGTAGCCTTCTCTGAGGATGGCATAATCCGCATCGTTTGGGTGCCGGGCCATAACGGAGTACAGGGGAATGAAAGGGCCAACGATTTGGCAGTGAAGGCCAGAGGACTGCCGCCAATAAACTTGGTTAACCCGAAGCCTTTCGGGTAGATGCAGTCTGAGCTAAGGACGTGGGCTACGAACGTTGGCAGGACGACGAAAATCCTATGGGGGGATCCGGATCGTAAGAAGACTAGGCTATTACTGGATACATAAGACTACGAGCTCGCTTATGTAAAATCGGTGCGGCAAGTGATATCTTGTGTGGGGCATGCGGTGCAAATGATGAGAAGTTGGAGCATTTTCTATATCATTGCCCGGCTTTTGTGTCTAGCAGATGCCAGCACTTAGGTGGGGACATAATACTAGACATGAACCAAATAAGGGGCGTGGCAGGGACAATAATTCAGGATTTTGTAAGTAGCACGGAATTCCGAACTTAGATTTTCTTGTTCGTGGTTACTTTCTTGGTATTTAGAGCGCTCAACTCTTAGCCAATTACTGGCTTAGGTGTATGTCCAAATTGGCATGGGGCGTATTACCTAGTCCCCAAAAAAATGTTAACTGTAACATCTATTGGTTTTATAAATCTTGCAATCTGCTGTGTTTAATTGTTTTTAATTTCATATACATTTGGAAGAAAGTGTAATTTCTTAATTGAAAATCAATAGCTATAATAATTCAATTGAAGCCATGATCATTCATTCGACTTGATTTCGTTGATGATACACTTCATTTGCTTTCGTTTTACAACAATGTAAAGACATACCCTCAAGTGTTTGAGCAATCGAATGGAAAAAGCGGCAACTGATGATGATACAATTGCCACACTTAGAGCATAACAATTTCTAATAAAGGGTTTGTCGTCGTCATCATCAACGCAAACGGTGATAATTGATTTTGAGAATTATTCATTAGACTTCTCATCAATAAAAATTTAATTTCAATAATAGCCGCTACACTCGCAGATTGTGACAGAGGGCGACTATCGCAAATGGCAAATGGAATTAATTGTTTGCCTCAACTAATGCCGGCAGCGCCACCGCCTGCTAACAAAGATGTTGATTTACTTGTGAAATGCCAATAAACAAATCAAATCTGGCCAAAGGTAGGGCAATGTGGCAGTGAGCGACTAGCAAATAAAAACAAATTGAATTATTGTAAAAGTAAATTAAAGATCATAAATATTTTTACTGGCCTGTTGGTATTTGTTGGCGGTATCCTTAAAAAAATTGAATTACACAATTTTTATTTAAACAAAAAGAAATAAATTAAAAAAGATAATTACAATTTCTATAGCAAAAAAAAAGCAATCACAAAAACTCATTGGTATAAATGGTGAATGAAATATTTATAGAAAATTCTTGCCGCATTGCTTTTTACATCGCATCAAGATAATGTTTATTGTCGTTGCACGAATTTATGGCTTTGATTATAAAAATGTATTGACAGAATATACGAATATCAATAAAAAAATTTTAAATGTCTGTTAGACAAATAAATAAAATTAACAAAAATAAATTAAAAATTATCATCTGAAGGTGAATGTTCGATTTTCATGGGCTTCAAAATCACATCGTGCCTTGAGCTCAGTGGCGTATGATTGTCTTTAATTTTATTTATTTATTTATTGAAGACAGCGAGTTTGCTTTACACCCTTTGGGTTAATTTTAAATGTAATAAAGAAATTCATAATAATGACTTTGGCTATTTAAATCGCGAAGTTTCTACATTTATCAAAATCGTTTTAAGGTGCGTTTCCTGTGAGCACAAGAAAAAATTAAAAACAAGTAAAAAGGCGTTAAGTTCAGCCGGGCCGAACTTTGGATACCCACCACCTCGAATATATATATATGTGAACCACCTTTCCTCAAAATCCGGTGCAAAATTCATACCTTATGCCCCATAGCAGCTATGTTCCGATTTGGACCAGATACTAATAAATAAAAGTTATTGTTCAATTGTATATAACAAAATATTGGTCTTTTAAGTAGTTATATCTAAAAATAAACCGATCTGAACTATATACCACACGGATGTCGAAAAGCCTAACATAAGTCAGTGTGTCAAATTTCAGTGCAATCGGATTAAAAATGCGCCTTTTATGGGGCCAAGACTTAAAATCGAGAGATCGGTTTATATGGCAGCTATATGCAAATCTTGATCGATCTAGACCAAATTGCAGAAATATGTGGAGGGACTTAACTTAACTCTTTGTCCCAAATTTCGGCAACATCGGACAATAAGTGCGCTTTTTATGGCCCCAAAACCTAAAACCAAGAGATCGGTCTATATGGCAGCTATATCCAAATCTGGACCGATCAGAGCCGCATTGACGGAGGACGTCGAAGGGCCTAAGACAACTCACTGTCCCAAATTTCAGCGAAATCGGATAATAAATGTGGCTTTTATGGGATCGGTTTATATGGAGCTATATCCAAATCTAAACCGATATGGGCCAAATTGACGAAGGATGTCGAAGGGCCTCTCAGACAACTCACTGTCCCAAATTTCAGCACAATCGGATAATAAATGTGGCTTTTATGGGCCTAAGACCCTAAATCGGAGGATCGGTCTATATGGCAGCTATATCCAAATCTGAACCGATCTGAGCCGTATTGACGGAGGACGTCGAAGGGCCTGAGACAACTCACTGTCCCAAATTTCATCAAAATCGGGTAATAAATGTAGCTTTTATGGGCCTATGACCCTAAATCGGAGGATCGGTCTATATGGCAGCTATATCGAAATCTGAACCGATCTGAGCGGTATTGACGGAGGACGTCGAAGGGCCTGAGACAACTCACTGTCCCAAATTTCAGCAAAATCGGATAATAAATGTAGCTTTTATGGGCCTATGACCCTAAATCGGAGGATCGGTCTATATGGCAGCTATATCGAAATCTGAACCGATCTGAGCGGTATTGACGGAGGACGTCGAAGGGCCTGAGACAACTCACTGTCCCAAATTTCAATAAAAGGGGATAATAAATGTGGCTTTTATGGACCTAAGACCCTAAATCGGCGGATCGGTCTATATGGGGGCTATATCAAGATATAGTCCGATATAGCCCATCTTCAAACTTAACCTGCTTATGGACAAAAAAAGAACCTGTGCAAAATTTCAGCTCAAAATCTCTATTTTTGAAGACTGTAGCGTGATTTCAACAGACAGACGGACAGACGGACGGACATGTCTAGATCGTCTTAGATTTTTACGCTGATCAAGAATATATATACTTTATAGGGTCGAAAATGGATATTTCGATGCGTTGCAAACGGAATGACAAAATGAATATACCCCCATCCGTCGGTGGTGGGTATAAACATTTTGCAAACTAAGGAGTTTTACTGGAAACATGCACCATTTCGGGCAGAATTTCAGTCTTTATGTTGGTCTGTCTGACCGTATGTCTATTCACCCGTTTGTCCATCCGTCTGTCCGTTTGTTTGTCTTTCTGCTGTGCATCTAAAGTGAAGCTCGCTGTTATACTTGTACGACGAAAAGATTGTTGGTGGTGTTAAACAGTGTAGAAAAGTGATATGACTGCAGGAACAGATAGAGAAAAAACAGGCAAATATCGCAATCGCGAAAAATATGCCCCTCGCAGCATGGAGGACCCATCAAAATGTCCCCGGCTATGTGAATATGCATTCATAATTGGAAGAAAGACGGATTGAAATCAATTTCGAAACAAATTATGCACGTCAGTCCCTTTTAGAACAGAAAAGGAAGTGGAAACTTCGGAGGATAGAGACATAATGGTCAAGTGGATCACGAAGGCCCTGAATGACTTGCGTATGTCAGCATGTCCTAGTGCCAAGCCGAAGGACAAACAGCTACCAGCATGGTGTACCCAAAAACTGGTTGGTCTAAGGAAGGACTGCAGAAAACTCTTCAACAGAGCAAAAGCCACAAGAGCACCATACGATTGGGACATCTAAGAAAAGCTCAGAACAAATCCTGTGTGGAATTCTGTACCTCCGCGGACGATACCTTTGTGTCCCATAGGCTGAGGAAAATTCTGTCCTCGAGACCTATTACGGTGGGATATATTCAGAAGACAATTAATGTATGGACTATGTCTAATGAGGAAACACTAAAACTACTTGTTGATACACACACTTCCAGGGAAATTTTCCAACGAACAACGTGGCGCCAGGAGAGGTTGTCACTGGTGTACATTCGTCGAGGTTATTAGGGAAATTGTGTCTGAGCCGAAAATCCTTTGGGCCACTTAAAGGAGTCGAAATTTATCCTGTAAATCGCCAGGCCCTGATGATGTATCACCTGTTGAATTACAAGCTGCGTCTGATAGAATGATTCCTTGGCTTGTATCAGCATGTCATATGTACCTGTGGAATGTAGGGATACGAAGTTCATTTCTATTCCAAAAGCATTAAAACCTTAACACACGAAGGCGAAAGATTTTTGTCCCATTAGTCTGTCATCATTAAGAGGTTGATAGAAACATATCTTTGGGCAAAGATCGAGATAGCCTGTCCCGATAGCAGCATGCTTATTGTAAAGGCAAATCCGCTTAAACAGCCCTTCACGACCTACATAGAGGGTTCTCTCGCTGTTAAGGAATATACAATGGTACCATTGATTAACATTGAAGGTGCTCTCAATAATGTAAAACCGACGCCAACCATGAAGGAGTTGGAGTATCAAGGCATCAACTCTTTATTAATGACTTACTTACTAAGAGATACATTACGACAGGCTTGAGATCTGTGGATCTAAAAAGATGGGTCAGCATAGGAGCTCCTCAAGGAGGTGTATTGTCTCCTCTACTTTGGAATATAGCCATTTACAATATATTATTGTCACTGGAATAAAAAGACGTAAGAGTGCTCGCGTATGCTGATGACATGGCAATCATTCTAAGAGATATACTTCACGAAGCTCTACGTGCAACAGCGAAGTGGGCTACCGATAGTGTTCTAGGCGTAAATCCGTGTAAGACAGAAGTAGTTCTTTTCAGCAGGAGATACAATTTGCCTACAGTAGCACCCGTCTTCTTAGGAAGAGAAAATTTTCCATTTACAGAAAGCGCAAAATACCTGGGTGTTTTTCTGAATGGGAAATTGAGCTTTAAATCAAACATTTTGGAAAGGGCAAGAAAGGCAACTCTTGTTCTATACACCTGCAAGAGAGACATTATCAAAAGTTGGGGATTTGGACCTCGCATCATGCATTGGGTATATATTGCAGTTGTCAGACCTATAATGCTATATAGTGTTGTGATCTGGTGGACGGCGCTTCAAAAGTCCACCTACTGCTCAATACTCAACCGGATGGCTTGTTTGTCCATCATACTGATACTACACCACTGCCGTGAGGCTAAGGGAGCTTTCTCTTTGGTTATGTGGCGTCTACGGACACTGTATTATCCTTGACACAATAACCGATATTCCAGGCAGTGTGAAGCCGCTTTTGATAAAAAAATACTGTATCACTATTCCTGATAGAACCGGTTGGAACTACGATATCTCTGGTAACTGAAGTTAAATAGACTTCTATACGGATGGTTCCAAACTAGACGACCAGGTGGGCATTGGGGTGTACTCTAAAGATCTAGAACTGGTCATATGGAATAGGTTACCCCACCACTTCAGTCTATATCAAGCGGATCTTTTCAGACAGACATCTTGGAGAATGTATTTCTTAACACAAAAACCGCCCTCGATTGTCGCAGATCTCTCAACGTGATGGCTGAACAGTTCAAAATTCACCTGTTCTGGGTACCGGGCCACAGATATATCCCAGGGAATTGTAAAGCGGACGAGCTTGCGAGACTAGGAACTACTTTACATATTCCAGGGAAACTGGAATCTGTGACTATGCCCTCTAGCGACATGTAAGCTAAGTTTTCAGAGCCAGTCCCGAAGGACAACGAATGATAAATGGTCCCAAAGAGGGGGCTCTGGACATTCCAAAACTATTTGGCCTAATCTAGATTTGAAGAGGTCTACCGTTTTCCTGTCACTGGCTAGAACGTCTCAGTCATTGTGTCCGTCACGACAGGTCGGACACAAACTGAAGGTTGCCAGCAACGACTATTGCAGAAGCTGTGAGGTCATCGAAGAAGAATAGATTATAGAACAACTTCTGAGTGTGTGTGCCGCACTGGGAGTCAGAAGGAGTTCTACTTAAGGTTCTCATTTCACTGAGAACCTCTCAGATTTTTCGGATGTGAACATTTGCAAGTTGTTGGGCTTTTTAAAGCGACCTGGATAGTTCAACGGTTCAACGCCCACTAGGGCACTGGATACTATTCTTGAACCCAGGAACTGAGCCCCATTGTAGACTGCCTGAACATAATACGGTCCTGCAGGCGGAGACCCAGGCGATCACGGAATGCGTGAAGTGGTGTGGTGCTAACGCGAGGACGTCGAGTGTGAACATCTTTACCGGCAGTAAAATTGTCGTAAAGGCAATAACATCCAGGAAGGTAAGGTCACGAACAGTCTGGCAGTGTAAGAAGGAGATTAACGACGTCTCTGACGATGGCAAAATCCCCATCGTTTGGGTGCCGGGCCATAACGGAGTAAGGGGGAATGAAAGGGCAGACGATTTGGCGGTAAAGGCCAGAGGACTGCCGTCAATAAACTTGGTTAACCCGCCTTTCGCCTTTCGGGTCGACGCAGCCCGAGTTAAGGGAATGGGCGACGAATGCGCATGCAACATTGTGAAACAGCGAAACGGTCGGTGGGACGGCGAAAATCCTATGTGGGGATCCAGATCGTGAGAAGTCGAGGCTATTAATAAAAGGAAATAAGAAGTAGGTCAGTCTAGCTCTCGGTATCATAACGGGACACATAGGACTACGAGCTCACTTATTCAAAATCGGTGCTGCAAGCGATAGCATGTGTAGGGCATGTGGGGAAGATGATGAGCATTTCCTTCGTCATTGCCCGGCTTTCGCGTCAAACAGATACCGGCACTTAGGTGGGGACACAATATCCAGCATGTGGTCCAGATCAGACTTTATTTTGATTTAGTTGCCATATAGACTGAGCTTCTAATTTAGAATAGTAATCCCTTAAAAGCGGATTCTTTCCCGAATTGCCTGATTGAGACTGTGACTTGTGTAGGAGTTTTCGGGACCTCAATCAAATACAATCCAGACCAGCCCCCAGTAGCATATTACTATGGATATAGTGGTGGAGTTGTTATAAAAGAGGATAGTTAATTTATCCATGGTAGTGGACGTTCAAAATTCGGCACGGCTGCATTTTTACTTGTTTGCATTCAATCATAAAACCTATTAATATTTCATTTAAAATTTTCTACTTCAAAAATTTAAGCTTATTGCAGTACCCAAAATAAAATAACTGTTGCTGGCATATTTAACTTGGCCAAAGTTTTTCTCTTACAATCTTCCTCTTCTACCTGTTTTATGGCCCTAAAACTTTTTTATACCCACCACCGACGGATGGGGGTATATTCATTTTGTCATTCCGGTTGCAACACATCGAAATATCCATTTCCGACCCTATAAAGTATATATATTCTTGATCAGCGTAAAAATCTAAGACGATCTAGACATGTCCGTCCGTCTGTCCGTCTGTCTGTTGAAATCACGCTACAGTCTTTAAAAAAAGAGATATTGAGCTGAAATTTTGCACAGACTCTTTTTTTGTTCACAAGCAGGTTAAGTTCGAAGATGGGCTATATCGGACTATATCTTGATATAGCCCCCATATAGACCGATCCGCCGATTTAGGGTCTTAGGCCAATAAAGGCCTCATTTATTATCCGATTTTGCTGAAATTTGGAACAGTGAGTTGCGTTAGGCCCTTTGACATCCTCCGTCAATTTTGCCCAGATCGGTCCAAATTTGGATATAGCTGCCATATAGACCGATCCTCCGATTTAGGGTATTAGGCCCATAAAAGCCACATTTATTATCTGATTTTGCTGAAATTTGAGACAGTGAGTTGTGTTAGACCCTTCGACATCCTTCGTCAATTTGGCCCAGATCGGTCCAAATTTGGATATAGCTGCCATATAGACCGATCCTCCGGTTTAGGGTCTTAGGCACATAAAAGCCACATTTATTATCCGATTTTGCTGAAATGTGGGTCAGTGAGTTTCCTTAGGCCCTTCGACATCTTTCTTCAATTTGGCACTGATCGGTTCAGATTTTGATATAGCTGCCATATAGACCGATCCTCCGATTTAGGGTCTTAGGCCCATAAAAGCCACATTTATTATCCGATTTTGCTGAAATTTGGAACAGTGAGTTGCGTTAGGCCCTTTGACATCCTCCGTCAATTTTGCCCAGATCGGTCCAAATTTGGATATAGCTGCCATATAGACCGATCCTCCGATTTAGGGTATTAGGCCCATAAAAGCCACATTTATTATCCGATTTTGCTGAAATTTGAGACAGTGAGTTGTGTTAGACCCTTCGACATCCTTCGTCAATTTGGCACTGATTGGTTCAGATTTTGATATAGCTGCCATATAGACCGATCCTCCGATTTATGGTCTTAGTCCCATAAAAGCCAAATTTATTATCCGATTTTGCTGAAATATGGGACAGTGAGTAACGTTGGGCCCTTCGACATCCTCCGTCAATTTGGCCAAGATCGGTCCAAATTTGGATATAGCTGCCATATAGACCGAATCTCAGATTTAGGGTCTTAGGCCCATTAAAGCCGCATTTATTATCAAATTTTGCTGAAATTTGGGTCAGTGAGTTGCCTTAGGCCCTTCGACATCTTTCTTCAATTTTGCCCAGATCGGTCCAGATTTGGATATAGCTGCCATATAGACGATCTTTCGATTTAAGGTTTTGGGCCCATAAAAAGCGCATTTTTTGTCTGATGTCGCCGAAATTTGGGACAGTGAGGTGTGTTGGGCTTGTCGATGTTGGTCTTCAATTTGGCTCAGATCGAACCAGATTTGGATATAGCTGCCATATAGACCGTACTCTCCGTTGAACAATGACTTGTACTTATAAGCATTTGGTTTAAATCGTTTGATATGTCTATATAGCTGCTATGGGGCATAAGGTATGCATTTTTCACTGGATTTTGACGAAAGTTTGTTCACATATATACCCGAGGTGGTGGGTATCCAAAGTTCGGCCCGGCCTTTTTACTTGTTCTCAATAATTTTGTTAAGCCTTTTCATTGCCTGTATTTTGTTATTGTTATGTATTTATTCGGTTGTTATACCCTATACCATAGGATGGGGGTATACAAATTTCGTCAATCTGTTTGTAACTCCTCGAAATATTCGTCTCAGGCCCCATAAAGTATACATATTCTTGATCGTCATGACATTTTATGTCGATCTAGTCATGCCCGTCCGTCCGTCTGTCTGTCGAAAGCACGCAAACTTTCGGTCCATGTTTTGATATAGCTGCCTTATAAGCCGATCTTGGGTTTTGTCTTCTTGAGCCTCTAGAGATCGCAAAATTTTGAACGTGGCGTTTTGGTATTACTTCCAACAACTATGCAAAGTATGGTTCGAATCGGCCCATAACCTGATATAGCTGTCATATAAACCGATCTGGGATATTGACTTCTTAAGCCTTTAGAGGGTGCAAACCCATCCGATTTCGCTGAAATTTTGCATGACATGTTTCGTTCTGATTTTCAACAACTGTGCAAACTATGGTTCAAATCGGTTTATAACCTGATATAGCTGCCATGTAAACCGACCTGGGATCTTGGGTTTGTGAGCCTCTATAGAACGCAATATTATCTGATTTGGGTGAAATTTGTAAAACAAGACCTTCAACATTCGTTTCAAATATGGTCTGAATCGGTCTATAGCCTAACAAATAGCCTAACGATATCACTATTTTACTTTTCGAGCCGCTACAGTGCGCAGTTCTTATTCAATTTGGCTGAAATTTTACACAATGACTTCTACTATGGTCTTGAACATGCATACCATTATCGCATAGCAATTACTTTCTTTTATCCTTTCCTTTACTTTGTCTGCCTAAAAAGGGACAACAGGAAAAGAACTCGACAAATGCGATCCATGGTGGAGGGTATATAAGATTCGGCCCATCCGAACTTTTCACGATTTTACTTTTTTTGTTTGCCTTTGTATGTATGTATGTACATAATTTTAGTTTGGGTGTTTTGTATTTTGTTTGTCCGTTTTGACTATTTGTGACGATTTATAGAACACCATTGAGTTTCACCAGATAGACTTTCTACTCTATTAAATTTAAAACCATACATTACTACTCACATAGGGAACACACATGTGTGTTTGTGCATTTGTGTTGTTAATTGCTTTTAGTATTGTATAAAAGCCTGCTTTTTGCTGTTTGTATTAGTCTTTTGTTTTTGGCACACTCCCCCAATGGACGGGAAATATATTCGAAACTTTTATTTTAGCTTGCTTTTAAAAGCCAAAATAACGTAAATCATTTTAACGCCTCTACTTTTTGTTTGTATTGGTTACTTAAAAGCGAAAAGTAGTGTGTGTGATTTTGTGTGCTTGTGACAAGCATTGCGGTTGGAAGAGTTTATTGCTGATAGTGTGGGCTTGTGAAAGTTTTAAAGCTTTCAAGATGATATTATACAAATGGCTATAATGCCTACAAATTTATAGAATTAATTGTGTAGAGACAAAAAACATAAAAACAATGCAATTTGTTGAAGTTAGTTTAATGGATGGTTAAAGTGTGACATAATTTACAGAATTTAATTTGAAAGAACAATTATGGGGAATATAAATATATATATATATGAATGTTTATGTATGCATATGTATATATATATATAAAAGTTTAAAAAAATATTTATATAAAATAAAATAAAATAAAATAAATTAAAATAAAATAAAATAAAATAAAATAAAATAAAATAAAATAAAATAAAATAAAATAAAATAAAATAAAATAAAATAAAATAAAATAAAATAAAATAAAATAAAATAAAATAAAATAAAATAAAATAAAATAAAATAAAATAAAATAAAATAAAATAAAATAAAATAAAATAAAATAAAATAAAATTAAATAAAATTAAATAAAATAAAATAAAATTAAATTAAATAAAATTAAATAAAATTAAATAAAATTAAATAAAATTAAATAAAATAAAATAAAATAAAATGAAATTAATTAAAAAAAAATAATATAATATAAAATCAAATAATCAAAAATATGTATACTTAGTTTGGTCTCAAATCAATACTTCATTGTGTTACAAGCAGTATTGTTTGTATAAACTGACTAGCTGACCCGGGCCCCCTTCGCTGCGCCTTCTTCTACTTTATATGGAACAAAATTTTCCTTTGAATATTTATTTTCGACAATTAAAAAGCTTTTAGTGAAGTACCACGCTACGAAAATAGTATATCGCTTGACTAACAGTTTAACAATATACGTTCCTTTATCTGAATCCCATATGATCTATATTGGTCAACGAATTTAAGTTGGGATGTAATGTTATTTGAGCCCCATATTGCGATGGTCAGTAAAAAATATCGGTTTGTGGGGTATTTTGGGAAAAGTGGTTTACTCTTCTTCCCACCGAAAATTGGTCCCGAAATGGGTACCAATTTTTGCTCTACCTACCAATACCTTTATTTAAAGCCCCACCGAAAATTGGTCCCGAAAATGGGTATCAATTCTTGCTCTATCCACCAATACCTTATGTTATATATGCCCGATTTAGGGGTGTTTTGAGGATTGGGGTGGTCCCCCAAACACTTAACCCTCAAAAAATATCAGCAACGTGCTCTATTCTCATATATCCATATATCATTTATTTGAACACCACATTGCCATTGGCCTCAAAATTGGATATCAAATTAGTTTTCTAATTTTAAGGATGGTGGGTATAAAAATTTGTCATTCCGTTTGCAACACATGGAAATATCCATTTCCGACCCTATAATGTATATATATTCTTGATCAGCGTAAAAATCTAAGACGATCTAGACATGTCCGTCCGTCTGTCCGTCTGTCCGTCTGTCTGTTGAAATCACGCTACAGTCTTTAAAAAAAGAGATATTGAGCTGAAATTTTGCACAGATTCTTTTTTTGTCCATAAGCAGGTTAAGTTCGAAGATGGGCTATATCGGACTATATCTTGATATAGCCCCCATATAGACCGATCCGCCGATTTAGGGTCTTAGGCCCATAAAAGCCACATTAATTATCCGATTTTGTTGAAATTTGGGGCAGTGAGTTGTGTTAGGCCCTTCGACATCCTTGGTTAAATGGCCCAGATCGGTTCAGATTTGGATATAGCTAGCATATAAACCGATCCTCCGGTTGAGGGTCTTAGGCCCACAAAAGCCACATTTATTATCAGATTTTGATGAAATTCGGGACAGTGAATTGTGTAAGGCCCATCGACATCCTTCGTTAATTTTGCTCAGATCGGTTCAGATTTGGATATAGCTGCCATATAGATCGATCCTCCGATTTATGGTGTAAGGCCCACAAAAGCCACATTCATTATCCGATTTTGCTGAAATTTGGGACAGTGAGTTAAGTTAAGCCCCTTGATATACTTCTGCAATATCGCACAGATCGGTCCAGATTTAGATAAAGCTGCCATATAGACCGATATCTAGTTTTTAGGTTCTGGGGCCATAAAAGACGCATTTATTGTCCGATGTCGCTGAAATTTGACACAGTGAGATTGGTTAGGCTCTTCGACGTCCTTCTTAAATTTTACCCAGATCAGTCCAGATTTGCATATAGCTGCCATATAGACCGATCTCTCGATTTAAGGTTTAGGGTCCATAAAAGAGGCATTTATTGTCCGATTTCACTGAAATTTGACACAGTGACTTATGTTAGGCTTTTCGACATCCGTGTCATATATAGTTCAGATCGGTATGAGGTATATGAGTATAAGGTATCAAATTTTCACCGAATTTTGATGAAAGGTGGTTTACATATATACCCGAGGTGGTGGGTATCCAAAGTTCGGCCCGGCCGAACTTAACGCCTTTTTACTTGTTATATATATAGATATCTCTATTTAAGGTTTAGGCCCCATGAAGGCGCATTTATTATCCGATTTCACTGAAATTTGACACAATCACTTATGTTAGGCTTCTCGATATCCGTGTCGTTTATGGTTCAGATCGGTTGATTTCTATACCCTCCACCATAGGATGGGGGTATACTGACATTTTAAGTCAAACAAGCCTTGTCCGTCCGTCTGTCCGTCCGTCCGTCTGTCTGTCCAAAGCACGCTTACTTCGAAGGAGTATTGCTAGCCGCAGTGTAGGTCGGTTGGGATTGTAAATGGGCCATATCGGTCCAGGTTTTGATATAGCTGCCATATAAACCGATCTGGGATTTTGACTTCTTGGGCCACTAAAGGACGCAATTATTATCCGATTTGGCTGAAATTTTGCATGAGGTGTTTTATTACGACTTTGTTCAAATTGGTCCATAACCTGATATAGCTGGCATATAAACCAATCTAGGGTCTTGACTTCGTGAGCCTCTACATGAAGCAATTCCTATCCGATTTGGCTGAAATAATGCGTGACGTATTTTTTTATGACTTTCAACAACTGTATTAAGAATGGTTCAAATTGGTCCATAACCTGATATAGCTGGCATATAAACCGATCTAGGGGCTTGACTTCGTGAGCCTCTAGAGGATGCAATTATTATCCGAATTGGCTGGAATTTTTAATGAGGTGTTTTGTTATGACTTTCAACAACTGTGCCAAGAATAATTCAAATCGGTTCATCGGTTCAAATTTTGTACAACGGCTTCCCTCATGACCTTTTACATGTGTATGTGTCGTAAATGGCATGAATCTGTTTATAGCCTAATGCAGCTCCCCTATAAAGCGATCTCCCTTTTTTACTTTTTCAGCCCAAATGCACAATTCGCACTAGATTTGTATGAAAAAAGACAAATACTTTGTTATACACAATTAAATAATGACTTGTACTTATTGGTATTTGGTCCAAATCGGAACATATTTCGATATAGCTGCTATGGGACATAAGGTATGAATTTTTCACCGAATTTTGATGAAAGGTGGTTTAAATATATACCTGAGGTGGTGGATATTTAAAGTTCAACCCGGCCGAGCTTAGCGCCTTTTTACTTATTTATTTGATTTTTCCTATTTTATCTACAGAGCCTATTTCATCATCAGATTACTTCTTAATTGTGTTATAATTAAGTTTAACAGCAGTTTTCGGTAAAAAAAAATTACTAACAATTTCTTTTTAGTAAATAGAATTCTATCAATATTTGCATTAAAATTATTAAAATATTTATTGAATAAATTTAAACACCTGCTTATATGCTCATTCATTCCATACTTCGTTAGCTTAGATTTAGATTTAAAATTTGTCATACAAAGTAGGGATCTGAGTTTCAATGTCCAATGTCTTGCCATGTGATATCCTCCTAAGGCTTTAGGTAAAACTACTTGGATGTGTTGGGTTTACAATTCCAAGCATGAAACTTTGCTATGACCGCTCGTGGGCATGCACATTTTGAAATCGCCTTTGCAACTCCTGTCCTTCTCCATTTACAAGTTAATTAATTTTGTCATTTCTACTGTTCACAAGAAGTGTCTGACTTCCATCATGCTATTATCTGAATGTCTGCATGCCTTCCGGTCCATGCAGATAATTTCGTCCATATGTCCAAGTAGACTGTTGAAAACTCTAATTTAGTACCTAAAATAACTGAAGTTTTTACTAGCGGCCAATAACCGCTCACAAATCATATTTTGTCGTGGGTCTTTTCCAAATTTTTTTACTTATTAAAGTGGCATTTTTTTGTATTAAAAATCTGATTAGATAGGTAAACAGACACGAATAAAGCCCAAATAACCACATGGGTTCCTCAAACCACGCAATTATGTCTCCTGGCCAGAAAACCACACGTTTTGTTTGCCATAAAATTTCAACGCCATGCAAATCATGCAGACACAAACTTTCCAGCATCCAAAGCAGCAGTGGCAGCAAAACTTCAATTTAATACTAAAAGATTTTTTTTGTTTTGTTTATTTTTATACACGACACCACTACTGTGGTACAGGGTATTATAGCTTATTGCATTTGTTTGTAACAGCCAAAAGGAAGAGAGACAGACCCATTGATAAGTATACCAATCAACTCAGAATCACTTTCTGATTCAATTTAGTCTCCGTCTTCCGTCTGTCTGTCTGCCCATGTTAATTTGTGTTCAAACTACAAGTCGCAATTTTCACCCGATCGTCTTAAAATTTGGTACGGGCATGTTTTTCGGCTAAGAGACGATTTGCAGTAATACTGGAATAAATGAAAATTTGGCAGGAAGGATTTTCTTATGACTCTGGATATTACTGGTGAATCTCATAGAAATCGATTTAAATTCGGATATAGCTCCCACATATATGTGCGTCCGATTTGCAGTAATAATGCAATAAAATGGTTAACCGATTCTCTTGAAATTTTGTAGGAACAATTTTTTCTTGACTCTCGATATTACCCTTGAATTTCATTAAAATCGGTCCAGATTTAGATATAGCTTTCATATATTGGGTTGCCCAAAAAGTAATTGCGGATTTTTCATATAGTCGGCGTTGACAAATTTTTTCACAGCCTGTGACTCTGTAATTGCATTCTTTCTTCTGTCAGTTATCAGCTGTTACTTTTAGCTTGCTTTAGAAAAAAAGTGTAAAAAAGTATATTTGATTAAAGTTCATTCTAAGCTTTATTAAAAATGCATTTACTTTCTTTTAAAAAATCCGCAATTACTTTTTGGGCAACCCAATATATATGGCCCAATTTCCACTGCAAGAGCATTTATTGACCAATCTACCCAAAATTTTGCACAACGCTTTCCTCGACGACTTTCACAAAATGCATAAAGTTTAGTCGAAATCGGTTCAGATTTAGATATAGCTCCCATATATATGTCCATTAAAATTGATTCAGAATTGGATATAGCTCCCACATTGTACTTATGGGGTAGGTGTAAGGTATTATAAAGTCGGCACCGCCCGAATTTTGCCTTTCCTTACAGGTTTTTTTATATTACCAGAAATAGTGGCATGTTGCTATGGCTCTTAGCTTTAAATTAAAAGTCCAGTTACAAAAATTCAATAGCTGCGTAGGAAGTGATTTTTGTCACCAATTAATTTTTTTCCTACAAAAATTGGTTACAAATAAATTGATTTTTTTTTTTTTTGGATTCGGGCTTACTTGGCATATCCATATATAAAGCACCTGTTATTTAGTTGGGTTTTTGAAGTGAATGCATGGTTTTAGTCATATTCCATCTAGATTTGAAATACTTGTTGAAATGGTCTTTTCATTTGTTTGCTGGCCATTTATATGCTACAAAAATACGAAACTTTTTTTTTTTTTTTGTAGATGCACGTGCCAGCCACTGTTCATATGCACTGAACCGTTCGAAACTCCTCTACAAAGCATGGAGATTTGTTAAAACCTTTTTCCGTGTTTGAAATAGCGGAGATGAATTTGGAACAAACGATCGGCCAACCATGGCATGGGCTTAAAAAGTGTATATGGTGAATAGAAAATCAACCATTGCGAGAAAGGCAAACAAGGTGGGGGTGGAAATAAACTGAAATGTAATATAACGAATGAAATAGAATTAAATGTATGACGATTTCTTCAAAATAAATAAAACACCAAAAAATTTCTTGCATTGTGACATGCATCTTTCATATGAGGTCTCCAGTTTTTATTCCCCTTCACAAGTGCAAGTAAAAAGGCGTTAAGTTCGGCCGGGCCGAACTTTGGATACCCACCACCTCGGATATATATGTGAACCACCTTTCCTCAAAATCCGGTGCAAAATTCATACCTTATGCCCCATAGCAGCCATATCAATATATGTTCCGATTTGGACCAAATTCTAATAAGTAAAAGTCATTGTTCAATTGTAAAGGGTGATTTTTTTGAGGTTAGGATTTTCATGCATTAGTATTTGACAGATCACGTGGGATTTCAGACATGGTGTCAAAGAGAAAGATGCTCAGTATGCTTTGACATTTCATCATGAATAGACTTACTAACGAGCAACGCTTGCAAATCATTGAATTTTATTACCAAAATCAGTGTTCGGTTCGAAATGTGTTCATTCACATAAAATTCAATGATTTGCAAGCGTTGCTCGTTAGTAAGTCTATTCATGATGAAATGTCAAAGCATACTGAGCATCTTTCTCTTTGACACCATGTCTGAAATCCCACGTGATCTGTCAAATACTAATGCATGAAAATCCTAACCTCAAAAAAATCACCCTTTATATTCTGGATCGTCTCGACATTCTGATTCGATCTAGCCATGTTCGGCTGTCCGTCAATCGAAATCATGAAAGCGGTCAAACGCTTGAAATTTTGCACAGATACTAAGTATAGATGTAGGTCGTTGGGGATTGCAAATGGGCCATTTCCGTTCAGATTTAGATATAGATGCCATATAAACCGATCTCCCGATTTGACTTCTTGAGTTCCTAGAAGCCGCAATTTTTGTCCGATTTAGCTTAAGTTTTGGACATATTTTCTGTTATGACATTCAGTAACTGTGCCAATTACCGACCAAATCGGTCAAGAACCTAAAATAGGTCCCATACAAACCGATCTCCTGATTTGACTTTTTGAGCCCCTGGAAGCCCCAATTTTTGTCCAATTTGGCTGAAATTTTGCATGTAGAGTTCGGTTATGAATTCCAAGAACTGTGCCGAGTACCGTCAAAATTGGTCTATAACGTGATATAGCTCCCATATAGAGCAGTCTCCCGCTTTGATTTCTGGAGCCCCTGGAAGCCGCAACTGTGCCAAATGCGGTCCAAATCCAGATATGGCTCACATATTTTAGCGGAGTCCATGGTGGTGGGTTCCCAAGATTCGGTCCGGCCGAACTTAGCACGCCTTTACTTGTTTACTAGCTTTTTCGGTTCCATCCCACTGTGACCCACTTTCACTGATTCTCTTTCGAAGGCTGCAGTTACTATACATCCGGTGACCGACCATGGTATCGATGCCGTCCGCATAGGCGAATAGCAGATGTTTAATTGTTAGTAGTGTGTCACAGTTATTCACATCTCCATGTTGTATAATCTTCAAGATATTAAAGAGATCACACGATAGGCTGTCTCCCTGTCTGAAGCCTAGTTTGGTATTGAACGGTTCGGAGAGTCTCTTTATTTTTTTTACCGAGTAGCGTGAATCAGCAAGTATGGTCCTGCTAAGTCTCATTAATTTTGCAGATATACCAACTAGAAATACCTTTGAACGGCCGTCGAAAGCGGCTTTGTGGTCAACTAAGAGATGGCAAGAGCTGAACTGTCCTTCTCTGGTTTTTGCAGGATTTGGCGACTTGTGAATATCTGGTATACGGTGGATGTACCAGGTCTAAATCGACACAGATAAGACCTAATTATCCAATTATTTTGTTGAGTTTAGACTTTACTCATTCACACAGTATGCTCGATAGTATCAAGGCAAGGCATACATACATATATATATATATATATATATATATATATATATATATATATATATATATATATATATATATATAAAATCATTTTATATATATATATATATTCCCCAAAAAGTAATTGCGGACTTTTCATACAGTCGGCGTTGACAAATTTTTTCACAGCTTCTGACTCTGTAATTGCATTCTTTCTTCTGTCAGTTATCAGCTGTTACTTTTAGCTTGCTTCAGAAAAAAAAGTGTAAAAAAAGTATATTTGATTAAAGTTCATTCTAAGTTTTATTATACATCAATTTTTGGGTTGCCCAAAAAGTAATTGCGGATTTTTCATATAGTCGGCGTTGAAAAATTTTTTCAAAAATTGTGACTCTGTAATTGCATTCTTTCTTCTGTCAGTTATCAGCTGTTACTTTTAGCTTGCTTCAGAAAAAAAAGTGTAAAAAAAGTATATTTGATTAAAGTTCATTCTAAGTTTTATTAAACATCCATTTTTGGGTTGCCCAAAAAGTAATTGCGGATTTTTCATATAGTCGGCGTTGAAAAATTTTTTCAAAAATTGTGACTCTGTAATTGCATTCTTTCTTCTGTCAGTTATCGGCTGTTACTTTTAGCTTGCTTTAGAAAAAAAGTGTAAAAAAAGTATATTTGATTAAAGTTCATTCTAAGTTTTATTAAAAATGCATTTACCTTCTTTTAGAAAATCCGCAATCACTTTTTGGCCAACCCAATAGTTTCCTCGATATTTATTTTTGTATACTGCTTATAGAGGCGCCTCATTCATTTTTCTACTCCTCTATGAATATTACAGTCTAGTCTATATGAATAAAATAAAATCATTTTAAATCACTTCAACAACCATTTTCCCTCTGATATAGCCGACGGATGACTTAAATAGTTTTTCCCTACCAGTGTGACTATGATTTGTTTAAATAAAGCGGCCATTGTCTTAAAACTACCATAACTCACTCATTCATAAGCCTAAAGAACACATGTTCACAACATGTTAAAAACTCAAACGAATTTAATTTCACACCCAATTATTGTCAAAAAAAAAAAAAAAAAATAAAAAAAAATCGGACATAAATCTAAAATCTTGGCCACAAATATCAAAGTAAATAAAAACAGCAACAACATATATCTTAACAAAATTATCGACATAATTCATTTTCCATTTCATTTATGGCTGTTTGAGCATGTCATTTATATCAAATAATATGATTTATTGAATATTTGTACTACTAACAAATAATGCTATCAGGAAATTTTGCTATCTGCCTATGCTTCTTTAACCAAAGCAAATGTGCAAAATATCCAATTCTAAGTGATGAATAAAAATAAGCAACACTAAGGCACTAAAAAAAAAACATAGTCATAACACATACTACAATACATCACACTCTACTTATCTAATTTGGCACGCGACTAAGGAAATTCTCTACAAAAAGAAGAAGAGAGAAAAAAAAAAACAAAACTGAAAGCGCACAAAACACTTCACATATAAAATAATCATAAAATAAGACACAGTGAATATGTTAGCGATAACAAGTGCCTAAGCTGTTGTCAGAAGTGCGCAATGCTATCGAAAATGGTAAAAAAATAGACTACTATTGATATCAACAGTCAACAGATGTTGATTTAGTTTTTTAGTTTTTTTTTTTTATAAAAAGTTTCAAACATGAACAAAAATATTGCTTTTATATAGAAATTTAGTTTATCTATAGAATTTAAATGAATTTCTTTAAGCGATTCAAAATACCATTTGAATTTCTGGTCATATACATATATGCCCTCTAAATAGGTTAGGTTAGGTTGCCAAGGGGGTGCGGATATTAATCATGTGGATATACATGACAATGTGGATATACACCTAAGCCAGTAATCGGCTTGTTGTGCGCTCAAAAGACTAAAAAGTAACCTCGAACAAAAAAAAAGCGTGCTAAGTTCGGAGGGTCAACATCTTGGGAACCAGCCACCATGGATTCCGCTAAAAATGTTTAAAACCCAAATTTAGTTGAAGGGTATAATTTTATTCAACACATCAAAGTTCTGTCAAACCAGCAAAAATTAAAGCTTCTAGGAACCGAAACAGCATGGTCGAGACACCGGTTTAGATGGGAGATATATTAGGTTTTATACTGATTTGGACCGTATTTGGCACAGTTGTTAAAAGTTGTAACAGAATACTGCATGTAAAATTTCAGCCAAATCGGACAAAAATTGCGACATGTAAGGGCACAAGAAGTCAAATCGGGAGATCGGTTTATATGGGAGCTATATCTGGTTATAGACCGATTTGAAACGTACTTGACATAGTTGTTGGAAGTCTTAAAATTTCAGCCAAATCGGACAAAAAATGCGTGTTGTAAAGACTCAAGAAGTCAAATCGGGAGATCGGTTTATATGGAAGCTATATGAGGTTATAGACCGATTCCGGCCGTACTTAGTATAATTGTTAAAAGTTATACCGAAACACCACATGCAAAATTTCAGCCAAATCGGATAAAAATTGCGGTTTAGGGTGGGGACACTTCGCTCAAAAAGTTTAACCGGGAGATCGGTTTATATGGGAGCTATATCTGGTTATAGATCAATTCGAACCGAACTTTACACAGCTGTTGGAAGTCTTAACAGAACATTACATACAAAATTTCAGGCAAATCGGACGAAAAATGCGGCTTGTAAGGGTTCAAGAAGTCAATTAGGGAGATCGGTTTGTATGGGAGCTATATCAGTTTATAGACCGATTCCGACCGTGCTCGTCACAGTTGTTGGCAGTTATAACAGAACACCATGTGTAACATTTCAGACAAATCGGACAAAAATTGTGGTTTACTAAACCGGGAGATGGGTTTATATGGGAGCTATTGGGTTGCCCAAAAACTAATTGCGGATTTTTTAAAAGAAAGTAAATGCATTTTTAATAAAACTTAGAATGAACTTTAATCAGATATACTTTTTTACACTTTTTTTCTAAAGCAAGCTAAAAGTAACAGCTGATAACTGACAGATGAAAGAATGCAATTACGGAGTCACAAGCTGTGAAAAAATTTGTCAACGCCGACTATATGAAAAATCCGCAATTACTTTTTGGGCAACCCAATATATCTTGTTATAGACCGACTCGAACCGTACTTAGCGCAGCTCTTGAAAGTTGTAACAGAAAACCGCGTGCAAAATTACAGCCAAATCGGACAAAGGTTGCGGCTTATAAGGACTCACGAAGTGAAATCGGGAGATCGGTTTATATGGGAGCTATATCAGTTTATAGACCGATTCCGACCGTACTTGGCACAGTTGTCAAAAGTTATCTCGGAACTCCACATGCAAAATTCCAGCCAAATCGAACAAAGATTGCGGCTTGCAAGGACTCAAGAAGTGCAACCGGAAGATCGGTTTATATGGGAGCTACCAGCCGGACCGGGCCCGATCCGCTGCGTCTTCTTTAACTCACTAATTTCTTTTTAGGGTGGGGACACTTCGCCCTGAATGCGGATATCGAATTCGTGTCATTGTAGCCTATGACGCTAAAGGCGTTCGAATCCTGGCGAGAACATCGGACAAAGCGAGGTACAATGCCATGCATGGACATTTAAAAAATGTTCCCCAAAGAGGTGTCGCACTGCGGGACGCCTTTCGGACTCGGCTATAAAAAAAAAATCCCTTATCATTGAGTTTAAACTTGAATCGGAAAGTACTCATTGATGTGTGAGAATTTGCCCCTTCTTGGTTCCTGGTGGCAATCTTCTTCTTTAGGGTAATGTTCTCATTAGCGGAGGAATGGTACCTCAGACATTTCGACTCAAATGTGGATATCAAATTTATTCTACACTTCCAAATCCTTTTAATTTGAGCCCCATATTGCCATGCCCGGTAAACATGAACCGTTTGGAGGGTGTTTTGGGGCTGGGGCTGTCACCGGCACTTTCCAATGGAAATTGATATCAAATTCGTTATTTATTCCCAACGGAAATAAAGTCCAGTTGGGAGGTGCTTTAGGGCGCACCCCACAACACTTGGCTCCAAAATTGGATATCAAATTCGTTTTTTACTCTCAAATACCTTTCGTTTGAGTCCCATATTGTCATAATGGGTCAAATAACCCATTTGACGTATCTTTAGGGGGAGAAGCGACACCTAGACTTGAACGCAAATTTTAATGTCATATTCGTAATCTACTCCCAAATACCTTTCATTTGAGTCCCATATAGCTATGGTCGGCTAATATACCCATTTGAGCGTATTTCGGGGGTGGGCGACCTCCCATTGCTTGGACCTAATATTTTATGCCATATTTGTAATATTCTGCATAATACTTTTCATTTGAGTCCCATATTGACATGAACTTCGAATATATCTGTTTAGAGGAGTTTTGGGGTGGGAGATTTCGCTGGGTACTTGGACCCAAATTGTAATACAATATTCGTTTTCTGGTCTCCAATACCTTTCATTTGATAGCCTTACTGTGCTCATCGGACCACTTTTGAATATGGGTGGCGTTTTTGGGGTAAAGGGGAGGATACACCCAATATCTAACAAATAAAAGCGTGATAAGTTCGGCCGGGCCGAATCTTATATACCCTCCACCATGGATCGCATTTGTCGAGTTCTTTTCCCGGCATCTCTTCTTAGGCAAAAAAAAAGGATACAAGAAACGATTTGCTCTGCTATTAGAGCGATATTAAGATATGGTCCGGTTTGGACCACAATTAAATTATATTTATGTTGGAGACCTGTGTAAAATGTCAGCCAATTCGAATAAGAATTGCGCTCTTTGTAGGCTCAAGAAGTAAAATAGAGAGATCGATTTATATGGGAGCCGTGTCGGGCTATAGACCGATTCAGACCATAATCAACACGTATGTTAATGGTCATGAGAGAATCCGTCGTACAAAATTTCATGCAAATCGGATAATAATTGCGACCTCTAGAGGCTCAAGAAGTCAAGATGCCAGATCGGTTTATATGGCAGCTATATCAGGTTATGGACCGATTTGAACCATACTTGGCACAGTTGTTGGATATCATAACATAACGGTTGTAAGCAGTAGACATACAAACAAACATTTGTACCAACGAAAACAAACCAAAGTCTAAGTGAGAAGCATCGAAAATGCCCAGCTCAAGCCGTCGCAGCATAAAAAATAAAAAAGTTTTGTGTGGCCAATGTAGAATGGAGGTGAAAGAGGACAAAGAAGATATCATTGAATGTGACAAGTGTGAGAGAATGTTTCATGTTGTTTGTGCAAAATTGGATAAACGTCAATTTGATCATTTACTCAAAAACAAAGATGAAGAGTACATTTGCCGTATATGTGATGACAGTAATGCATCAGCTGGCACAGTTAAAGAAGAACTGCAGCACATAAAAGCAAAGCTCGACAAACTAGACCAGTTGCAGGAATCAATGAATTTTATGTCAACGAAATTTGATGAAGTTCTAAAAGGAATATCTGAAAATAAAAAAAAGATTGAACGCATTGAAAAAGAAAATCAAAATCTAAAAATGGAGGTAAAAAATTTAAAAGACTCAATGAAGTTTTTAAACGATCAACGTGTAAAGAATGATTGTATAATTAGCGGAATTAATTACGACAGTGAAAAGAATGCTGCTCAAGCTGTAATTGAATTTTCAAAAACTGTTGGCGCTGATATACCAAAAGAATCAATTGATGATGCTTATTATTTGAGAAATAAAACCCAAACCAATCCGAAAACTAGTTTGGTGGTCAAATTTATATCAAAGTCTGCGAAGGATACATTTATGGCCGTTAAACCACAATTGAAAAAGAAGGAGGAAACAAAATCTATTTATGTAAATGATTTCTTGAGTAAAGAATCTATGCATCTTTTAAATTACGCCAGATCACTAAAATCAATTGGATTTGAAAGAGTTTATTCACATTCTGGAAGAATTTTTGCAAAGAAAAATGAAATTACCAAGCCAAGGTTAATTAGATCAGAAGAGGACGTTAACACTATACTCCTAGATGCTACAACGAGCAGGCAATACAGCAGAAGAGTCTCGCAGAAACCAGTTCCTGTTTTGCACGATTCTGATGGATCTGAGGATGAAACCCAATCGCAGTTTATTTCACCTGTAACTATAAATTAAATTAAATTCTGTTTTTCTTTTTCGAGTTACTTATCCCTTAATTAATTAATTATGTCTTTTAACAATAAATATTTTTTGAATTTTGAAACATTTAACAGTCATTTAGCAAATTTCAACAGAAAGTTTTTAAATATCATGTCCATAAACATTCGAAGCATTTCATCGATAAACAAATTTAATGAATTTAAGCTTTTAATTTCACAATTTGAGATTCTGCCGAATATTATTGCTGTACAGGAAACGTGGTTTCAAGATAATTTGAAACAGATTTATAATATTCCAGGTTATATAGCAGTACATTGCTGTAGAAACGATGCACACGGTGGCACATCTATTTTTATTCGAGATAATTTTGAATGCACTGTTGAATATTGTGAAAGCAAACATTTTTTTGATGCAATAATCATCCTTTTAAATGATTTTAAAATAGAGGGAAAGCCTCTGAAAATAACCAGTTTTTATCGTTCTCAGAAATGTAATCTGGAAACGTTTTACAGATGTTTTGAGGACATTTTGCAAGATATTGGCATTTCTCCAAGTGTCATTATGGGAGATTCGAATATAGATTTTTTAAATTCTTCATTGTCATCAGATCTTTCAAATTTACTTCATGATTTTGACTATAAAAGTTGTCATTCTTTAATTACACGTCCATATAGCGGAAAATCAATAGATAATATTTTCAGCAACTTTCAGAATGCTATTGTAGTTGATTCAGTTGAATGTAAGTTATCTGACCATAACTTGATATCATGTAAAATTATTTCCAGTGCGGAAAGAAATGAAATCTCTAATAGAAAGTATCGCCAGTGTGACTATAGTTTGTTGAGACAATCTGTTCTCAATGAATTCGGGAATATGCGACTCTGCGGTGATGCAACCGCTGACATGACGCGGCTATTGAGGACATTTTCTGAGTGTGTACAAAATTCTTCAATAGAAAAAGAGGGAATAGGATTTTCAGGGAACTTAATAACTCCTTGGGTCAATGAAAACTTATTATCTCTTATAAGGTGGAAGAAGAAATTGTTACTGAAGAGAAGGAAAAAGAGCAAGGATTTGGGTATTGAAAGTAGAATCAAGAGTATAAGCAAGGTCATAAAGAAAGCAATTAAGATTTGTATGAATTCTTTTTATCAAACGAAACTTAGAGAATTTCAGGCAAATCCAAAGAAATGTTGGAAATTTTTAAATGAACATCTAGGTAGAGCAAAGAGTTCAGAAATACGGTTGAAAAATGATAATGGTGATTATGTTACAAATAATGAGATGTGCGAAATGTTTAATGACTTTTTTGTGAATATACCAAAGGTACTAAAAAGTAAAATTCGATATTTTCCTGGAGATAACTTTAATATGTTTGACACGTTAACCCCTGTTCGATACTCATTTCATTTCTGTGCAACGTACGAAGAAGAGGTTTTGGAATTTGTTTCGAAATTGCAAATAAATAAGAGTCCTGGTCATGATGATGTAAATACGAAGATGTTGAAAGTGTGTGAAGATGTTGTTTTACCGAAATTAATTGCTGTTTTTAATACAATTATTAATACGTCTGTGTATCCAGATATTCTAAAGATTTCAAAAATTGTACCAATTCCGAAAGGCAAGGGCTTATGTAGCATTGACAGCTTTCGACCAATTGCCTTGCTATCGTTATTTGATAAATTATTGGAAAAGGTTTTACATAGGCAACTGACAGCATACTTCGAGGATAATAATTTGTTATATAGATTTCAGTTTGGATTTAAAAAAGGCAGTGGTACGCAGGAGGCAATAGTCAATGTGGTCAATACAATATGTGAAGGTTTAGATAATGGTTACGGTGGAGTAGCTGGAGTTTTCTATGATCTGTCAAAGGCATTTGACTTGGTAGATCATGAAATATTACTTCGAAAACTACGGTTTTATGGAATTGTTGGAAATGCTCATAAACTGATTGAGAGTTATCTTCGAAACAGGAAACAGTTTGTTCAGATAGATGGATGCAGTAGTAGAATGGAAGATATTCAGTATGGGGTACCTCAGGGCAGCGTGCTAGGTCCCTTGCTGTTTACAGTTTATTTAAATGACATAGCAAATATGAAATTGCATGGAAAATTGATAATGTATGCTGATGATATGAGCCTTTTTTATCCTTATTGTCATGAAGTTATTTTGAAAGCTCAAATTGAACATGATGCCAACGCAATTCATGACTTTGCAAGAATAAATGGATTGGTTTTGAACTCTGAGAAAACTAGGATTGTGCGTTTTCGGCCCCATGCTAGTGGAAGTAATGATTTCAACGTTTCTATTTGTGGGAGAAATGTAATTGAGAACACTTGTTTGAAATATTTAGGGATACACTTTCAGAGCAACCTCTCTTGGAATTCACACATGCAATATTTGAAGTCAAAAGTAACTCCAGCGATTGGCCTGCTTTATAAATTTAAGAATAAATTCGACAAGGATACCAAGCTATTACTATACAATGCCCTTATACATAGCCATTATAACTATTTGCCTATGATATACGCTGGCAAAAAAAACGCAGATTTTAAATCCTTGCAACGGTCCCAAAACAAAGCTCTCCGGATTGTTTACAATCTTCCACAAAGGTATTGTACCGAATTATTATTCAAAAACATATCTAAGACTACTTTGCCAATATGTGGGCTTTACAAAATGCAACTCTTAACATACATGTATAAATCACTAAATAACATTGGCTACCACGTGATAACATTTAATCAAAATCAGACTAGGTTCAACACTAGAAATAGTGACAATCTTCACGTAAAAAGGTGTAGACTTGAAACCACTAGGCAACGAATTGAGCATTCCGGTTGTTCTGAATATAACCATCTTCCTCAAAGTATAAAAAATATTCCCAGAATCTCCAGTTTTAAGTCTAATCTAAAATTGTATCTAATGGATAATATGGAAATGCTTCTAATGTGATATATATTATTTTTTATTTTCTTGCTTCGTAAACTTTTTTTGTTCATTTTTTTTATTTATATTTACAATGTATTAAAAACTAAAAATTGAAAAAGTTTTTATTGCCAACTCGCCCCAAAAATGTCCATGTGGCGCTGGGGCATTATATTTTATGTATTGGAGTACTATGTAATAAATGAATTTAATAAAAAAAAAAAAAAAAAAAAACAAAACACGTCGTGCAAAATTTCATTCCAATCGGATAAGAATTGCGCACTCTAGAGGCTCAAGAAGTCAAGATGCCAGATCGGTTTATATGGCAGCTATATCAGGTTATGCACCGATTTGAACCATATTTGGCACAGTTGTTGGATATCATAGCAAAACACGTCGTGCAAAATTTCATTCCAATCGGATAAGAATTGCGCACTCTAGAGGCTCAAGAAGTCAAGACCCCAGATCGGTTTATATGACAGCTATATCAGGTTATGAACCGATTTGAACCATACTTGGCACAGTTGTTGGATATAATAACGAAAAACGTCGTGGAAAATTTCATTCCAATCGGATAAGAATTGTGACCTCTAGAGGCTCAAGAAGTCAAGACCCAAGATCGGTTTATATGACAGCTATATCAGGTTATAAACCGATTTGAACCATACTTGGCGCAATTGTTGGATATAATAACGAAACACGTCATGCGAAATTTCATTCCAATCGGATAAGAATTGCGCACTCTAGAGGCTCAAGAAGTCAAGACCCAAGATCGGTTTATATGGCATCTATATCAAAACATGGACCGATATGGCCCATTTACAATACCAACCGAACTACGCTAATAAGAAGTGTTAGTGCAAAATTTCAAGCGGCTAGCTTTACACTTTCGGAAGTTAGCGTGCTTTCGACAGACAGACGGACAGACGGACGGACATGGCTAGATCGACATAAAATTTCACGGCGATCAAGAATATATATACTTTATGGGGTCTAAGACGAATATTTCGAGTAGTTACAATCAGAATGACGAAATTAGTATACCCCCCATCTTATGGTGGAGGGTATAATAAGCGACTGGGAAGTGTTGGATGACCACAGATTCTCTTATCATCGTTATATTAGTTTCAGTCTTGGAAAAAATATTGCAGAAGTGGTCCCTCGGCTAAACAGAAGAAAGGCAGATTGGTACAAAGGCCCTGAATGACTCGCTTGTGTCAGCATGTCCTAGTGCCAAGCCAAGGGATAAACAGCGACCGCCATGGTGGACCCCAGAGCTGATTGGTCTATGTAAGGACTGGAGAAAACACTTCAACAGAATGAAAGCCAAAAGAGCACCACAAGATTGGGACATCTATAAGGCTGAGCTAAGAAACTAAAAGGGCGAGCTGAGAAAGGCTCGGAATAAATCCTGAGTGGAATTCTGTAGCTCCGTGAATGATACATCTGAGGCCTCTAGGCAAAGGAAGACTCTGTCCTCGAGACTATAACGGTGGGATATATTCAGAAGTCAGACGATGTACGGACAATGTCTAGTGAGAAAACACTAGAACTACTTGTTGATACACATTTCCCGGGAAATTATCCAACGAACAACGTAGCGCCAAAAGAGGTTGTCACTGCATTCGTAGGAGGTTATTAGAGAAATTGTGTCTGAGCCGAAAATCCTTTGAGCGATAAAAAGTTTCGACTCCTTTAAGTCGCCAGGCCCTAATGATGTATCACTGATTGAATTACCAGCTGTATCTAATAGACTGGTTCCTTGGCTGAGGGAGATATATACTCTGCCTGTGGGACGAAGGGACCCGAAGGTAATTTTCATTCCAAAAGCAGGAAAACCTTAACACACGAATGCGAAGGATTGTCGTCCTATTAGTCTGTCATGCTTTATACTGAAGACTTTTGAGAGATTGATAGAATCATATCTTAGGGCAAAGATTGCTGGAGATCGCCTGTATCGGCAGCAGCATGCATATTGTAAAGGAAAATCCACTGAAACAGCCCTTCACAACTTAGCGGGCTACACAGATGGTTCTCTCGCTGTCAAGGAATATACAATGGTAGCATTTCTTGACATTGAAGGATCATTCAATAATGGTAAACCGACGTCAATCATGAACGAATTGGAGTTTCTGGGCATCAACTGTACAGTAGGAGAGTTTATTAATAACTTACTTACCAAAAGATACATTACGGCAGGCTTGGGATCTGTGCATCTAAAAAGATGGGTCAACAGAGGAACACCTAAAAGACGTGTACTGTCTCCTCTACTTTGGAATATAGCCATTTACAATATATTAGTGTCTCTAGAAGAAAAAGGCGTAGGAGTGGTCGCGTATGCTGATGACATGGCAATTGGGGTTCGGGGAAAGTTTCCCAACACTCTAAGAGATGTACTTCACGAAGCTCTACGTGCAATCTTATATGTAAATCCGTATAAGACAGAAGTAGTTCCTTTCAGTAGGATATACAAGTTACCCATAGTGGCACTTGTATCCTTGGTTGGAGAGAATGTTCCATTTGTAGAGAACGCGAAATACCTGGGTTTTTTAATGGACAGGAAATTTAACTTAAAATCTAACACTTGGAAAAGGAAAAGAAAGACAACTCTTGCCCTACACACCTGCAAGAGAGCCATTGGCAAAAGTTGGAGATTTGGGCCGCGCGTCATGCTTTGGGTATGTATTGCAGTTGTCAGACCTATAATGCTATATAGTGTTGTGATCTGGTGGACGGCGCTTCAAAAGTCCACCTACTGTTCAATATTCAACCGGATCCAAAGGACGGGTTGTTTGTCCATCACATTTGCACTGAGGACGACAACAACTTCATGCCTCTGGACATTGTGGCTAGAAAAATTGCCTTGAGGCTAAGGGAGCTTTGGTCATGTGACGGCTACGGGCATTGTGTTATCCTTGATCCGATATTCCAGGCAGTGTGGATTACACCCTACCTGAGCCGCTTTTTCCTGATAGGACCTAGTGGAACTACCATATCTCTGGTAATAGAAGTTACATAGACTTCTATACGGATGGTTCCAAACTAGACGACCGGGTGGGCTTTGGGGTGTACTCTTAAGATCGAGAACGGGTCATATCGAAAAGGTTACCCGATCACTGCAGAGTGTATCAAGCGGAGATCTTTGCAATTGAGGAAGTGGTGGAATGGCTAATACACAATATAATGTCATAACGACGATTGGTATGTCTTCTCAGACAACCAGACTGCTATTAAATCCCTGGAGAACGTATTTCTGAACACAAAAATCGCCCCCGACTGTCGCAGATCTCTCAACGAGATGGCTAAATAGTTCAAAATTCACCTGTTCTAAGTGCCAGGCCACAGATATCTCCCAGGGATGTCAAAATTTGGATTATACTTGGCATTGATGCTGGAAGTCATTGATAGACGTTTTTGTGGTAAATTTCAACCAAACCAGCGGCAAATTGATGCTTCTAGGAGCTCAAGAATTAAAACCCGAGTATCATTTTATATGGGGGCTGTATTAGGATATAGACCCATTCGAATCGAACTTGGCATGAATGTTGGAAATTAGACCAGAAGTCTTTAGGCCAAATGGGATTTGGATCATGCTTGGCATGGATACTGGAAGTCATAGTAGAAGTCTTTTGGCAAATTTCACCAAAATCACATGCATATTGATGCTTCTAGGAGCTCAAGAAGTAAAAACCGAGTATGGTTAAAATAGGAGGCTGTATCAGTTTATTGATCGATTCGAATCATACTTGGCATGAATGTTGGAAATCAGACTTAAAGTCTTTGAGCAAAATGGTATGGAAATTGAGGCCACTGAGGATCAGTTTAAATGAGGTCTATATCCAAATCGTTATCAATATGGCCAATTTGCAATCCCTAATGATCTATATCAATAAGAACAAGTAAAAAGGCGTTAGGTTACCCACCTCGGGAAAATATGTAAACCACCTTTCATCAAAATTCGGTAAAAATTTCATACCATATACTCATATACCTCATACCGATCTGAACTTCATACGACACGGATGTCGAAAAGCCGAACATAAGTCACTGAGTCAAATTTCAGTGAAATCGGATTATAAATGCAACTTTTATCGGGCCCAAGACATTAAATCGAGATATCGGTCTACATGGCAGCTATATCCAAATCTGGACCGATTTGGGTCAAGTTGCGTAAACATGTCGAAGAGCCTAACACAAAGCACTGTCCCAAATTTCGGCGAAATCGGACAATAAATGTCTCTTTTATGGGCCCTAAACCTTAAATCGTGAAATCGGTCTATATGGCAGCTATATTCAAATCTGGACCGATCTGGGCAAAATTGAAGAAGTACGCCGAAGAGCCTAACCAAACTCACTGTCTCAAATTTTAGCGACATCGGACAATAAATGCGTCTTTTATGGCCCCAAAACCTAGAACTATCGAACATAAGTCACTGAGTCAAATTTCAGTGAAATCGGATTATAAATGCAACTTTTATCGGGCCCAAGACATTAAATCGAGATATCGGTCTACATGGCAGCTATATCCAAATCTGGACCGATTTGGGTCAAGTTGCGTAAACATGTCGAAGAGCCTAACACAAAGCACTGTCCCAAATTTCGGCGAAATCGGACAATAAATGTCTCTTTTATGGGCCCTAAACCTTAAATCGTGAAATCGGTCTATATGGCAGCTATATTCAAATCTGGACCGATCTGGGCAAAATTGAAGAAGTACGCCGAAGAGCCTAACCAAACTCACTGTCTCAAATTTTAGCGACATCGGACAATAAATGCGTCTTTTATGGCCCCAAAACCTAGATATCGGTTTATATGGCAGCTATATCCAAATCTGGACCGATCTGTGCGATATTGCAGAAGTATGTCAAGGGGCTTAACTTAACTCACTGTTCCAAATTTCGGCGACATCAGACAATAAATGAGCCCAAAACCATATATCAAGAAATCGGTCTATATGGCAGCTATATCCAAATCTGAACCGATCTGAACCAAATTGCAGAAATATGTCAAAGGTCCTTATACAACTCACTGTCCCAAATTTCAGCAAAATCGGTTAATGAATGTGGCTTTGATGGGCCTTACATCATAAATCGGAGGATCGATCTATATGGCAGCTATATCCAAATCTGGACCGATCTGAGCCAAATTAACGAAGGCTTTTATGGGCCTTAGAGCCTAAATCGGAGGATCGGTCTATATGGCAGCTATATCCAAATCTGAACCGATCGGGGCGAATTTAACGAAGGAAGTCGAAGGGCCTAAGACAACTCACTGTCCCAAATTTCAGCAAAATAGGATATTAAATGTGGCTTTTATGGGCCTTAGAGCCTAAATCGGAGGATCGGTCTATATGGCAGCTATATGCAAATCTGAACCGATCTGAGCCATATTAAAGGAAGATGTCGAAGGGTTTAAGGCAACTCACTGTCCCAAATTTCAGCAAAATCGGATAATAAATGTGGCTTTTATAGGCCTAAGACCCTATATTAGAGGATCGGTCTATATGGCAGCTATATCCAAATCTGAACCGATCTGAGCCATATTGACGAAAGATGTCGAAGGGTCTAAGACAACTCTCTGTCTTAAATTTCAGCAAAATCGGATAATAAATGTGGCTTTTATTGGCCTAAGACCCTAAATCGGCGGATTGGTCTATATGGGGGCTATATCAAGATATAGTCCGATATAGCCCATCTTCGAACTTAACCTGCTTATGGAGAAAAAAAGAATCTGTGCAAAATTTCAGCTCAATATCTCTATTTTTAAAGACTGTAGCGTGATTTCAACAGACAGACGGACAGACGGACGGACATGTCTAGATCGTCTTAGATTTTTACGCTGATCAAGAATATATATACTTTATAGGGTCGGAAATGGATATTTCGATGTGTTGCAAACGGACCATCCTTCGGTGGTGGATATAAAAACTATAGGTGCTAAATTTCAAGCGGATAACTTTGTGCGTTGAACGCTATCGTTATTGCGACAGATAGACAGGCGTGCGGATGGACGGACATGGTTAGTTGGACTCAAAATGTCAAGATGATCAACATATACGTATAAACTTTATAGGGTCTTAGATTAATTGTTAGAGGTGTTACAAACGAAATGACTAGGTTATAATACGCCCCTTTCTATGATGGTGTGCATGAAAATGGAAAGTGTTATTTAAAGTTTCCCTCTAATGTACCTGAGTGCGTATGATTATTATTAATTTATGACTAATGAATTTGTTGTCCAAATATCTCGTTAACCACAAACATTTTACATAATGAGCAAAATTCCTATTGTAGCTAGAGTTTCCTTCTTCTATAATCTTTCTCTATTTGTATGCCTTAGTAAAAGGAAACACAATTAAAAGTTTAAACAAAATCAAAGCTTTAACAAAGAAATTCGATGACTTCATTAATAGAAATTTTCCAGTTATATAAACAAAGTCATAGATAAAGTCTCTCTCTCTCTCCCTCTTTAGAATTCTAATTAGTAATTCTCTGTGGTTAGTTATACTTGTTTACAAGGACATTGCATGCAACTCATGCATTTTATACAAATTTTTGAATAATAGCATGCATGGCCTAAGCATGTAGCCCCCAAAAGGGGACCCTAGGGTGTAAATGTGGTTAAACACAAAATTAGACCACAATTTCAATGAGCACTATGGCTACTACTGACTAAGGGTACGGCTACTAGGATGTCGATACAATGACAAAGCCATCCACGTTTGCCAATAAGGACCAAAGGAAACAAACCAGGACAATATGAAAAACCATCACATGGCCAACAAACTGCTCAGCAAATTGTATACATGGGCAGCAGGCAAATGTTAGTTCAGCAGATCTGAGCAAGACTTATCACACATTCACTGTTACTTACAGCAAATGTGTGATGATGCACTTAGTCCCAAATGTTCTTATCATTGCAGATATGGCATAAAATGCCACCCTGTAGGCCTCTGTTCGAAGGTTTTGGAAAGAAAGCAAAACAACCTCTTGCTTGAGAACAGTTTTGCATAATAAACTGTTTCCCTAGGCAGTTTTTTAGGTCTGCATCTCGAATGGTTTATCGATTGGCTAGCATTAAAACATACTCTTCCACAAAAAAGATCCCCTCCCATTTTTGGAAGATTGGTACACTTAATGTACTTAAGGTCAGAAGATCTACTCGAAGCACAAACTCTAAGGTGGTATGTTAAAGCAGATTGGATGGGTGTTGGTTTAGCATTGTTTTTAGATTTTAGGGTAGTGGTACGAGAATTGGGACTGGCAACAGTCCCAATGTATGGAGAGGGACTTTGACTTACAGGAGTCTTAGACAACAATGATTGTGCCAGTTCGCTATTATTTTGCATGAGATGTTCTCATTTACATTTCAAATGGTTATCTGGCCTACTATCCACAGTAATTACTGCAGCACCCAATTAACATCGAGCGATTCCCTTTTTTTGGGGGCCTGACCAAATCTAATACCCACCCCAACAGAAATAAGCTCTGACCAATACATTTTGCCCATTAATACAAAGGGTAGCCAATTCAGCTCCGGCAGCTACCAGAGCAGACAAATTGAAATGCACCAAAGGCAGAACATCAATTTTCAGCAGCTTAGCAAGAAGGGGAATTGAAAAAACCATGGGAGAGAGGGAGCTTTGTAATGGAGGTTTCCCTTTGGGGAATATTGCATTGCATGACTGGTAGGTAGAAAATGGAAAAGGATATTGCATGACAATTGATGGCCCTGAGCATAACGCAGTAGGAGAGAAAGATAGAGAGAGAGCGCAAGCATGGAAAAGACAACAGTTTGTAATAGGAAGCTAGACAATGGACTAGGGATATGATTAGACCAAAGTTCACAACACACCATTGTTTGAAATTTATAACACCACTAAGTACTTGTGGCTTATATGGCTGCCAATACCTTGGCTAAGGGTTTATGGTGTTTGCTCATAACGGAAGCTCTTCTCTATAGATGGTCCCTCGGTGGGTGTCTGTCTGGTGGGTTTATCTTCTATGGCACTACTGGCATTGCTTTTACCTGATGTGAAGTGTTCAAAGTTGGCTTAGGAAGCAAATAGTTTATTTGTGGCATGGCAAACATCTGTAGAGGTGTGTGCTTCCACAGAAAGAAATTTAATTGAGGATTTTAACAACTTGATTTTCATAGAACACCAGCCGAACCACGCCCGCTCAGCTGCGCCTTTTTCAACTCTCTTATATCTTTTTCAGGATGAAGACACTTCGCCCTGAATGTGGATGACGAATTCGTACAACTGTAGCCCTTGTCCGCCTATGACGCTGAACGCCTGCGTTCGAACCCTGGTGAAAATGTGGGACAACATTTAAAGCAGTGGTTATGCCCGCTTAATACTGGCGACATTTGCGAGGTACCATGTACATGGTATTTTGTCATGTACAAAATTCTCCCCAAAGAGGTGTCGCACTGTGGCACGCCTTTCGGACTTGGGTAAGTTTAAATCGGAAAGCACTCATTGATGAGTGAGAAGTTTGCCCCTGCATTCTACTCCCAAAAGCCTTTCTTTTCAGTCCTATAATACCGAATTGGTAAACATTTCCGGTTTAGGGGGTATTTCGGGGGTGGTGTGGCCACCCAGACACTTGGCCCTTAAAGTGCTCTACTTTCAAATACATTTTAAATGAGCCCCATAATGGCATGATCGGTAAAAAAAAGTTCTGTTTGAAGGTAAGACCCTGGGGTCCAGGGTCTTTGTCCCAATAATTGTTATCAAGTTTTCGAGAATCAATAAATTGCCACCCCCAAATAGCTTTTATATAATTACGAGGTATTTTGGGAAGGGGCGGCTCCCCAAACACATGACTCTCCATTTGGATAGAAATTCGTTTTTTTATCTCAACTCCTTTTATTTGACCTCTATATTGTTGTGATTGTTATATACACCAACAATAGAAACCACGTCTTATTTTCGGTGACTGTGAGAGTGCAAAAAGACTTCGAACGCATCACATTACAAATCACTGAAAAGTGCTTAGGGGTAGGAATGGCACCTCAGACATTTCGATTCAAGTATGGATATCAAATTCGTGCTCCACTCCCAAATCCCTTTAATTTGATCTCCATATTGTCATGGTCGGTAAATATGAACCGTTCGGGAGGTGTTTTGGGGCTGGGGGCGGCACCATCACTTTGCCCTGAATATGAATATCAAACTCGTTCTTTACTCCCAACTACCGTTGATTTGAGCTCCATATTGCCATAGTCGGAAGGTCAGTTCAGTTTGCTTTAGGTTGCCGTAGTGCATACCCCCAAACACTTGGCTCCAACATTGGATATTAAATTCATTTTCTACTCTCAAACACCTTTCATTTGAGTCCCATATTGTCATAAGGTCAATTAAACTATTTGACGTATTTTTAGGAGGAAAAGCGCCACCTAGACGTGAACGTAAATTTTAATGTCTTATTCGCAAACTATTGGGTTGCCCAAAAAGTAATTGCAGATTTTTCATATAGTCGGCGTTGATTTGATTTTTTTACAGCTTGTGATTGCAATCTTTCTTCTGTCAGTTATCAGCTGTTACTATTAGCTTGCTTTAGAAAAAAAGTGTAAAAAAAGTATATTTGATTAAAGTTCATTCTAAGTTTTATTAAAAATGAATTTACTTTCTTTTAAAAAAATCCGCAATTAATTTTTGGGCAACCCAATAGTTTGCGAATAAGACATTAAAATTTACGTTCACGTCTAGGTGGCGCTTGAGAAATTCGATGAGCTAAAAATGGCGGCCACCATGACGTTAAGGTTTGCAACTGCTCCTATCACACTGAACATCATAACTTTGGAGGTATGGTGGCAGTGTCCTATTAGATCATTATAACTGATCAACTGTTTTTGGGTGAGGTGGTCCGCTAGTTATATGAGCTGAATAAAGATTTCATATTCGCAGTCCACAAACTTATACTTTGAATTGAAACCCATATTGTCATAATTGGTGTATACAGCCGTTTGGTGGGGGGCGCCTCACTCCATCTGCCACTTGAGCACAAATTTGAATAACACACTCCACTTAAAAATATCGATCACTTGATACCCCATTGTTTTAATAGGTCAAATAAACTATTGGAGGCGACTTTGGGAAGTAAAGCGCCACCTAGATTCTTGGACACAAAGTTTAATGTCATATTCGTAATCTGCTATCAAATACATTTCATTTGAGGCTCATCTAGCTATGATCGAATTATATTCTCATATGGGGGTGGGGCGATCCCCAATTACATGGATCTCAGTTTTATGTTATATTCGTAGTCTAGTCCCGAATACATTTCATTTGAGTCCCATATTGATATTTACGTCCAATATGTTTGTTTGGGGGAGTTTTTGGGCATGGACGACTCCTCGCATACTTGATATTAATTTTTAATACCATATTCGTATTGTAGTCCCCAATAGATTTCATTTGATACCCATATTGTCCCTATCGGTCCACTTTTGATTTGAAGTGGTGTTTTTGGGGTAACGGGGGAGGGTTCGCCCCCTTCGATTATCGACAGACTAAAAAGCCTTTTCATCCTTCCGTAATCTACTCCCGAATTCGAGTCTCATATTGTCATTATCGTCTAAAAACCCTATTTTAGGGGTTTTGCAGTCGTGGCGGCTCCCCAGTAACTTAGATCCAATTTTCAATATGAAATTCGTAGTCTACTCTTGAATACTTTTCATTTGAATCCCATATTGTCCCGATCGGCTCACTTTTATTTTTGGTCGTACTTTTAAGGTAAGGGTATATCAAAAAATTATATTGATATACCCTCCCCCTCAATAAATTATACAGCGTTATCAATAAATTATATAGCATATTGCTCCTTCCAGATCATTCCCCACAATCTGTATATATATATATATATATATATATATATATATATATTTATATATATATATATATAAATATATATATATATATATATATATATATATATATATATATATATATATATATATATATATATATATATATATATATAGATATATATATATATATATATACAGATTGTGGGGAATGATCTGGAAGGAGCAATATGCTATATAATTTATTGATAACGCTGTATAATTTATTGAGGGGGAGGGTATATCAATATAATTTTTTGATATACCCTTACCTTAAAAGTACGACCAAAAATAAAAGTGAGCCGATCGGGACAATATGGGATTCAAATGAAAAGTATTCAAGAGTAGACTACGAATTTCATATTGAAAATTGGATCTAAGTTACTGGGGAGCCGCCACGACTGCAAAACCCCTAAAATAGGGTTTTTAGACGATAATGACAATATGAGACTCGAATTCGGGAGTAGATTACGGAAGGATGAAAAGGCTTTTTAGTCTGTCGATAATCGAAGGGGGCGAACCCTCCCCCGTTACCCCAAAAACACCACTTCAAATCAAAAGTGGACCGATAGGGACAATATGGGTATCAAATGAAATCTATTGGGGACTACAATACGAATATGGTATTAAAAATTAATATCAAGTATGCGAGGAGTCGTCCATGCCCAAAAACTCCCCCAAACAAACATATTGGACGTAAATATCAATATGGGACTCAAATGAAATGTATTCGGGACTAGACTACGAATATAACATAAAACTGAGATCCATGTAATTGGGAATCGCCCCACCCCCATATGAGAATATAATTCGATCATAGCTAGATGAGCCTCAAATGAAATGTATTTGATAGCAGATTACGAATATGACATTAAACTTTGTGTCCAAGAATCTAGAAATTATACAGCGTTATCAATAAATTATATAGCATATTGCTCCTTCCAGATCATTCCCCACAATCTGTATATATATATATATATATATATATATATATATATATATATATATATATATATATATATATATATATATATATTTATATATATATATATATATAAATATATATATATATATATATATATATATATATAGTATGTGTGCAACATTTCAAGCGGATAGCTTTACGCTTTTGATCGTTTCGACAGACGGACGGACGGACATGGCTAGATCGACTCAGAATGTCGATACGATCAGGAATGCATGACTAGATTAGTATACCCCTATCCTATGGCGGTGCGTATAAAAACGAGTAAATTTTGATTTAAATTTCTCAACATTTTCCAAGCTTTACCTCACTTCAAAATTTCAATCACATTTTTATACCCACCACCGAAGGATGGGGGTATATTCATTTTGTCATTCCATTTGCAACACATCGAAATATCCATTTCCGACCCTATAAAGTATATATATTCTTGATCAGCGTAAAAATCTAAGACGATCTAGCCATGTCCGTCCGTCTGTCCGTCTGTCAGTTGTAATCACGCTACAGTCTTTAAAAATAGAGATATTGAGGTGAAATTTTGCACAGATTCTTTTTTTGTCCATAAGCAGGTTAAGTTCGAAGATGGGCTATATCGGACTATATCTTGATATAGCCCCCACATAGACCGATCCGCCGATTTAGGGTCTTAGGCCCATAAAAGCCACATTTATTATCTGATTTTGTTGAAATTTGGGACAGTGAGTTGTGTTAGGCCCTTCGACATCCTTTGTCAATTTGGCTCAGATCGGTTCAGATTTGGATATAGCTGCCATATAGACCGATCCTCCGGTTTAGGGTCTTAGGCCCACAAAAGCCACATTTATTATCCGATTTTGATGAAATTCGGGGCAGTGGATTGTGTAAGGCCCATCGACATCCTTCGTTAATTTGGCTCAGATCGGTCCAGATTTGGATATAGCTGCCATATAGATCGATCCTCCGATTTATGGTGTAAGGCCCATAATAGCCACATTCATTATCCGATTTTGCTGAAATTTGGGACAGTGAGATGTGTTAGGCCCTTTGACATATTTCTTCAATTTGGTCCAGATCGGTTCAAATTTGGATATAGCTGCCATATAGATCGATTTCTTGATTTATGGTTTTGGGCCCATAAAATGCTCATTTATTGCCCGATGTCCCCGAAATTTGGAACAGTGAGTTAAGTTAAGCCCCTTGACATACTTCTGCAATATCGCACAGATCGGTCCAGATTTGGATATAGCTGCCATATAGACCGATATCTAGGTTTTAGGTTTTGGGGCCATAAAAGACGCATTTATTGTCCGATGTCGCTGAAATTTGAGACAGTGAGTTTGGTTAGGCTCTTCGACGTCCTTCTTCAATTTTGCCCAGATCGGTCCAGATTTGAATATAGCTGCCATATGGACCGATCTCTGGATTTAAGATTTAGGGCCCATAAAAGAGGCATTTATTGTTCGATTTCGCGGAAATTTGGGACAGTGCTTAGTGTTAGGCTCTTCGACATGTTTATGCAACTTAGCCCAAATCGGTCCAGATTTGGATATAGCTGCCATGTAGACCGATATCTCGATTTAAAGTCTTGGCCCCATAAAAGGCGCATTTATAATCCGATTTCACTGAAATTTGACACAGTGACTTATGTTCGGCTTTTCGACATCCGTGTCGTATATAAAGGGTGATTTTTTTGAGGTTAGGATTTTCATGCATTAGTATTTGACAGATCACGTGGGATTTCAGACATGGTGTCAAAGAGAAAGATGCTCAGTATGCTTTGACATTTCATCATGAATAGACTTACTAACGAGCAACGCTTGCAAATCATTGAATTTTATTACCAAAATCAGTGTTCGGTTCGAAATGTGTTCAAATTTTGACAAATTTTGTTCAGCGATGAGGCTCATTTCTGGTTGAATGGCTACGTAAATAAGCAAAATTGCCGCATTTGGAGTGAAGAGCAACCAGAAGCCGTTCAAGAACTGCCCATGCATCCCGAAAAATGCACTGTTTGGTGTGGTTTGTACGCTGTCAAATACTAATGCATGAAAATCCTAACCTCAAAAAAATCACCCTTTATATACGACACGGATCACCCTTTAGTTCAGATCGGTATGAGGTATATGAGTATAAGGTATGAAATTTTCACCGAATTTTGATGAAAGGTGGTTTACATATATACCCGAACTTAACGCCTTTTTACTTGTTATATAATTTTTCAGATTTTTTTTTTTTTGGGTGTGTTAAAATTCGGCAAAGCATATTGATTGTGTGCTTGTTCCATTGGTAGCTTAAGTACGGCTGTGTGCATGACTGTTTGCAAATGTTTGTTTCGATGTGTGCAAAAATGTGTAAGCATCCTTTCTACTTTATATGCAAATTGAGTGCTACGGATGCTGTTGCTTGTTTTTAATCTCGTTTCATGGCGAGAATAGATTTAAAATTAAGTTTGCATTACGAATTTGCCGAACCTCTCCAGTCTTGTCGAAAAATAAAATTTTCAATTTTACACTTAGGGCGGAAGAGCTACATATGAGTGTATGTCCATGAAAATCACAGAACCTTGTGGGAGGTTTACTCTTTTCCGTCGCTTCTTCGTTCCCCCTAATTTTCTATTCAAATGCATGTGACCATTGGCTGCTGCAGCATGTTGCCACAATGCTGGTTACCACAATGAATGCATTTTTATTAATATCTTAAAAACTGCCCAAAGCAATTATTCACTGCTGTCGTTGATGCGTCTGTTACTCGTTATGTCGGTTGATTCGTGCTGCTCTTGTGGCTGGTACTACTATTCAGTGTGGTATATAACCATGTTCTTCTCAAAATCCAAAATGCTTCATCATATGCATAAATGTAAATCAAAATACAACATGTGTTATATATATATGTATAGAAAAGGGCATCTCACTGTAAATACTTAAATCTTTGAAAAAAAAGGCATCGTAATTTGATTTTCATGGGTAATTTTGTTTAAATTTGATTTTTTCTTTTTAATATTTTTTGAATTTTTATATTCATAGCAAATAATGTCAAATTTTTATTTTCAAAAAATATTAAAAAAAAAAAAAAATTGCAAAAATTTAATTTTTTCCTTCATAAAAACTTTTTTAATTTTCTTAAAAAATTTAGAGAAAACTTTGCTAAAATTATCATTTTAAATTATTTGTCTATAAGTCGACCTCAATAATTGTTATTTGTATATTTATTTCAGGTCCTTGAAAACAAAATAACTTTCCGCCATAGGAATGGGGTATACTAACTTCACCAATTTTTATCCGATTTGGCTGAAATTTTACACAACGACTTCTGTTTTAATCTCGTACATCCAAACCAGGTGTGATCACCAACATTTAAGCCAATTGGATAGCAATTCTTATTGCCTATCCTTTTTATAACCACCACCATGGGGTTAATATACCCCCTAAACTAGTCATTCCGTTTGTAATAACTCGAAATATTGATCCGATTGATCTGAAATATACATTTCTGACCCTATAAAGTATACATATGCTTGATCAGCGTAAAAATCTAAGATGATCTAGACATGTCAGTCCGTCTGTCTGTTGAAATCACGCTACAGTTTTTAAAAATAGAGATATTGAGCTGTAACTTTGCACAGATTTTTTTTTTTGTCCATAAGCAGGTTAAGTTCGAAGATGGGCCATATCGGAATATATTTTGATATAGCCCCCATATAGACCGATCCATAAAAGCCACATAATTATCCGATTTTGCTGAAATTTAGGACAGTGAGTTACGTTAGGCCCTCCGACATCATTCATCAATTTGGCCCAGAACGGTTCAGATTTGGCTATAGCTGCCATATAGACCGATCCTCCGATTTGAGGTCTTAGGCCCATAAAAACCACATTTACTATCTGCTTTTGCTGAAATTTGGGACAGTGAGTTGTGTTGTGTTAGGCCCCTCGACATTATTCGTCCCTTTGGCCCAGATCGGTTCAGATTTGGCTATAGCTTAGGCCCACAAAAACCACATTTACTATCTGATTTTGCTGAAATTTGGAACAGTGAGTTGTGTTAGGCCCTTCGACATCATTCGTCACTTTGGCCCAGATCGGTTCAGATTTGGTTTTAGCTGCCATATAGACCGATCCTCCGATTTGGGGTCTTAGGCTCATAAAAAACACATTTATTATCTGATTTTGCTGAAATTTGGGACAGTGAGTTGTGTTAGGCCCTCCGATATCATTTATAAATTTGGCTCAGATCGGTTCAGATTTGGATATAGCTGCCATATAGACGGATCCTCCGATTTGGGGTCTTAGGCCCATAAAAACCACATTTACTATCTGATTTAGCTGAAATTTGGGACAGCGAGTTGTGTAAGGCCCTTCGACATCATCCGTCACTTTGGCCCAGATCGGTTCCCAGATTTGGATATAGCTGCCATGTAGACCGATATCTAGATTTAAAGTCTTGACCCCATAAAAGGCGCATTTATAATCCGATTTCACTGAAATTTGACTCAGTGACTTATATTAGGCTTTTCGACATTTATGTTGTGTATGGTTCAGATCGATTTATTTTTATACCCTCAACCATAAGATGGGAGGTATACTAATTTCGTCATTCTGTTTGTAACTACTCGAAATATTCGTCTGAGACCCCATAAAGTATATATTTTCTTGATCGTCGCGACATTTTATGTCGATCTAGCCATGTCCGTCCGTCTGTCCGTCCGTTCGTCCGTCCGTCTGTCTGTCGAAAGCACGCTAACTTCCGAAGGAGTAAAGCTAGCCGCTTGAAAGCCGGTTGGTATTGTAAATGGGCCATATCGGTCCATGTTTTGATATAGCTGCCATATAAACCGATCTTGGGTCTTGACTTCTTGAGCCTCTAGAGTGCGAAATTCTTATCCGATTGGAATGAAGTTTTGCACGACGTGTTTTGGTATGATATCCAAAAACTGTGCCAAGTATAGTTCAAATCGGTTTATAACCTGATATAGCAGCCATATAAACCGATCTTGGGTCTTGACTTCTTGAGCCTCTAGCGTGCGCAATTCTTACCCGATCAGATTGAAATTTTGCACGACGTGTTTTGTTATGATATCCAAAAACTGTGGATATAAATCGGCCCATAACCTGATATAGCTGCCATATAAACCGATCTTGGGTCTTGACTTCTTGACTTCTTGAGCCTCTAGAGTGCGCAATTCTAATCCGATTGCAATTAAATTTTGCACGACTTGTTTTGTTATGATATCCAACAACTGTGCCAAGTATGGTTCAAATCGGCCCACAACCTGATATAGCTGCCATATAAACCGATCTTGGGTCTTGACTTCTTGAGCCTTTAGAGGGCGCAATTCTTATCCGATTGGAATGGAATTTCGCACGACGTGTTTTGTTATGATACCCAACAAGTGTGCCAAGTATGGTTTAAATCGGCGCATAACCTATATATAAGATTCGGCCCGGCCGAACTTAGCACGCTTTTACTTGTTATATATAGCTACTAAAAAGGCCAATATTTTCTTTTACACAATTGAACAATAATTTCATTCTACATGCCAAACTTCTGTCAAACCACCAAAAAATAAGGCTTCTAGAAACCGAACAAGGATGATCGAGAGACCTGCCTACATGGGAGCTATATCAGGTAATAGACTGATTCGGACCGTATTAGGCGCAGTGGTTGGAAATCCTAACCGAACACTACGTGCAAAATTACAGCCAAATCGGACAAAAATTGCGGTTTGTTAGGGCTCAAGAAGTCAAATCGGGAGATCGGTTCATATGGGAGCTACATCAGGTTATAGACCGATTTGAACCGTACTGGGAACAGTTATTGGAAGTCATAACCGAACACTATGTGTAAAATTTCAGCCAAATCGGACAAAAATTGAAATCAAATGGTAGATCGGTTCATCGGGGTAGGGGGGAGATCATGGAGTTGGGTGGTGCGATTTAAGCGAAATTTTTTTGGCCCTCTTGTCTTGTAGTAACCTAAAAACAAAAAATTTGGGATCCAAATTGCGGGTGGTGTGCCTAAAAGGGCCCACCCACCACTGATATTCAAATGTAGAACCACGTGTTTGGGGACAAATTTACTGACCATAGCAATATGGGGCTCAAATGAAAGGACTTTGGGAATAGAGCACGAATCTTCAGCCAAATCAGACAAAAATTGAAATCAAATGGTAGATCGGTTCATCGGGGTAGGGGGGAGATCATGGAGTTGGGTGGTGCGATTTAAGCGAAATTTTTTTGGCCCTCTTGTCTTGTAGTAACCTAAAAACCAAAAATTTGGGATCCAAATTGCGGGTGGTGTGCCTAAAAGGGCCCCCCCACCACTGATATCCAAATGTAGAACCACGTGTTTGGGGTCACATTTACTGACCATAACAATATGGGACTCAAATAAAAGGTCTTTGGGAATAGAGCACGAATCTGATATCAACAAAAAACACCCCCATCCCCAAACCGGACATATTTGCCATATGAAAGGTATTTGTGATTTGAAAACGAATTTGAAATCCAATTTTAGGGCCAAGTATTTGGAGTCCTTGAACTAATGGTAATATGGGACTCAAATAAAATATGTTTGAGAATAGAGCACGATGCCGATATTTTTCAAGGCTAGTGTTTGGGGGACCACCCCACTCCCCAAAACATCCCTAAATCGGACATATTTACCGATCATGGCACTATGGGGCTCAAATGAAAGGTATTGGGTAGTAGAGCACGCAATTAATACGCAGTTTCGAGATAAAATTTTTGGGGGTCCACCCCTTCCGCAAAACACGCCCCCCAATATCACTTTACTAGCCATGGCAATAAGGGGCTCAAATAAAAGGTATTTTAAAGTAGAACACAAATCTGATAAATATTTTTAGGGCCAAGATACTGAGTGGCCGCTCCATCCCCTAAATGAAAGGGGTAGGGGTGTCTAGGGTAGGTCCCACACCCATAACAACTCCCAAATAGAACGTATTTGCACACCATGCAAATTTGGGGCTCAAAGGGACTAGAGCTCGATGTTGATAGTTTTTGGGACTCACCTCCCAAACCGGACATATTTGTTGACTTTTGCAATAATGAGCCCCTTAATGAAAGACATTTAAGATTATAAAACCAATTAGATATCCTATTTTGCTGATATTTTTTCAAGGCTGTGTCTGGGGAACCACTCCATCCCCCAAAACACATCTAACTCTGTCATACATATTTACCGACCATAGCAATATGGTGCTCAATGGAAAGATATTTGGGATTAGAACACTAATCCGATATCAACATTCGGGAAAAAGTATTTATAGGGGCCAACCCAACCCCATTACACCCCCAATGGGACATATTTGCTGACCAATGCAATATGGGGCTCAAATAAAAGGTATTTTAGAGTAGAACACGAATCTGATATATTATCAAGTCACTGGGTGGAATTTTTACCCACTCTCGGGACCAGGTTTCTGGGGGTCTACACTTCCCTCAAAACCCACCTACCAACACACTGGGGGCCTTCCCGCTTCCAAAATCCCCATGTGAATATCGGGTCCAATTAAAGTTTTTTAAGAATGGAGTACATCTAACATCCAAACTTAAATAACCATAAACACTCCGAGCCAATTTATAGACCGATAAAGATCTTACGGGATTCAAATGAAGGCAAATATATTGTTATACTGTCAGTCAAGTGACATAAAGACCATGGTATTTCACTAAATTCTCTTTAATTGCCATAAATAAATATTTTAAGGATAGTTTACTTGCATATAATGTAAAAGAAGGCGCAGCGGAGCAGGCCGGCTTCAGCTAGTAAAATATAAAAAATCTACATCGACTTGACATTTAAAGTCGATCCAGCCATGTAAGTCCGTTTCTCCGTCTCACAGTGGGATAGAAACAAAAAAAAAAAAAAAAACAAGTAAAAAAGCGTTAAGTTCGGCCGGGCCGAACTTTGGATACCCACCACCTCGGGTATATATGTAAACCACCTTTCATCAAAATTCGGTGAAAATTTCATACCTTATGTCCCATATCAGTTATATCAAAATAGGTTCCGATTTGGACCAAATACTAATAAGTATACTAGCTAAATCTAAAAATAAACCGATTATAAATGCGCCTTTTATGGGGCCAAGACTTTAAATAGAGATATTGCTCTACATTGCAGCTATATCCAAATCTGGACGGATTTGGGACAAGTTGCATAAAAATGTCGAAGCGCTTAATACAAAGCACTGTCCCAAATTTCGGCGACATCGGACAATAAACGAGCATTTTATGGGCCCAAAACCATAAAAAAAATCAGTCTATATGGCAGGTATATCCAAATCTGAACCGATCTGGACCAAATTGAAGAAAGATGTAGAAGGGGCTACACAACTCATTGTCCCAAATTTTAGCAAAATCGGATAATAAATGTGGGTTTTATGGGCCTAACACCATAAATCGGAGGATCGGTCTATATGACAGCTATATCCAAATCTGGACCGATCTGAGCCAAATTCACGGAGGATGTTGATTGGCCTAACACAATTCACTGTCCCGAATTTCATCAAAATCGGATAATAAATATGGATTTTATGGGCCTAAGACCCTAAATCGAAGGATCGGTTTATATGGCAGCTATATCTAAATCTAAACCGATCTGAGCCGTATTAACGGAGGATATCGAAGGGCGTAAGACAACGCACTGCCCAAAATTTCATTAAAATTGGATAATAAATATGGATTTTATGGGCCTAAGACCCTAAATTGGAGGATCGGTTTATATGGCAGCTATATGTAAATCTAAACCGATCTGAGCCGTATAAACGGATGATATCGAAGGGCCTAACACAACTCACTGCCCCAAATTTCGGCAAAATCGGATAATAAATGTGACTTTTATGGGCCTAAGACCCTAAATTGGAGGATCGGTCTATATGGCAGCTATATCCAAATCTGAACCGATCTGAGCCATATTGATGGAGAATGTCGAAGGGCCTAAGGCAACTCACTGTCCCAAATTTCATTAAAATCGGATAATAAGTATGGATTTTATGGGCCTAAGACACTAAATCGGAGGATCGGTTTATATGGCAGCTATATTTAAATCTAAACCGATCTGAGCCATATTAACGGAGGATATCGAAGGGCCTAACACAACTCACTGCCCCAAATTTCCGCAAAATCGGATTATAAATGTGCCTTTTATGGGCCTAAGACCCTAAATTGGAGGATCGGTCTATATGGCAGCTATATCCAAATCTGAACCGATCTGAGACATATTGATGGAGGATGTCGAAGGGCGTAAGACAACGCACTGCCCCAAATTTCAGCAAAATCGGATAATAAATGTAGCTTTTATGGGCCTATCACCCTTAATCGGAGGATCGGTCTATATGGCAGCTATATCCAAATCTGAACCGATCTGGGCCAAATTGACAGAGGATGTTGAAGGGTCTAACACAACTCACTGTCCCAAATTTCAGCAAAATCGGATAAAAAATGTGGCTTTTATTGGCCTAAGACCCTAAATCGGCGGATCGGTCTATATGAGGGCTATATCAGGATATAGTCCGATATAGCCCATCTTCGAACTTAACCTGCTTATGGCCAAAAAAGAATCTGTACAAAGTTTCAGCTCAATATCTCTATTTTTGAAGACTGTATCGTGATTACAACAGACAGACGGACAGACGGACGGACATGGCTAGATCGTCTTAGATTTTTACGCTGATCAAGAATATATATACTTTATAGGGTCGGAAATGGATATTTCGATGTGTTGCAAACGGAACGACAAAATGAATATACCCCCATCCGTCGGTGGTGGGTATAAAAAAAGACAATAAAAACTAATTTGAGAACGGATAGAGATAACTCTTTAAAATTGGAAATGGCCAAAGCTGAGGTTTTATCGAGATCTTGTGCAAAATGTCAAGGCTTTAGGTGGTCCGGGCGCCTCTCGGCAAGCCCCCAAAATTGCTAACCTCGGCCTTTCGAAAAATTGTTCGGGTTTCTGTTTGGATGTCTGCTGTTTCTTTCTGGATGACGCTCAAAAATCCCTACAAAAATTCCGCTTGAGGTTTTGATACCCACCACCATAGAATGGGGGTATACTAAATTAGTCATTCTGTTTGTAACACCTTGAAATATTCATCTAAGACCCCATAAAGTCTCGACGATCTAAGTCGATCTAACCATGTCCGTCCGTCCGTCTGTCGAAGTCACGATAGCGGTCGAACACGTAAAGCTAGCCGCTTGAAATTTTCCACACATACTCAGTATTGATGTTGGTCGTTGGGGATTGCAAAAACGCCATATCGGTTTAGACTTACATATAGCTCCCATATAAACCGATGTCTCGATTTGACTTCTTGAGCCGCTGGAAGCCGCAATTTTTGTCCGATTTGGCTAAAATTTCGCACGTAGAGTTCTGTTATGACTTCCAATAGCTGTGCTCAGTAGGGTTCGAATCAATCAATAAAGTAATATAGCTCCCATATAAACCGATATCCCGATTTGACTTCTTGAATCCTTATAAGCTGCAATTTTCGTCTGATTTGGCTGAAATTTTGCGTATGGTGTTCTGTTATGACTTACAATAATTCTACCGGTCCAAATCAGTCTGTAAGCTGATATAGCTCCCATATAAACCGATCTCCCGACTTGACTTCTTGCGCCCTCACAAGCCAGAAATTTTTTTCCGATTTGGTTGAAATTTTGCATACAGTGTTCTGTTATGACTTCTAGCAACTGTGTGGAATACGGTCCACATCAGTCTGTAAGCTGATATATCTCCCATGTAAACTTTTCTCTCGATCATTCTTGTTCGGTTCCTGGAAGCTTTCGTTTTTGTTGGTTTGACAGAAGTTTGGTATGTAGAATAAAATTATGCCCTTCAACAAAATTTATTTTGTATACATTTTAAGATTCGGCCAGGCCGAACGTAATGCTTATTTACTCGTACTCGTAAATTGGAATAACAATTTAATGGGTTGCCCAAAAAGTAATTGCGGATTTTTCATATAGTCGGCGTTGACAAATTTTTTTCACAGCTTGTGACTCTGTAATTGCATTCTTTCTTCCGTCAGTTATCAGCTGTTATTTTTAGCTTGCTTTAGAAAAAAGTGTAAAAAAGTATATTTGATTAAAGTTCATTCTAAGTTTTATTAAAAAGCATTTACTTTCTTTTAAAAAATCCGCAATATTTCTTCAGAAAATTTTACATGGAATTTTTGTTCAAACGAGGGCCCAATTCTTGTTATCATAGAAAATATTTTCCCAGGAAACGTTGATCCAATCTTGTTATAGAATGCTCCATATTCATGTTTATAATTTCATGGCAAAAGCAGCAGCAGCAACAGCAGCAGCAACCTTCATTGCTCCATGTTCGACCAGAGGTACATACAACAGATGCTTTGAATACTCATAGTGTGCCCACCACATAACATATACGTGTGCCTCACCATATGCTGCAGCTTGTATGGATGGTTGGTTGGATGGCTAATTTAAAATATGACCAAAACGTTTCGTCCAAGTACTCGCATCTAATGTGACATATGTTGCCAGGAACGTGTTTCCAAGGTTATGCACTACCCTCTGGTTATGTATGATAATTTTTGTTCCAAAAGTTGGAAAGTTTTTTTTTTTTTTTTTTTTTTTTGGTTTTCTTTTTAGACTGACATAATATTTTGTTTTATGAATGTTTTCATTTTGTTTTTGTTTAGGAAGTTCCTGTGGGAGATTGTTTGCGGGGAGAGACTACGATTTTTGAAGGTAAGTTGTAAAGATATCCTGCAGATGTTTGCTATGGTTTTGCATAACATGCTTCATAATATTGAAATGAAAATTGGGATGTTTTTCTTGAGGAAGAGGGAGGTAGAGGAGGGCGGAGGAATATAAAAATGTTTTAAAAGAGTTTTTGAGGAATGAGGAATTATTATGGGAAATAAATACCTGGCCAGAAGTCTTTATAGAATGCAATTCTTATCAATATGAATCATAAATTAAAATCATATCAGGAAATCTTACAAACAGAAATAATTAGTAAGTACCAGTTGAAAGACTGCTCAGTTCAGCCGAGCCGATTCTTGGGCCCACCACCATGGATTCTGCTAAAAACTTGTAAGGACTCAAGAAGTCAAATCGGCAGATCGGTTTATAACCAAATCTGAATCGATATGGTCCATTGAGAGATCGGTATATGTATAGCTAGCTATATCTAAATAAAGACCGATCGGGACCATATTGAACATGAATGACGAGGAGCATAACTTAGCTGACTGTAACAAATTTTAACGAAATCTTATATATATTGGCTTGCCCAAAAAGTAATTGCGGATTTTTCATATAGTCGGCGTTGACAAATTTTTTCGCAGCTTGTGACTCTGTAATTGAATTCTTTCTTCTGTCAGTTATCAGCTGTTACTTTTAGCTTGCTTTAGAAAAAAGTGTAAAAAAAGTATATTTGATTAAAGTTCATTCTAAGTTTTATTAAAAATGCATTTACTTTGTTTTAAAAAATCCGCAATTACTTTTTGGGCAACCCAATAAAATTAAATTTGTGTTTGTTTGTTTGTTTGTCGGATTGTTTGTTTGTTCCGTATAGACTCAAAAACGGCTGAACCGATTATCTTGACATATTCACAGATTGTGTAGGTTGGTCTGAAAGGAAACATTTTTGATATCGGGAGGACCCTCCCCCTTACCCCGAAAGTACTACCCAAAAATAAAAGTGGACCGATCGGGACAATATGGGACTCAAATGAAAGGTATTCAGGAGTAGAGAACGAATTCCATATTAAAAATTGTAACCGGGGGACAGCCCCAGCCCCAAAACCCCCTAAAATAGATTTTTTGGACGATCATGACATGACATCGGCAGGAACGAGAAATAGGCTTCATAGTTTGTTGATTTCGGAAGGGGGCGGACCCTCCCTCTTTACCCAAAAACAAAACCCAAAATTAAAAGTGGACCGATTAGGCCAATATGAGTATCAAATGAAAGGTATTGGAGAGTAGATTACGAGTATGGCATTTACATTTGAGTCTAAGTATCCATCGGTAGTTGGTTTACATATATACTCGAGGTGGTGGGTATCCAAAGTTCGGCCTGTCTGAACTTGACGCCTTTTACTTGGTTATACTTATACCCACAACCGTAGAATAGGCGGTATATTCATTTAGCCATTCCGTTTGCAACACATCGAAATATCAATTTCCGACCCTACAAAATTCTAAAACAATTTAACAATGTCCGTGTGTCTGTCCTGTCCGTCCGTCTGTTATAATCACTCTACAGCCTTCAAAAATTGAGAGATTGAGCTGAAATTTGGTACAGATACGTCTTTTTGATGCACGCTGGTTAAGTTCTTGAACTGGCCAAATCGGACCATATTTGGATATAGCTGCTATATATACCGGTTTTCCAGTAAAGGGGCTAATGCCCATAAATGCTTTATTTTTCATCCGATTTCGCTGACATTTGAAACAGTGAGTAGCTTTAGGCCTCCCGATATCTGACCCAAATATGGTCCATATCGGACTTTATTTAGATATATCTGCCATATAGATTGATCTGCCGATAAAGGGTCTGAAGCCAATAAAAGCTTTGTTAATTACCCGATTTCGCTGAAATGTGAAACATAGGGTTATCTTAAGCCTCCCGACATCTGACTAAAATATGGATTAAATCGGACTATATTTAGGTATAGCTGCGACATAGACCGATCCCCAGATAAAGGGTCTAAAGTCCATTAAAGGTTTATTTTTTAACCGTTTTCGCTCATATTTGAAACATTGAGTAGTTTTACACCTCCTAACATAGGACCCAAATATAGTTCAGATCGGACTATATTTAGATATATCTGTCATTTTGACCGATCTGACGATAAAGGGCCTGAAGCAAATAAAAGCTCTATTTATTACCAGATTTTGCTGTAATTTGAAACAGTGGGTAGTTCTTAGTTCTCCCGACATCCGCCCCAAATATGGTTCGAATCGGACTATATTTAGATATGGCTGCCATGCAGACCGATATCCTGATAAAGGGTCTAAAGCGAATAAAAGGTTTACTTTTTATCTGATTTCGCTGAAATTTTTAACATTTGGTAGGCCATCCGCCATCCAACCCAAATATGGTAAAGATCGAACTGTATTTAAATATAGCTGTCATACAGACCGATTTGACGATTAAGGGTCTGAAGCTCATAAAAGCTTTATTTATTACCAGATTTTGTTGAAATTTTAATTAAACAAGTAAAAAGGCGTTAAGTTCGGCCGGGCCGAACCTTGGATACCCACCACTTCGAGTATATATGTTAACCATCTTTCGTCAAAATCCGGTGTAAAATGCATACCTCATAGCAGCTATATCACTATATGTTCCGATTTGGACCAAATACTAATAAGTAAAAGTCATTGTTCAATTGTATATAATAAAATATTGGTTATTTAGTTGTTATATCTAAAAATAAACCGATCTGAACTATACACGACACGCATATCGTAAAGCATAACATAAGTCAGTATTTCAAATTTCAGTGAAATCGGAATAAAAACGTGCCTTTTATGGGGCCAAGACTTTGAATCAATAGATCGGTCTATATGGCAGCTATATCCAAATCTGGACCGATCTGTGCGATAATGCAGAAGTATGTCAAGGGGCTTAACTTGACTCACTCTCTCAAATTTCGGCGACATCGGACAATAAATGCGTTTTTTATGGCCCCAAAACCTAAAACCTAGATATCGGTCTATATGGCAGCTATATCCAAATCTAAAACGATCTGGGACAAATTGAAGAAGGATGCTGAAGGGCCTAACACAACTCACTGCCCCAAATTTCAGCAAAATCGGATAATAAATGTGGCTTTTATGGGCCTAAAACCCTAAATCGAGGGATCGGTCTATATGGCAGCTATATCCAAATCTGAACCGATCTGAGTCAAATTGACGAAGGATGTCGAAGGGCCTAACACAACTCACTGCCACAAATTTTAGCATAATCCGATAATAAATGTGGCTTTCATGGGCCTAAGACCCTAAATCGGGGGATCGGTCTATATGACAGCTATATCCAAATCTGGACCTATCTGAACCAAATTGACAAAGGATGTCGAAGGGCCTAACACAACCCACTGTCCCAAATTTCAGCAAAATCGTATAATAAATGTGGCTTTTATTGGCCTAAGACCCTAAATTGGCGGATCGGTCTATATGGGGGCTATATCAAGATAAAGTCCGATATAGCCCGTCTTCGAACTTAACCTGCTTATGGAAAAAAAAGAACCTGTGCAAAATTTCAGTTCAATATCTCTATTTTTAAAGACTGTAGCGTGATTTTAACAGACAGACGGACGGACATGTCTAGATCGTCTTAGATTTTTACGCTGATCAAGAATATATATATACTTTATAGGGTCGGAAATGGATATTTCTATGTGTTGCAAACGGAATGACAAAATGAATATACCCCCATCCTTCGGTGGTGGGTATAAAAATTGAACAGTGACTTATACTTATTAGACCACTCAATATGCGTGTCGAATTTGAGTGCAGAAGTTATCCAATTTTCACCGGATTGTGACGAAAGAGGGTTTTCATATATTCCAAAGGTGTCTCGATACGACAAGGTGAGTTATGGGCTCCTTTAAATAACCAATGGTCATCATGTTCCCGCGGCGATGAGCTTGCTCGCCTAAAAAAGTTAGACAAGGATCGCCACATCCACATGCAAATGTGGGTACAACAACAATAAACAGATCTCCCGATTGTAAAGGGTGATTTTTTACCCCATATCTTTTTGGCAATACTGGTTAAACACCTCACGCACGTTTCGTTATTTTGTTTCATTGTCAAACATATTCAGTTTGGTCTATGATTAAACCGTGAATGGTCTTACAAACGAACAACGTTTGCAAATTATTGAATTTTATTATAACAAGCAAAAGCGTGCTAAGTTCGGCCGGGCCGAATCTTATATACCCTCCACCATGGATCGCATTTGTCGAGTTCTTTTCCCGGCTTCTCTTCTTAGGCAAAAAAAAAGGATATAAGAAAAGATTTGCTCTGCTATTAGAGCGATTTTAAGATATGGTCCGGTTTGGACCACAATTAAATTATATTTATGTTGGAGACCTGTGTAAAATTTCAGCCAATTCGTATAAGAATTGCGCGTATTGGGGCTCACGAAATAAAATAGAGAGAACGATTTATATGGGATCTGTATCGGGCTATAGACCGATTCAGACCATAAGAAACACGTTTGTTGATGGTCATGAGAGGATCCGTCGTACAAAATTTCAGGCATATCGGATAATAATTGCGACTTCTAGGGGTCAAGAAGTCAAGATCCCAGATCGGTTTATATGGCAGCTATATCAGGTTATGAACCGATTTGAACCTTATTTGACACAGTTGTTGAAAGTAAAAATAAAATACGTCATGCAAAATTTCAGCCAAATCGGATAGGAATTGCGCCCTCTAGAAGCTCAAGAAGTCAAATCCCCAGATCTGTTTATATGACAGCTATATCAGGTTATGGACCGATTGCAACCATACTTGGCACAGTTGTTGGATATCATAACGAAATACTTGGTGCAAAAATTCATTCAAATCGGATAAGAATTGTGCCCTCTAGAGGCTCAAGAAGTCAAGACCCAAGATCGGTTTATATGGCAGCTATATCAGGTTATAGACCGATTTGAAACATACTTGACACAGTTGTTGGATATAATAACGAAACACGTCGTGCAAAATTTCATTCCAATCGGATAAGAATTGCGCACTCTAGAGGCTCAAGAAGTCAAGACCCAAGATCGGTTTATATGGCTGCTATATCAGGTTATGAACCGATTTGAACCATACTTGACAAAGTTGTTGGATATCATAACAAAACACGTAGTGCAAAATTTCATTCCAATCGGATAAGAATTGCGCACTCTAGAGGCTCAAGAAGTCAAGACCCAAGATCGGTTTATATGGCAGCTATATCAGGTTATGGACCGATTTGAACCATACTTGGCACAGTTGTTGGATACCATAACAAAACACGTCGTGCAAAATTTCATTCCAATCGGATAAGAATTGCGCACTCTAGAGGCTCAAGAAGTCAAGACCCAAGATCGGTTTATATGGCAGCTATATCAGGTTATGGACCGATTTGAACCATACTTGGCACAGTTGTTGGATATCATAGCAAAACACGTCGTGCAAAATTTCATTCCAATCGGATAAGAATTGTGCACTCTAGAGGCTGAAGAAGTCAAGACCCAAGATCGGTTTATATGGCAGCTATATCAAAACATGGACCGATATGGTCCATTTACAATACCAACCGACCTACACTAACAAGAAGTATTTGTGCAAAATTTCAAGCGGCTAGCTTTACTCCTTCGGAAGTTAGCGTGCTTTCGACAGACAGACAGACGGACGGACGGACGGACGGACGGACGGACGGACAGACGGACAGACGGACGGACATGGCTAGATCGACATAAAATGTCGCGACGATCAAGAATATATATACTTTATGGGGTCTCAGACGAATATTTCGAGTAGTTACAAACAGAATGACGAAATTAGTATACCCCCCATCTTATGGTGGAGGGTATAAAAATGCATGCTCTGTTAAGAGAGTTCATCGCTCACTTCTTCAAGTTTATGGACAAACCTCATTTTTGGCTCAATGGATACGTAAATAAGCAGAATTGTCGAATTTTGAGTCAAGATCACCTAGAAATATACCACAAATACTTCTTATTAGTGTAGGTCAGTTGGTATTGTAAATGGGCCATATCGGTCCATGTTTTGATATAGCTGTCATATAAACCGATCTTGGGTCTTGACATCTTTGCACAACGTGTTTTGTTACGATATCCTACAACTGTGCCAAATATGGTTCAAATCGGTTAATAACCTGATATAGCTGTCATATAAACCGATCTGGGATCTTGACTTCTTGAGCCTGTAGAGGTCGCAATTATTATCCGATTTGCCTGAAATTTTGTACGACGAATTCTCTCATGACCATTAGCATACGTGTTTATTATGGTCTGAATCGGTCTATAGCCCGATATAGCTCCCATATAAATCGATCTCTCTATTTTACTTCTTGAGCCCACAAAGAGCGCAATTCTTATTCGAATTGGCTGACATTTTACACAGGTCTCCAAAATAAATATAATTTAATTGTGGTCCAAACCGGACCATATCTTAATATCGCTCTAATAGCAGAGCAAATCGTTTCTTATATCCTTTTTTTTGCCTAAGAAGAGATGCCGGGAAAAGAACTCGACAAATGCGATCCATGGTGGAGGGTATATAAGATCCGGCCCGGCCGAACTTAGCATGCTTTTACTTGTTCTAATTTGTAATAGAAACAGAGAACCCTACGGCCTGCAGCCAGACAAAAGCTTATTGTATGAATTATTTTACAACCGAATCAATTTTGAGCAAAACATATGAAAAAATATTTCTTGAAAATTTTCAACAAAAATTAAAAACAAAGTATTTATATTTTTAAGTTCTGTTCTATTTTTGTAACCCTTTAGTTACTCTTCAGTTTCCCTTATGCACTGCATTAATTTTCCTCAAATTAATAATGAGCTGTAAAGACTCTTTAAATGTGTGACTGCAGTTGCTGCTTACTAAGCCTTCCCTTGCCTTTGGCTGGAGGATGCCTTCTTCTGTTTCAAGTGTCTTCCATGATCACCAAACAAATACTCCCAGAGATGTTGCAAAGGAACCTATGTGCCATCAGAGGATAATATAATGCCCAATAAACAGCTTGGCGCAACAAGTCATTGGCTAGTTGCTAGTTCCACTCTTCTAGCCAAATAGAATAAAATCAGCCACACCATGTCCGACACTCCTTAAAGCAAATTATAGTCTCTGCTTGAGGCTGCATGAGGCATAAAACCTATGTTGCCAGCAACTACTGTTTGGTGTCGTCGCCATGGCAATCAAATGCTGTCGATGTCGATGCTGATGACGCCACAACAGGAAATGCAACTGAACAAGTGGCGTGTAATCATTGCCAGTGATATGGCCAGAAGGCTTGCAAGATGACAAAGCAGGATACCTGCCAACTAGGCACAAATTTTAGTAAGCTAGATACAGAGTTGCCAGAGTTTTTGTAAATGCAAGTAAAAGCGTGATAAGTTCATTTGTCAAGGTCTTTCCCGGTATCTCTTTTTAGAAAAACAAATAATAAAAGAAAATAATTGCTATGCTAATCGAATGAAATGTTGGAGACCATAGTAGAAGTCTTTGTATAAAATTTCAGCCAAATCGAATAAGAATTGCGGCCTTTAGGGGAGTAAAAGAGGGAGATCGCTTAATAGGGTAGCTGTATCATGCTATATATAGAGATTCAGAGCTATCAATGCATATTTGACACGTAAATTGGAGGTCATGGGAGAAGCCTTTGTACAAAATTTCAGCCAAATCGGATAAGAGTTGGGCCCTCTAGTGGCTCAAGAGGTCGGTATATTCAAGGTCGGTTTATATGGCAGCTATATCAGGTTGTGAACCGATTTGAACCATACTTAGCACAGTGGTTGGAAGTAATTACATAACACGTTATACAAAATTTCAGCCAAATCAGATAAAAATTGCACTCTCTAGAGGTTCAAGAACTAAAGACCCCAGATCGGTATATATGCCAGCAATATCAGGTTATGAACCGATTTGAACCATATTTGGCAAAGTTATTGGATATCATAACAAACCACGTCGCGCAAAATTTCATTCCAATCGGATAAGAATCGCGCACTCTAGAGGCTCAAGAAGTCAAGATTCAAGGTCTGTTTGTATGGCAGCTATATCTAAATATGGACCGATAGGGTCCATTTATATACCCAATCAACCTACACTAATAAGAAGTATTTCTGCACAATTGTTAGGGGCTAGCTTTACTCTTTCGGCAGTAAGATTGCTTTCGACAGAGAGAGATCGACTTAAAATGTCATGACGATCAAGATTATATATACTTCATGGGGTCTCAGACGAATATTTCGAGGTGTTACAAACATAATAACGAAATTAATATACCCCCATCCTATGGTGGAGGGTATAAAAACGAATTTTATATCCAATTGAAGAGCCATGTGCCCATCCCAAAATACATCCCAATTATATAAAAGCTATTTGGGGGAATTTGGAAATTTATTGATTTTCGGGAAAGACCCTGGGGTCCACCACACCCTCTAACAGAACTTACTTACCGATCATGCCATTGTGGGGCTCATTTAAAATGTATTTGAAAGAAGAGAACGAATCTTATATTTACTTTAAAGGCCAAGTGTCTGGGTGGCCATCCCACCCCCGAAATACCCCCTAAACCATGTATTTACCAATACGGTATTATAGGACTCAAAAGGGAGGCATTTGGGAGAAGAGTGAGAATTTGCCCAGGAACCGAGCAGGGGCAAACATCTCGCACTGAATGCTTTCCGATCTAAGCTTAAACTCAATTACGAGGGACCTTTTTTTTGGGTTGCCCAAAAAGTAATTGCGGAAGTTTTTAAAAGAAAGTAAATGCATTTTTAATAAAACTTAGAATGAATTTTAATCAAAAATACTTTTTTTACACTTTTTTTCTAAAGCAAGCTAAAAGTAAGAGCTGATAACTGACAGAAGAAAGAATGCAATTACAGAGTCACAAGCTGTGAAAAAATTTGTCAACGCCGACTATATGAAAAATCCGCAATTACTTTTTGGGCAACCCAATATAACCAAGTCCGAAAGGCGTGCCACAGTGCGACCCCTCTTTGGGGAGAATTTTGTACACGACCATACATAGCATTGTTTAAGAAAACAATGTTGTTGCAATCTATTTTGTAAGAACAGTATTTTAGAAATTTTATAAAGAAAAAAAATTAAAATAAGATAGGAAAATAGTTTTTCCATGATCACTAAAAATTCCTTGGCATCTCTACCTAGCATCCTAGAACTTCAAGTGGCACCTAGCATGAAAAAAGCTCTGAAGAAACATCTTTCATTTCTTTACAGCAATAACACCAACAAGGCTTGTTGTTGTTGTTGCAACATCTCATATCTATTCCTGTGCAGCAACTGCTGGATGTTGTTTTTGACCTAATCAGCTAATCGACAAGTCTCCGACAACATTGGCTGATTTCAAAAAAAGAAAAAAATAATAAATAAATAAAATTGCGGTTAAGCTAGTCAAAACAAAGTAAGAGTCCTCCAAGCAGTCTACTCTTCAAAAGAAGTCACAATAAAAAAATAAATTTTCCAACACGCCCATAAACAATCTGCTTAGCATAAGAAGCTGTCCCAGAAGCATGGCGTATGTAAATGCATAACAAACTGCAAGAGTTGACGTGTAGTTTAAAGAGAAAAACAAAAAACAAGTAAAAGAGTGCTAAGTTCGGCCGGTCCGAATCTTAAATACCCTCCTCCGTGGATCGCATTTGTCGAGTTCTTTTCCCGACATCTCTTCTTAGGCTATTAGAGCGATATCAAAATATGGTCCGGTTTGGACCACAATTAAATTATATTTATGTTGGAGACCTGTGTAAAATGTCAGCCAATTCGAATAAGAATTGCGCTCTTTGTGAGCTCAAGAAAATAGAGAGATCGATTTATATGGGAGCTGTATCGGGCTATAGACCGATTCAGACCATAATAAACACGTATGTTAATGGTCATGAGAGAATCCGTCGTGCAAAATTTCAGGCAAATCGGATAATAATTGCGACCTCTAGAGGCTCAAGAAGTCAAGATCCCAGACCGGTTTATATGGCAGCTATATCAGGTTATGAACCGATTTGAACCATACTTAGCACATTTGTTGGATATCATAACAAAACACGTCGTGCAAAATTCCATTCCAATCGGATAAGAATTACGCCCTCTAGAGGCTCAAGAAGTCAAGACTCCAGATCGGTTCATATGACAGCTATATCAGGTTATGAACCGATTTGAACCATATTTTGTACAGTTGTTGGATATCATAACAAAACACGTAGTGCAAAATTTCATCCTAATCGGATAAGAATTGCGCACTCTAGAGGCTCAAGAAGTCAAGAGCCAAGATCGGTTTATATGGCAGCTATATCAGGTTAAGGACCGATGTGAACCATACTTAGTGGATATCATAGCAAAACACGTCGTGCAAAATTTCATCCTAATCGGATAAGAATTGCGCACTCTAGAGGCTCAAGAAGTCAAAACCCAAGATCGGTTTATATGGTAGCTATATCAAAACATGGACCGATATGGCCCATTTACAATACCAACCGACCTACACTAATAAGAAGTGTTTGTGCAAAATTTTGACAGACGGACGGACGGACGGACATGGCTAGATCGACATAAAATTTCACGACGATCAAGAATATATATACTTTATAGGGTCTCAGACGCATATTTCAAGGTGTTACAAACAGAAAGACGATATTGGTATACCCCCATCCTATGGTGGAGGGTATAACAAATGGTAACAAGATGTTGCCGCTGCCTGTCCGGCATGCATTCGTAAATCAGCTAGCTTGGCTGCCTCAAAATATTGCAGGATGAATTGCTTTTTGGGGTTATGCTAACAAGCATGTCTCCGCTTCTTGAGGAATTGGGTTGGGGGAAACTGCATACATGTGCATTGCGTTGAGGTAAGACCTGTTCAGTGAACTAAACTTGCAACAAGCATAGCCGACACTCAATTTAATTTCCTCCTTAGTTGTTGTTGTTGTTATGGTTATTTGTTCTTTCATGGCGAATTTATTTCTGTTAAACTTGGTGGAGTGGTGTTTTATAAATTTTGTGGCGCTGGCAATTAGCTTTGGTCGGGGACCCTATAATACAGATTAACAATTCTTTACGCTGCCACATGCTGCTAAAGTTGAGTAGCATGGCACAAATGTAAATAGTGATTTTAGGCCGCTTTAGAGAGGGGTAATAAATCAAAAACAAAAACAAATGGCAAAATTGTTTATATATGGTGGATTTTTTCAAAATTAAAAACCAAAGCCAAAAATTTGATTTTCAAGATGATATGGGTTAGAATTTCCATGGGTTTGTTTTCCAATTTAAATGCTTTTGGGTTGCCCAAAAAGTAATTGCGGATTTTTCATATAGTCGGCGTTGACAAATTTTTCACAGCTTGTGACTTTGTAATTGCATTCTTTCTTCTGTCAGTTATCAGCTGTTACTTTTAGCTTGCTTTAGAAAAAAAGTGTAAAAAAAGTATATTTGATTAAAGTTCATCCTAAGTCTTATTAAAAATGCATTTACTTTCTTTTAAAAAATCCGCAATTACTTTTTGGGCAACCCAATAGTTTCATGAACTTACCGTACCATTTCATAAAATAGACGCACACTAACCTGAAAGAAAGAAAAGAAAATTTAATATTGTCTAATAAATTAAATGAAAATAGTCTCATATTAAGATAACAAGTTCGAGACATAGACAAAGTAAGGAAGAAAGAGTGTTCAGTTTATAAATTTTTATTACAATAAAACAAGTAAGTGCGTGCTAAGTTCGGCCTGACCGAATCTTATATACCCTCCACCATTGATCGCATTTGTTGAGTTCTATGTGTGGTATCTCTTTTTACACAAACAAAGAATAATGGATAAGAATTGTTATGCTATTGGAGCTATATCAAGTTATAGTATAGTCCATAGTTATAGGCCACGGTATCGCAAAGGTTAGCATGCCCGCCTATGACGCTGAACACGTACGAACGAATCCTGGCAGGAACATCAGAAAAATTTTCAGCGGTGCTCATACCCTCCTAATGCTGGCGACATTTGTGAGGTACTTTGCCATGCAAAAACTTATCCCCAAAGAGGTGTCGCTCTGTGGCACGCCGTTCGCACTCGGCTATAAAAAGGAGGCCCCTTATCATTGAGCTTAAACTTGAATCGGACAGCACTCATTGACTCGTGAGAAGTTTGCCCCAGTTCCTTAATGGAATGTTCATGGGCAAATTTGCATTTTGCATAGTTATAGTCCATAGTAGAAGTCATTGTGCAATAATTCAGTCCATTCTGATAAGAATGGCACCTTGTAGGGGCTCAAGACGCATAATCGGGAAATCGGTTTATATGGGAGCTGTATGAGGCTATACATCGATCCAGATCATATTAGACATGCATGTTGAAGGTCATGGGAGAAGCTATTGTACAAAGTTTCAGCCAAATCGGATGAAAATTGCGCCCTCTAGTGGCTCAGGAAGTCAAGATCCTAGATCGGTTCATGTGGCACCTATATCTGGTTATGTACTGAATTGAACCATACATTGCACAGTTATTAAAACTCATAACAAAATACTTCATGCTCAATTTCGACCAAATCGGATGAAAATTGCGCCCTCTAGTGGCTAAAGAAATTAAGATCCAAGATCGGTTTATATGGCAGCTATATCTGCCTGTAGACCAATTTGAACCATACTTGGCACAGTTATTGAAAGTCATAACAAAACACTTCACGTGATATTTCAGCCAAAAATCAGGACCCTTTAGAGGCCTAAGAAGTCAAGATCTCAGATCGGCTTATGTGGCAGCTATATCAGCCTATAGACCGATTTGAACCATACTTGGCACAGTTGTTGGAAGTCATAACAAAACCATTCACGCAAAATTTCAGTCAAATCGGATACGAATTGCGATCTTTAGAGGCCTAAGAAATCAAGATCCCAGATCGGCTTATATTGCAGCTATATCAGGTTATCGACCGATTTCAACCATACTTAGCACAATTATTGGAAGTCATAGCTGAACTAATCACAGAAAATTTCAGCCAAATCGGATGAAAAATGCGCCCTCCAGTGGCTCAAGAAGTTAAAATCCAAGATCGGTTTATATGGCAGCTATATCAGGTTATGGACCGTTTTGAACTATTCCTGGCACAGTTGTTAAAAGTCATAACAAAACACCTCCTGTACAATTTCAGCCAAATCGGATGAAAATTGCGCCCTCTGGTGGCTCAAGACGTATAGATTCAAGATCGGTTTATATGACAGCTATATCAGACTATAGATCGATTTTAATCATACTTGGCAAAGTTATTGAAAGTCATAATAAAACATTTCGCGCAAAATTTCAGCCAAATCATTAAAGAATTGCACCCTTTAGAGGCCTAAGAAGTCAAGATCTCAGATCGGCTTATATGGCAGCTATATCAGGTTATAGACCGATTTACACCATACTTGGCAAATGCGTTGGAAGTCATAACAAAAAACCTCTCCCAATATTTCAACCAAATCGGGTAAAAATTGCACCCTCTAGAGGTTCAAGAACTCAAGACCCCAGATCGGTGTATATGGCAGCTATATCAAAGCATGGACTGATTGGGTCCATTTACAATTCCAACTGACTTACACTAATAAGATATATTTGTGCAAAATTTGAAGCGTCTTGCTTTACTCCCTCGGAAGTTGGCGTGCTGTCGATAGACGGATGGACGGACATGGGTAGATCGACTTCAATTATCATGACGAATAGGTTAGGATTTTCGCCGTCCTACCGACCGTTTCGCTGTTCCACAATGTTGCATGCGCATTCGACGCCCACTCCCTTAACTCGGACTGCGTCGACCCGAAAGGCTTCGGGTTAACCAAGTTTATTGACGGTAGGCCTCTGGCCTTTACCGCCAAATCATCATGATGATTAAGAATATATATACTTTATGGGGTCTTGGACGCATATTTTGAGGTATTACAAACGCAGTGACGAAATTAGTATAATCCCCAATGATCTACACCAATATTTAGTGTCTGTGCAAAATTTAATGAAGATATCTTTTTACGTTCAACATCGCCAGGTCCACTCTGTCACCTAGCTTTGATCCACCTGTGTAGCATGATTTTTCAGATGGCAATATCAGAGTTCACTGAATCCAAGTGTGTGCCACTGGAAGCAAAGCCTCGCACTCGACCTCAAGTGTCGTCTGAGATATCGAATGGGAAACCTCTTCCAGTTTCTCGACGTTTCCTATAGTCGCCTGGACTATACCTGGCCCCTATCCTCTATCCCTTTTCCCAAAGCCTTAAATCTCATAGCCGCAATGGTTGCCTCACACTTAATTTGTATGTGTATAGGTCGGGTATCTACAATAGTCTCCAGTGCCCTAGTGGGAGTGGTCCTCAACATGAAGGACAACATGAACCTGTTGCAAAGGGTAAGTTTTTGCTATTCTCTTTTTGTCAACAGCTGACGCATGTTTCATGTTTTGTTTTTATTGTCAAACATTTTCTGTTTTGTCTATAATTTAACCATGAATAGCCTTACAAACGAACAACGCTTGAAAATTATTGAAATTTATTATCAAAATGCGAGCTCTGTTAAGAAAGTTCATCACACGCTTCTTCTATTTTACGACGAAGTGTATTTTTGGCTCAACGGGTACGTAAATAAGCAGATTGGTCGATTTTGGAGTGAAGATCAGCATTGCAAGAGCTGCAAATGCATCTTGAAGGAGTAAAAGTTTGGTGCGGTTTATGGGCTGGTGGTATCATTGGACCGTACTTCTTCAACGACGATGTAAATCGTAACGTTACTGTGAATGTTGAGCGCTATTGTGAGATGATATCCTACTTTTTTTTTTGCCCAAAATGCAAGAGCTTGACTTGCATGACATGTGATTTCAACAAGACGGTGGCACATGCCCCACAGCACACATAATAATGGACTTTTTGAGAGGTGAGTTGGGTGAACATTTCATGTCACGTTTGGGACTGGCCAATTTGCAGCCTAGATCGTGCGATTTAATGCCTTTAGACTTTTGTGGGGCTATGTTAAAGCTCATATCTATGCGATATATAATATTGGGTTGCCCAAAAAGTAATTGCGGATTTTTCATATAGTCGGCGTTGACAAATTTTTTCACAGCTTGTGACTCTGCAATTGCATTCTTTCTTCTGTCAGTTATCAGCTGTTACCTTTAGCTTGCCTTAGAAAAAAGTATAAACAAGTAAAAAGGCATTAAGTTCGGCCGGGCCGAACTTTGGATACCCACCACCTCGGGTATATATATAAACCGCCTTTCATCAAAATTCGGTGAAAAATTCATAACTTATGTAGACCAAATACTAATAAGTACAGTAGATGTATCCAAAAATAAACCGATCTGAACCATAAACGACACGGATGTCGAAAAGCCTCACATAAGACTTTGTCAAATTTCAGTGATATCGGATTATAAATGCGAATTTTATGGGGCCAAGACTTTAAATCGAGATATCGGTTTATATGGCAGCTATATCCAAATCTGGACCGATTTGGGCCAAGTTGCATAAAAATGTCGAAGAGCCTAACTTAAAGCACTGTCCCAAATTTAAGCGAAATCGGACAATAAATGCCTCTTTAATGGGCCGAAAACCTTAAATCGAGAGATCGGTCTATATGGCAGCTATATTCAAATCTAGACCGATCTGGGCAAAGTTGAAGAAGGACGTCGAAGAGCCTAACTAAACTCACTGTCACAAATTTCAGCGACATCTGACAATAAATGCGTCTTTTATGGCCCCCAAACCTAAAACCTAGATATCGGTCAATATGGCAGCTATATCCAAATCTGAACCGATCTGTGCGATATTGCAAAAGTATGTCTAGGGGCTTAATTTAACTCACTGTCCCGAACTTCAGCGACATCGGACAATAAATGAGCATTTTATGAGCCCAAAACCATAAATCAGGAAAACGGTCTATATGGCAGCTATATCCAAATCTGAACCGATCTGGGCCAAATTGAAGACAGATGTCGAAGGGCCTAAGACAACTCACTGTCCCAAACTTCAGCAAAAGCGGATAATAAATGTGGCTTTTATGGGCTTAAGACCCTAAATCGGAGGATCGGTCTATATGGCAGCTATATCCAAATCTGGACCGATCTAGGCCAAATTGACGAAGGATGTCGATGGGCCTTACACAATTCACTGTCTCGAATTTCATCAAAATCGGATAATAAATATGGCTATTGTGGGTCTAAGACCCGAAATCGGAGGATCGGTCTATATGGCAGCTATATCCCAATCTGGACCGATCTACGCAAAATTAACGAAGGAAGTCGAAGGGCCTAACGCAACTCCCTGTCCCAAATTTCAGCAAAATCGGATAATATATGTGGCTTTTATGGGCCTAAGACCCTAAATCGGAGGATCGGTCTATATGGCAGCTATATCCAAATCTGAACCGATCTGAGCCAAATTGACGAAGGATGTCGACGGGCCTAACACAACTCACTGTCCCAAATTTCATCAAAATCGGATAATAAATTTGGCTTTTGTGAGCCCAAGACTCTAAATCGCCGGATCGGTCTATATGGCAGCTATATCCAAATCTGTACCGATCTGGTCCAAATTAACGAGGAAAGTCGAAGGGGCTAACACAAATCCCTGTCCCAATTTTCAGCGAAATCGGATAATAAATGTGGCTTTTATGGGCCTAAGACCCTAAATTGGAGGATCGGTCTATATGGCAGCTATATCCAAATCTGGACCGATCTGGGCCAAATTGACGCAGGATATCGGAGGGCCTAACACAACTCTTTGTCACAAATTTCAGCAAAATCGGATAATAAATGTGGCTTTTATTGGCCTAAGACCCTAAATCGGTGGATCGGTCTATATGGGCGCTATATCAAGATATAGTCCGACATAGCCCATCTTCGAACTTAACCTGCTTATGGACAAAAAAAAAGAATCTGTGCAAAATTTCATATCTATATTTTTAAAGACTGTAGCGTGATTTCAACAGACAGACGGACGGACATGTCTAGATCGTCTTAGATTTTTACGCTGATCAAGAATATATATACTTTATAGGGTCGAAAATGGATATTTCGATGCGTTGCAAACGGAATGACAAAATGAATATACCCCTATCCTTCGGTGGTGGGTATAAAAAAATATATTTGATTAAAGTTCATTCTAAGTTTTATTAAAAATGCATTTACTTTCTTTTAAAAAATCCGCAATTACTTTTTGGGCAACCCAATATTATTAGCTTTAAAGGAAAGCTATCAAAACTATGCCAACATGCATTCCAACATGCATTCCGACAGACATTTCACAAGTGTCTGCTATAATAACATTTTATTAAAATTCCTTCCCAATGTATGCCACAGGGATAAATAAGTCATAATTTATTGAGCATAAGCCAACAAAAGAAATGTTACATTTTAGTACATCAACAACAACATAATCGCACATTGCTGAAATGCAAAAAAAAGGCAATCACAAAAAAAAAAAAAAAACAATAAATATTACCTTCAATATGAAAAATAAGCAGCCTTACCAACAAACACACATAATGACAAATGGTCTAAATTTTTTCATTCTGAAAGAAAAGCTAATTTTGTATACCCACTATCATAGGATAGGGGCATACTAAACAAGTCAATCCGTTTGTAACACCTCAAAATATTCATCTAAGACCCCATAGGGTAATATATTCTTGTTCGTCTCGACGTTCTGAGTCGATCTAGCCATGTCCGTCCGCCCGTCTGTCGAAATCACGATAGAGGTCAAACGCGTAAAGCTAGCCGCTTGAAATTTTGCACCGATCCCACATATTTATGCAGGTCATTGGGGATTGCAAATGGGCCATGTCGGCTCAAATTTAGATATAGTTCTCAGATAAACCAATCTACCGATTTGATTTCTAGAGCCCTTACAAGCCGCAGTTTTTGTCCGATTTGGCTGAAATTTTGCACGTAGTGTTCCGTTATGATTTCCAACAACTGTGCCAAGTACAGATCAAATCGGTCTATAACCCGATATAGGTTAGGTTAGGTTTAAGTGGCAGTCTGCCATCAGACTCACTTAGACGTTTTAGTCCATTGTGATACCACAGATACAGAAGAAGGAAGATGCGTTCTAGTAACCCGATATAGCTGCCATATAAATCGATATCCCGATTTAACTTCTTGAGCCCTTACAATCCGCAATTTTTGCCCGATTTGGCGGAAATTGAGCACATAGTGTTCGGTTAGTCAGTCTATAACCTGATATAGCTCCCAAGTAAACCGATCATACGATTTGACACCTTAAGCCATTTGAAGCAATTTTTAACCGATTTGGGTGACACTTTGCACGTAGTGTTCTGTTATGACTTCCAACAACTGGGCCTAGTACGTTCCGAATCGGTCTATAACCTGATATAGCTCCCATATAAACCGATCTCGCGATTTGAGTTCTTGAGCCCTTACAAGCCGCAATTTTAGTCTGATCTATCTGAACCTTTCCACTTGGTTTTCTGTTATGCCTTTCAACAACTGCGCCGAATACGGCTAAAATCAGTCTATAACCTGACATAGCTTCCAAGTAAACCGGTCTCTCGATCATCCTTGTTCGGTTCCTAGAAGCTTTAATTGTTGCTGGTTTAACAGAAGTTTGGTATGTAGAATAAAATTTTGCCCTTCAACGAAACATATTGGGTTGCCCAAAAAGTAATTGCGGATTTTTCATATAGTCGGCGTTGACAAATTTTTTCACAGCTTGTGACTCTATAATTGCATTCTTTCTTCTGTCAGTTATCAGCTGTTACTTTTAGCTTGCTTTAGTTCATTCTAAGTTTTATTAAAAATACATTTACTTTCTTTTAAAAAATCCGCAATTACTTTTTGGGCAAACCAATATTTTGCATACATTTTTAGCAGAATCCATGGTGTTGTGTTCCCAAGATTCGGGCCGGCCGAACTTAGCACACTTTTACTTGTTTGCTTTTGTCTTGATAGAGAAACACAATTTTCTTAAGGAATATTCAACACTTGCCACATGATGATGGACATTCGTTCACATACTGCGGGGATATGCATGAGAAACACTTTCTAAAATAAAATTTATGAGGCCACAATATATGACTTTATATTCGCTATAAATCGTAGCTTATTTTTGTTCAGTTCTATTTTTTTTTTTAAGACAAACAGCAAATTTGTTTCACTGCTACAACATAAAGACAATTTCTGCTAGTAATGCCTTGAATGGGTTGATGGGTTACTGGTTGTTGCAAGTTTGCATGTTGCCTTCAATGCAACAGCAGCAGCAGTTTCAAATGTGTTTAGCAACATTTAACATGAAATATTTATTCATTTGAACATCTGTGAGGAAGGGAAAAAGAAACTTCAACAAGTAAAAGCGTGCTAAGTTCGACCGGACCGAATCTAATATACCCTCCACCATAGATCGCATTTGTCGAGTTCTTTTCCCGATATCACTTTTTAGGCAAACAAAGTATGAAAGAAAAGAATTGCTATGATATTGGAGCTAAATATCAAGCTTGGTCCTATTCGGACCATGAACGAATTGAATGTAAGAGACGATAGTAGAAGTCATAGTGTCAAATTTCAGCCAATTCGAGTAAGAGTTGCTCCCATGAGGGGCTCAAGAAGTAAAATAGAGAGACCGATTTATATGCGAGCTGTATTAGGCTATAGATCGATTCAGACCATAGTATGTATGTTGAAGGTTATAGAAGAAGCCGTTGTATAAAATTTCAGCAAAATCAGATGAGAACTGTGCCGTCTAGTGGCTTCAGAGGTCAATATCCCAGATCGGTTTATATGGCATATGGAACCATAACAAAAACAGTTGTTGGAAGTCAACAACAACGAAACACTTCATGCAAAATTTCAACCAAATCGGATAAGAATTGCGCCCTCTGGAGGCCTTAGAAGTCAAGATCTAAGATCGGTTTATATGGCACCTATATCAGATTGTGGACCGATTGGAACCATACTGAGCACAGTTGTTAAAAGTCATAACAAAACAAGCCAAATTTCAGCACAAACGGATGAGAATTGAGCACCCTAGTGGCTCAAGAAGTTAAGATCCAAGATTGGTTTATATGGCAGTAATATCAGTTTATGGACCGATTTGAACCATATTTGCTACAGAAATTGAAAGTTATATCAAAAGACTTCGTGCAAAATTTCAGCCAAATCGGAAAGGAATTGCGCCCTCTAATGGCTCAAGAAATATAGACCCCAGATAGGTTTAAATGACAGGTATATTAGGTTAAAAAACGATTTCAACCATAATTTGTACTGTTGTTGCAAGTCATAACAAAACACCTCATGCAAAATTTCAGCCAAATCGGATTGGAATTGCGCCCTCTAGTGGCTCAAGAAGTCAAGATCCAAGATATCGCAGCTATATCAAAACATGGAACGAAATGGCCAATCCCAAATGACCTACACTAACAAGGCTTCCAGGGGCTCAATAAGTCAAATCGGAAGATCGGTTAATATGGCAGCTATATCTATTGGGTTGCCCAAAAAGTAATTGCGGATTTTTTAAAAGAAAGTAAATGCATTTTTAATAAATCTTAGAATGCACTTTAATCAAATATACTTTTTTTACACTTTTTTTCTAAAGCAAGCTAAAAGTAACAGCTGATAACTGAGAGAAGAAAGAATGCAATTACAGAGTCACAAGCCGTTGAAAAAATTTGTCAACGCCGACTATATGAAAAATCCGCAATTACTTTTTGGGCAACCCAATAAATCTGAACCGATTTGCAATCCCCAACGATTTACATCAATATTATGTATCTGTGCAAAATTTCAAGCGGCTAGCACTACGCGTTCGACCGCTATCGTGATTTCGACGGACGGACGGACATGGCTAGTTCGAATCGGAATTTTAAGACGATCAAGAATATATATACAATACTTTATGGGGTCCTAGTTCAAAATTTCGAGGTGTTACAAATGGAATGACTAGATTAGTATACCCCATCTTATGGTGGTGGGTATAAAAATAACACAGCAAATATAATATATTGTGGAAACAAGTAAAAAGGCGTTAAGTTCGGCCGGGCCGAACTTTGGATACCCACCACCTCAGGTATATATGTAAACCAACTTTCATCAAAATTCGGTGAAAATTTCATACCTTATACTCATATACCTCATACCGATCTGAGCTATATACGACACGGATGTCGAAAAGCCGAACATAAGTCACTGTGTCAAATTTCAGTGAAATCGGATTATAAATGCGCCTTTTATGGGGCCAAGACTTTAAATCGAGATATCGGTCTACATGGCAGCTATATCCAAATCTGGACCGATTTGGGCCAAGTTGCACAAACATGTCGAAGAGCCTAACACTAAGCACTGTCTCAAATTTCGGCGAAATCGGACAATAAATGCCTCTTTTATTGGCCTTAAACCTTAAATCCAGAGATCGGTCTATATGGCAGCTATATTCAAATCTGGACCGATCTGGGCAAAATTTAAGAAGGACGTCGAAGAGCCTAACCAAACTCACTATCTCAAATTTCAGCGACATCGGACAATAAATGCGTCTTTTATGGCCCCAAAACCTAAAACCTAGATATCGGTCTATATGGCAGCTATATCCAAATTTGGACCGATCTGTGCCATATTGCAGAAGTATGTCAAGGGGCTTAACTTTACTCACTGTTCCAAATTTCGGGGACATCGGGCAATAAATGAGCATTTTATGGGCCCAAAACCATAAATCAAGAAATCGGTCTATATGGCAGCTATATCCAAATTTGAACCGATCTGGACCAAATTGAAGAAATATGTCAAAGGGCCTAACACATCTCACTGTCCCAAATTTCAGCAAATCGGATAATGAATGTGGCTATTAAGGGCCTTACACCATAAATCGGAGGATCGATATATATGGCAGATATATCTAAATCTCGACCGATCTAAGCCAAATTGACGAAGGATGTTGAGGGGCCTAACATTACTCACTGTCCCGAATTTCATCAAAATCGGATAATAAATGTGCCTTTTGTGGGCCTAAGACCATAAACCGAAGGATCGGTCTATATGGCAGCTATATCCAAATCTGAACCGATCTGGACCAAATTAAAGAAACATGTCAAAGGGCCTAAGACAACTCACTGTCCCAAATTTCAGCGAAATCGGACCATAAATGTGGCTTTTATGGGCCTTAGACCCTAAATCGGAGGATTGGTCTATATGGCAGCTATATCCAAATCTGGACCGATCTGAGCCAAATTGACAAAGGTTATTGAAGGGCCTAACACAACTCACTGTCCCAAATTTCAACAAAATCGGATAATAAATGTGGCTTTTATGGGCCTAAGACCCTAAATTGGCGGATCGGTCTATATGGGGGCTATATCAAGATATAGCCCGATATAGCCCATCTTCGAACTTAACCTGCTTATGGACAAAAAAAGAATCTGTGCAAAATTTCAGCTCAATATCTCTATTTTTAAAGACTGTAGCGTGATTTCAACAGACAGACGGACAGACGGACGGACATGGCTAGATCGTCTTAGATTTTTACGCTGATCAAGAATATATATACTTTATAGGGTCGGAAATGGATATTTCGATGTGTTGCAAACGGAATGACAAAATGAATATACCTCCATCCTTCGGTGGTGGGTATAAAAAGGGGAAAAAATGGGTTTCGAAAATGGGTATCAATTCTTGCTCTACCCTCAACACCCTTCATTGAAGCCCCACATTGTCATGGTCGGTAAATATGCCCAATTTAGGGGTGTTTTGGGGATTGGGTTGGTCCCCCAAATTCAAAGCTCTGAAAATATATCAGCAACGTGCTCTATTCTCATTTATATGTATATCATTTATTTGAACCCCATATTGCATCAAAATTGGATATCAAATTCGTTTTCTAATCTCATTTAAACTCCTTATCGCAAAAGTCAGCAAATATGTCCGGTTTGGGGTATTGGCCCTAAAAACTATGAATATTTAGTTCCACTCTCTTGAAGACCCAAATTGTCTTGGTGAGCAAATACGTCCTATTTGGGGGTTGTTGTGGTGGTCCGCTAGACAGTTGGCCTCTAATGTTGATATCAGACACGGGGTCTACTCCCACATACCTTTAATTTGAGCCCCATATTTCCACAGTCGGCAAACATGACCAGATTGGGGGGTATTTTGGGGGATGGGCGGCCACTCAGTGAGTTGGCCTTGACAATTTTTTTAAAAACCCTCTTATTAGAGCCTTATATTGCAATAGTTAGCAAAACTTCCTATTTGGGTGGTGTTGTGGGGGTGGGGTGGCCCCATAGACAATTTTCCCGAATATTGATATCAAATTCGTGCTTTACTCCCATATACCTTTCATTTGAGCCCCGTATTGCTATGGTCGTAAATATGTCCACTTTGGGGGATGTTTTCGGGGAGAGACGGCCCCCCAAACACATGGTCCCAAATTTGGATATCAGATTCGTATTCTACATTCAAATACCTTTTATTTAAGCCCTATATTCCCATGGTCAGTAAATAAGTCCTGGCGCTTCTGAAAATTAAGGTAAGGGGGAGGGTCCGCCGCCCCTTAAGATATCAACTCTACCTACCTATTTTCACCACGGGGTCATTATGCAAAATTTAAAGAAAATCGGTTCAGCTCTTTCTGAGTCTAAAAGGAACACACAAACATACAAACAAACAAGCAAATAAATAAACAAACAAACAAACCTACAAACAAACACAAATTGATTTTTATATACAAGATATGTTGTTAGGCCAATAAAGGATAAAAGAAAATAACTGCTATGCATATTCGTATTATAATCGAATTGAATGTTTGAGACCATAGTAGAAGTCATTTTGTAAACTTTCAGCCAATTCAAATAAGAATTGCGTCCTTTAGGGGCTCAAGTAGTAAATAAAATAGGGAGATCGGTTTATATGGGAGCTGTATCAGGCTATAGACCCATTCGGACCACATTTGACACAAATATATTGGGTTGCCCAAAAAGTAATTGCAGATTTTTCGGTCGGCCAAATGAAGTTGATGATGACCCAATCAAAGCATTAATCGAATTGGATCGTCATGTAATTGAGCGTGAGATAGGAGAGAAGTTAAATATACCAAAATCAACCGTTCATTATCACATAAAAAGTCTTGGACTGGTGAAAAAACTTGATATTTGGGTACCACATGTATTGAAAGAAATTAATTTAACAAACCGAATCAACGCTTGTGATATGCACCTTAAACGAGATGAATTCGATCCGATACAATTACTCTTAAGGCAACCCATATATCATTATTAGATATTAAATTTTGACATATTTTTTTATGACATTGTCTTCTATGACTTTTTGGTCACTGTATGTTTTTAAATAGAATTTCACTTGATCCTCTTTAGCACAGACGTTTCCCAAACGAACTGCAACTACAACAAATAAGAAACAAACTTGGTACAGAAATCAAAACAAAAATACATAAATAAATATTTTCTTTATATCTTTTCTGCAAGTGGAACAGCGTATAAATATGCATTCGCCAAAGTGCGGCATCCAGTATACAGATGTGCTGCAAATTTAAATCGTTCTGCTTGATAACAACCAGCAGTAAGAAAAATAACAAAAAAAAAAAAAAACAAGTAAAAAGGCGTTAAGTTCGGCCGGGCCGAACTTTGGATACCCACCACCTCGGGTATATATGTAAACCACCTTTCATCAAAATTCGGTGAAAGTTTCATACCTTATACTCATATACCTCATACCGATCTGAACTATATACGACACGGATGTCGAAAAGCCGAACATAAGTCACTGTGTCCAATTTCAGTGAAATCGGATTATAAATGCGCCTTTTATGGGGTCAAGACTTTAAATCGAGATATCGGTCTTCATGGCAGCTATATCCAAATCTGGACTGATTTGGGCCAAGTTGCATAAACATGTCGAAGAGCCTAACACTAAGCACTGTCCCAAATTTCGGCGAAATCGGACAATAAATGCCTCTTTTATGGGCCCTAAACCTTAAATCCAGAGATCGGTCTATATGGCAGCTATATTCAAATCTGGACTGATGGGGGCAAAATTGAAGAAGGACGTCGAAGAGCCTAACCAAACTCACTGTCTCAAATTTCAGCGACATCGGACAATAAATGCGTCTTTTATGGCCCCAAAACCTAGATATCGGTCTATATGGCAGCTATATCCAAATCTGGACCGATCTGTGCGATATTGCAGAAGTATGTCAAGGGGCTTAACTTAACTCACTGTTCCAAATTTCGGGGACATCGGGCAATAAATGAGCATTTTATGGGCCCAAAACCATAAATCAAGAAATCTGTCTATATGGCAGCTATATCCAAATTTGAACCGATCTGGACCAAATTGAAGAAATATGTCAAAGGGCCTAACACAACTCATTGTCCCAAATTTCAGCGAAATCGGACCATAAATGTGGCTTTTATGGGCCTTACACCATAAATCGGAGGATCGATCTATATGGCAGCTATATCCAAATCTGGACCGATCTGAGCCAAATTAACGAAGGATGTCGATGGGCCTTACACAATTCACTGCCCCGAATTTCATCAAAATCGGATAATAAATGTGGCTTTTGTGGGCCTAAGACCCTAAACCGAAGGATCGGTCTATATGGCAGCTATATCCAAATCTGAACCGATCTGGACCAAATTAAAGAAACATGTCAAAGGGCCTAAGACAACTCACTGCCCCAAATTTCAGCGAAATCGGACCATAAATGTGGCTTTTATGGGCCTTAGACCCTAAATCGGAGGATCGGTCTATATGGCAGCTATATCCAAATCTAGACCGATCTGAGCCAAATTGACAAAGGATATCGAAGGGCCTAACACAACTCACTGTCCCAAATTTCAACAAAATCGGACAATAAATGTGGCTTTTATGGGCCTAAGACCCTAAATCGGCGCATCGGTCTATATGGGGGCTATATCAAGATATAGTCCGATATAGCCCATCTTCGAACTTAACCTGCTTATGGACAAAAAAAGAATCTTTGCAAAATTTCAGCTCAATATCTCTATTTTTAAAGACTGTAGCGTGATTTCAACAGAGAGACGGACGGACATGGCTAGATCGTCTTAGATTTTTACGCTGATCAAGAATATATATATTTTATAGGGTCGGAAATGGATATTTCGATGTGTTGCAAACGGAATGACAAAATGAATATACCCCCATCCTTCGGTGGTGGGTATAAAAAAACAGCTAAAACAATTTATAATGCCATGCGTAACATTCACTTGACTTGTAGCTGCATTTTTTGGATATGGAAAGAGAAATTATTTTTTGATATTTACGTTTTGGGAAGATAAATGGCATGATTTATTAACATAAAGTAGTAGAGCAGAAATGTGATGAAATGTTTTGGTGGGACTTTTGGGAAAAATGCTTGAGTGAAATTTTACTTTAGGGAAATTTGAAGAATATGATAAAATTTTGTTTTTTACAGAAATTTTTTTTAAACTCGTTTTGAACAAAATTTGCGGACATTTGATTTTGTAAAAAAGTGTAGCAAGTTATGAGTTCAGTGAATAATTAAAAAAATTAAATTTTAATAATTTTGGTAATATTATTTTTGTTGAAATATTGTCCGGCTTTATACCATTGTTTAATGCTTTCTATTCAAAGAATGGCATAGCAAAAAACATTTAAAAAGTCAGCCAAAGAGTGTGTTGTTGCTAGAAGCATTTGACTAGTTCCCTGAATCGCGATTTCATTTTCGACCAAGAAAAATCATCAGCTGTGGATGTCAAATGCATCATGGTGCTTTATAAGAATTGCGCCCTGTAAGAGCTTAAGAAGTAATATCGGGATATCAGAGAATTGCAAATTGCAAATTTTGCCCATGAACATTCCACTAAGGAACAGGGGCAAATTTCTCACATATCAATGAGTGCATTCCGATTCAAATTTTTAAGCTCAATGATAAGGGGCCTCCTTTTTATAGCCGAGTCCCAACGGCGTGCCGCAGTGCGACACCTCTTTGGAGAGCAGTTTTACATGGCATAGTACCTCACAAATGTTGCCAGCATTGGGAGGGGAAAACCACCGCTGAAAATTTTTTTCTGATGGTCTCGCCAGGATTCGAACCCAGGCGTTCGGCGTCATAGACGGACATGCTAACCTCTGCGCTACGGTGGCCTCAGAGAATTAGTTGTACAAAATTTGCGTACCTCTATAGGCTCAAGAAGTATAATCGGGAGACCAGTTAATATGGAAGCTATATCAGGTTATGAACTGATTTGGACTATACTTGGCATAGTTGTTGGAAGTCAAAACAAAAGACTGCAAACAAAATTTTATCCAAATCGGATAATAAAATAATTGCACTCCCTAGAGGCTCAAGAAATCAAGATTCGAGATCGTTTATATGGCAGCCATACAAATTTATAAACCGATTGTGAACATACTTGGCACAGTTGTTGGAAGCCCCTCATACAGACTTTCAACCATATCGGATGAGAATTGCTCCCTCTAGAGGCTGAAGTAGTCAATATTCAAGATCGATTTATATGGCAGCTGAATCAAACATGGACCGATATGGTCAATTTATAATCCCAACCGGCCTACACTGATAGGAAGTTTGTGTGCAAAATGTCAAGTGTCTAGCTTTACTCCTTCGAAAGTAAGCGTGCTTTCCAAAGACAGACAGACGGACATACCGTCAGACGGACGAACATGAATAGATCGACTTAAAATGTCATGGCTATCAAGAGTATATATACCATAGGGGGTCTTAGACCAAGATTTCTATGTGTTACGCTCGGAATGGCGTAGTTAGTATAACACCATCCTAAGGTGGAGGGTATAAAAATGTTGTTCACTGTTTTTTTTTTCTACCTACCACCATAGGATAGGAGGTATATATGAGTGTGGTCCAGATCGGACCATATTTAGATATAGCTGCCTTATATACTGATCTGCTGATTTAAAGTCTGAATTAGATGAGAGCCGCATTTATTGTTGAGCCTTGAATCTGCTCCAGTTCGGACCATATTACGGTATAGCTACCATGTAGACCGATCTGCCGATCTAGGGTCTTAAACCCATAAAAGCCGAATTTATTATCCGATTTCACTGAAATTTGAAGCAATGAATTGCTTTAACCCTCCTGTCATTCTTCCCGAATATGGTCCAGATCGGACCAGATTTAGATATAGCTGCCATATAGACTGAGCCGCCGATAAGGGTCTTAATCCTTCAACTGTTGCATTAATCAACCGATTTTGCTGAAATTGGAAACAACAAAAATGATCCTGACCTTAATATATCTTCATATAGCAATAATAAAACACCATTTGTTGATTTCGCTGAAATTTAGTATAGTGAGTTGGACTAAGCCTCTAGTTTCTATACCCTATACCACTACTTTGGTACAGGGTATTATAATTTAGTGCATTTGTTTGTAACACCCAAAAGGAAAAGAGATAGACCCATTGAAAAGTATACCGATCGACTCAGAATCACTTTCTGATTCGATTTAGATATGTCCGTCTGTCTGTCTGTCATTCTGCCCGTCTGTCCAATTTGTGCAAAAATACAGGACGCAATATTCATCTGATCGTCTTCAAATTAGCTACAGGTATGTTTTTCGGCCTAAGGACGAAGCCTATTAAAATTAGAAAAAATCGGTTCAGATTTAGATATAGCTCCCATATATATGTTCGCTCGATTTGCAGTAATAATGCAATAAAATGGGCATTTGTAAACAGATTCTCTCGAAATTTGGCAGGAAGAATTTTCTTATAACTCTCGACATCACTGGTGAATTTAAAAAAAAATCGGAATAGATTTAGATATAGCTCTCATATGTATATATATATAGATATAACACCCGATTTTAACTTCTATAGCCACTGCAAGCGCATATATTCACCAATCTTCCCAAAATTTTGTACAACGTCTTCCTCGACAACTTCCACAATATTCATAAAGTTTGGTCGAAATCGGTTCAGATTAAGATACAGCTCCCATATATATGTTGACCCGATTTTCAGTAATAATGCAATAATATGAGCATTTGTAAAACTATTCTCTCGAAATTTTGCAAGAAAAATGTTGTCTTGACTATCGACATTACTGGTGAATTTCGCAGAAATCGGTTCAGATTGAGATATAGCTCTCATATATATATATTGCCCGATTTTCACTCCTAGAGCCACCGCAAGCGCATTTATTAACCAATCTTTCCAAAATTTTGCAGAACGCTTTCCTCGATGCCTTCCACTATATCTAAGAGGCTTGGTCAAAATCGTTTGATTTTGGGTAATTTCCAATAATGTTGTCATTTGTCAGACATATTTATTACAGTTTGAACATATGAGCTCGAAATTTGATACGGATTGTTTAATAACTCATCTAAAAAACAAGTAAAAAGGCGTTAAGTTCGGCCGGGCCGAACTTTGGATACCCACCACCTCGGGTATATATGTAAACCACCTTTCATCAAAATACGGTGAAAATTTCATACCTTATATTCACATACTTCATACCGATCTGAACTATATACGACACGGATGTCGAAAAGCCGAATATAAGTCACTGTGTCAAATTTCAGTGAAATCGGATTATAAATGCGCCTTTTATGGGGCCAAGACTTTAAATCGAGATAACGGTCTACATGGCAGCTATATCCAAATCTTGACCGATCTGGACCAAATTGAAGAAATATGTCGAAGGGCCTAACACAACTCATTGTCCCAAATTTCAGCAAAATCGGATAATGAATGTGGCTTTTATGGGCCTTACATCATAAGTCGGAGGATCGATCTATATGGCTGCTATATCCAAATCTGGACCGATCTGAGCCATATTGACGGAAGATGTCGAAGGGCCTAAGACAACTCACTGTCCCAAATGTCAGCAAAATCGGGTAATAAATGTGGCTTTTATGGGCCTATGACCCTAAATCGGAGGATCGGTCTATATGGCAGCTATATCCAAATCTGAACTGATCTTGGCGAATTTGACGAAAGAAGTTGAAGGGCCTAAGACAACTCACTGTCCCCAATTTCAGCGAAATCGGATAATAAATGTGGCTTTTATGGGCCTTAGACCCTCGTCTCGACGTTCTGAGTCGTCCTAGTCATGTCCGTCCGTCCATCCGACAGTCGAAATCACGATAGCGGTCGAACTCGTAAAGCTAACCAACTGAAATTTTGCACAGATACTAAACATTGATGTTGGGGATTGCAAATAGGCCACATTGGTTCAGATTTAGATATAGCTCGCAAAGACACCGATCTACCAATTTGACTTCTTGAGCCTTTACAGGCCGCAACATTTTGCACGTGCTGTTCTGTTACGACTTTCAACAACTGTGCCAAGTGCGGGATTGCAAATTGGCCATATTGGTTCAGATTTAAATAGATATAGCTCGCAAAGACACCGATCTACCGATTTGACTTCTTGAGCCTTTACAGGCCGCAACATTTTGCACGTGGTGTTCTGTTACGACTTCCAACAACTGTGCCAAGTACAGTCCAAATCGGTATTTTATTTGATGTAGCTCCCATTTAAACCGATCTCTCGATTATCCTTGTTCGGTTACTAGAAGATATAATTTTTGCCTGGTTTGGCAGAAATTTGGTCATTTTATGCCGAATCCATGGTGTACCAAAATTATTTTCTACAGAAAATTCTTCGAAGTTTGATTTTCTAAACTTTTTGTTATGTCTCAAGATATTATTCAAATATTTTTTCTACATCGTATTTTTATACCCACCACCGAAGGATGGGGGTATATTCATTTTGTCATTCCGTTTACAACACTTCGAAATATCCATTTTCGACCGTATAAAGTATATATATTCTTGATCAGCTTAAAAATCTAAGACGATCTAGATATGTCCGTCCGTCTGTCCGTCTGTCTGTTGAAATCACGCTACAGTCTTTACAAATAGAGATATTGAGCTGAAACTTTGCACAGATTCATTTTTTGATCATAAGCTGGCTAAGTTCGAAGATGGGCTATATCGGACTATATCTTGATATAGCCCCCATGTAGACCGATCCGAAGATTAAGGGTCTCAGGCCAATAAAAAGCCATATTTATTGTCCGATTTTGCTGAAATTTGGGACAGTGAGTTGTGTAAGGCCCTTCGACATACCTCTTCAATTTGGCCGAGATCAGTTCAGATTTGGATATAGTTGCCATATAGACCGATCCGGCGATTTAGAGTCTTAGGCCCATAAAAGCCAGATTTATTATACGATTTAGCTAAAATTTGGGACAGTGAGTTTTGTTGGGCCCTTCGACATCTTTCCTCAATTTGGTCCAGATCGGTCCATATTTGGATATAGCTGCCATATAGACCGATCCTCCGATTTAGGGTCTCAGGCCCATAAAAGCCACATTTATTATCCGATTTTGCTGAAATCTGGGACAGTGAGTTTTGTCAGGACCTTCGTCATCCTTCTTTAATTTGGCTCTGATCGGATCAGATTTGGATATAGCTGCCAAATAGACCGATCCCTCGATTTAAGGTTTTGGGCCCATAAAAGGCGCATTTATAATCCGATGTCGCCGAAATTTGGAACAGTGAGTTAAGTTAAGCCCCTTGACATACTTCTGCAATATCGCACAGATCGGTCCTGATTTGGATATAGCTGCCATATAAACCGATATCTAGGTTTTAAGTTTTGGGGCCATAAAAGACGCATTTATTGTCCGATGTCGCTGAAATTTGACACAGTGAGTTTGGTTAGGCTCTTCGACGTCCTTCTTAAATTTTGCCCAGATCGGTCCAGATTTGAATATAGCTGCCATATAGACCGATCTCTGGATTTAAGGTTTAGGGCCCACAAAAGAGGCATTTATTGTCCGATTTCGCCGAATTTTGGGACAGTGCTTTGTGTTAGGCTCTTCGACATGCAACTTGGCCCAAATCGGTCCAGATTTGGATATAGCTGCCATGTAGACCGATATCTCGATTTAATGTCTTGGCCCCATAAAAGGCGCATTTATAATCCGATTTCACTGAAATTTGACACAGTGACTTATGTTCGGCTTTTCGACATCGTGTCGTATATAGTTCAGATCGGTATGAGGTATATGAGTATAAGGTATGAAATTTTCACCGAAATTTGATGAAAGGTGGTTTACATATATATCCGAGGTGGTGGGTATCCAAAGTTCGGCCCTGCCGAACTTAACGCCTTTTTACTTGTTTTTAAATATAACTACTCAAATATTTTGTTATACACAATTGAACAATGACTTATAATTATTAGTATTTGGTACAAATCGGAACATATTTCGATATAACTGCTATGGGACATAAGGTATGCAATTTTCACCGGATTTTGATGAAAGGTGGTTTACATATATACCCGAGGTGGTGGGTGTCCAAAGTTCGGCCCGGCCGAACTTAATGCCTTTTTACTTGTTCTTAATAATTGCAGTTGGTAAATGCTAATAATTTTCATGGAATTTTGTTTAGTCGCGTGACAAAGTTCCACACGTAAACGATGAATGCCAAGAAAATTATTGACAAATATTTTTTCTAGAAATATTGGGTTGCCCAAAAAGTAATTGCGAATTTTTCATATAGTCGGCGTTGACAAATTTTTTCACAGCTTGTGACTCTGTAATTGCATTCTTTATTTTGTCAGTTATCAGCTGTTACTTTTAGCTTGCTTTAGAAAAAAAGTGTAAGAAAAGTATATTTGATTAAAGTTCATTCTAAGTTTTATTAAAAATGCATTTACTTTCTTTTAAAAAATCCGCAATTACTTTTTGGGCAACCCAATACTTTGTATATAAGTTGCGATGCCGATATGAATTTACACTGCATTCGCACTTGCAACATAAATTCCAATTGCATGCCGCCACATTATAGATGATGATGTGATACGGCTGATGAACCATAAACACGCAAGTGTGCCTACATTCATCTTCAAGTCGAGCATACCCAGTCAATACAGCGTATGCTGCGCCAAGAGATGGCATGCTCTCTAATACAATAAACAAGGAAGGGGGAAAAAATAGAACTCGCAATGCCTTCGCCCACTGACACATAAAGACAATCTAGCAGAACCGTAGTATTGCGGACAAAAAGTGTTTGTATAGGACAAGCAAAACAAGTAAAAAGGCATTAAGTTCGACAGGGCCGAACTTTGGATACGCACCACTTCGGTTATAAAGGGTGATTTTTTTGAGGTTAGGATTTTCATGCATTAGTATTTGACAGATCACGTGGGATTTCAGACATGGTGTCAAAGAGAAAGATGCTCAGTATGCTTTGACATTTCATCATGAATAGACTTACTAACGAGCAACGCTTGCAAATCATTTTCAGTGAATCATTTTCAGTGAAATCATTTTCAGTGAATCGACAAATTTTGTTCAGCGATGAGGCTCATTTCTGGTTGAATGGCTACGTAAATAAGCAAAATTGCCGCATTTGGAGTGAAGAGCAACCAGAAGCCGTTCAAGAACTGCCCATGCATCCCGAAAAATGCACTGTTTGGTGTGGTTTGTACGCTGGTGGAATCATTGGACCGTATTTTTTCAAAGATGCTGTTGGACGCAACGTTACGGTGAATGAACACATTTCGAACCGAACACTGATTTTGGTAATAAAATTCAATGATTTGCAAGCGTTGCTCGTTAGTAAGTCTATTCATGATGAAATGTCAAAGCATACTGAGCATCTTTCTCTTTGACACCATGTCTGAAATCCCACGTGATCTGTCAAATACTAATGCATGAAAATCCTAACCTCAAAAAAATCACCCTTTATATGTTAGACCTCTTTCGTCACAATCCGGTGAAAATTGGAAACTAATGCACCCCCAATTCGACACGGACATTGAGTGGTCTAATGAATATAAGTCACTATTAAATTTTGTACTTTATGAAAAATCCGCAATTACTTTTTGGGCAACCCAATATATCCAAATATAAACCAATCTGAACCATAAGGACACGGATGTCGAAAAGCCCAACATAAGTCACTGCGTTAAATTTCAACGAAATCGGATAATAAATGAGCTTTTTATCGGGTCAAGACTATGAATTGAGAGATTGTTCAATATGATACCTATAACCAAATATGGACCGATATGGACCACATTAAACAATGATATAATAATCATCCTATTTTATTAGAATTTCACTACTATATCCGTTGTTATATCTTAATACGGGGCTGGTTTCGATCATATTTTATTCCGGTCCCGAGCACTCATATACAAGTAACAGACATACAATAGATCTGCTTTTTATGTGATTAAAACCCTAAATTGGAAGATAGGTCCATATGACAGCTATATCTATATATATTGGGTTGCCCAAAAAGTAATTGCGGATTTTTTTATATAGTCGGCGTTGACTTTTAGCTTGCTTTAGAAAAAAAGTGTAAAAAAAGTATATTTGATTAAAGTTCATTCTAAGTTTTATTAAAATGCTTTTACTTTCTTTTAAAAAATCCGCAATTACTTTTTGGGCAACCCAATAGATCAGACTCATATCGAGAGGCTTAAAATAACTCAATATATCAAATTTCAACGAAATCGGGTAATAAATAAAGCTTTTATAAGCTTGAGACCCTTCATCGGCATATCGGTCTATACGACAGCTATATCTAAATACAGTCCGATCTTTACCACATTTGGGTCAGATGAAATAATTCACTGTTTCAAGTTTCAGCGAAACTTGGTAATAAATGCAGCTTTTATGGGTTTCAGACCCTTCATCGGCAGATCGGTCTATATGGCACCCATATCTAAATATAGTCCGTTCTGAACAGATTTCGGGAGGCCAAAAGCTACCCACTGCTTCAAATTTCAGCGAAATTGGATAAAAAATAAAGCATTTATGGACATTAGACCCTTTATTGGCAGATCGGCCTATAAAGCAGCTATATCCAAATATAGTCCGATTTGGCCCGTTCAAGATCTTAACCAGCTTGCATCAAAAACACGTATCTGTGCCAAATTTTAGCTCAATATCTCAATTTTTGAAGGCTGTAGAGTGATTACAACAGACGGAGGGACGGACGGACAGACGGACGGACAGACTTTGTAGGGTCGAAAATTGATATTTCGATGTGTTGCAAACGGAATGACTAAATGAATATACCCATTATGGTTGTGGGTATAAACATATACAAAACTAACAAAATAAAAGCAAGTAAATGCAGGCTCCTCACTTTGGCTTTAAATTGTCTTATGACATTTGAGAACAAGTAAGGAAAGGCAAAAGTCGGGCGAAGCCGACTATAATATACCCTCACCACCCTTTTAAGTGGAAATTGGAAGCTATATCTTATTCTGATCCCAATTTAGTGGATTTGGACGAACATATACATGGGAGCCAGGAGAAGCTGACACTTTCGACCGATCTGCACAAAATTCGCCACGGAATGTTCTATTACTGATCATAACACATCTGCAAGATTCCATCAAAATCGATTCAGATTTGGATATAGCCCATATATATGTATCGCACGATTTGCACTTAAATGGCTGTAGTAGCTAAAATTTTTAGCCGATCTGCACAAAATTTAGCACGAACTGTTTTTTTACTGATCCTAACATATTTGCAAGATTTCATCAAAATCGGTCCAGATTTGGACATAGCCCCCATATATATGTATCGCACGATTTGCACTTAAATGGCTGTAATAGCTAAAATTTTTAGCCGATCTGCACAAAATTTGGCACGAACTGTTTTTTTACTGATCCTAACATATTTGCAAGATTTCATCAAAATCGATTCAGATTTGGACATAGCTCCCATATATATGTATCGCACGATTTGCACTTAAATGGCTGTAATAGCTAAAATTTTTAGCCGATCTGCACAAAATTTGGCACGGACTGTTTTATTACTGATCCTAACATATCTGCAAGATTTCATCAAAATCGATTCAGATTTGGATATAGCTCCCATATATATGTATCGCACGATTTGCACTTAAATGGCTGTAGTAGCTAAAATTTTTAGCCGATCTGCACAAAATTTGGCACGAACTGTTTTTTTACTGATCCTAACATATTTGCAAGATTTCATCAAAATCGGTCCAGATTTGGACATAGCCCCCATATATATGTATCGCACGATTTGCACTTAAATGGCTGTAATAGCTAAAATTTTTAGCCGATCTGCACAAAATTTAGCACGAACTGTTTTTTTACTGATCCTAACATATTTGCAAGATTTCATCAAAATCGGTCCAGATTTGGACATAGCCCCCATATATATGTATCGCACGATTTGCACTTAAATGGCTGTAATAGCTAAAATTTTTAGCCGATCTGCACAAAATTTGGCACGGACTGTTTTTTTACTGATACTAACATATTTGCAAGATTTCATCAAAATCGGTTCAGATTTGGACATAGCCCCCATATATATGTATCGCACGATTTGCACTTAAATGACTGTAGTAGATAAAATTTTTAGCCGATCTGCACAAAATTTGGCACGGACTGTTTTATTACTGATCCTAACATATTTGCAAGATTTCATCAAAATCGGTCCAGATTTGGATATAGCTCCCATATATATGTATCGCACGATTTGCACTTAAATGGCTGTAATAGCTACAATTTTTAGCCGATCTGCACAAAATTTGGCACAGACTGTTTTATTACTGATCCTAACATATTTGCAAGATTTCATCAAAATCGGTCCAGATTTGGACATAGCCCCCATATATATGTATCGCACGATTTGCACTTAAATGGCTGTAATAGCTAAAATTTTTAGCCGATCTGCACAAAATTTGGCACGAACTGTTTTTTTACTGACCCTAACATATTTGCAAGATTTCATCAAAATCGGTCCAGATTTGGACATAGCTTCCATATATATGTATCGCACGATTTGCACTTAAATGGCTGTAGTGGCTAAAATTTTTAGCCGATCTGCACAAAATTTGGCACGAACTGTTTTTTTTACTGATCCTAACATATTTGCAAGATTTCATCAAAATCGGTCCAGATTTGGACATAGCTCCCATATATATGTATCACTCGATTTGCACTTAAATGACCGTAGTAGCTACAATTTTCAATCGATCTGCCGAAAATTTGGCACGGACTGTTTTATTACTGATCCTAACATATTTGCAAGATTTCATCAAAATCGGTCCAGATTTGGACATAGCTCCCATATATATGTATCGCACGATTTGCACTTAAATGGCTGTAGTAGCTAAAATTTTTAGCCGATCTGCACAAAATTTGGCACGAACTGTTTTTTTACTGATCCTAATATATTTGCAAGATTTCATCAAAATCGGTCCAGATTTGGACATAGCCCCCATATATATGTATCGCACGATTTGCACTTAAATGGCTGTAATAGCTAAAATTTTTAGCCGATCTGCACAAAATTTGGCACGGACTGTTTTTTTACTGATCCTAACATATTTGCAAGATTTCATCAAAATCGGTCCAGATTTGGACATAGCCCCCATATATATGTATCGCACGATTTGCACTTAAATGGCTGTAATAGCTAAAATTTTTATCCGATCTGCACAAAATTTGGCACGGACTGTTTTTTTTACTGATCCTAACATATTTGCAAGATTTCATCAAAATCGATTCAGATTTGGATATAGCTCCCATATATATGTATCGCACGATTTGCACTTAAATGGCTGTAGTAGCTACAATTTTCAACCGATCTGCACAAAATTTGGCACGTATTGTTTTATTACTGATCCTAATATATTTGCAAGATTTCATCAAAATCGGTCCAGATTTAGATATAGCTTCCATATATATGTATCGCACGATTTGCACTTAAATGACTGTAGTAGATAAAATTTTTAGCCGATCTGCACAAAATTTGGCACGGACTGTTTTTTTTACTGATCCTAACATATTTGCAAGATTTCATCAAAATCGATTCAGATTTGGATATAGCTCCCATATATATGTATCGCACGATTTGCACTTAAATGGCTGTAGTAGCTAAAATTATTAGCCGATCTGTACAAAATTTGGCACGAACTGTTTTTTTACTGATCCTAACATATTTGCAAGATTTCATCAAAATCGGTCAAGATTTGGACATAGCTCCCATATATATGTATCGCACGATTTGCACTTAAATGGCTGTAATAGCTAAAATTTTTAGCCGATCTGCACAAAATTTGGCACGGACTGTTTTATTACTGATCCTAACATATTTGCGAGATTTCATCAAAATCGATTCAGATTTGGACATAGCTCCCATATATATGTATGGCACGATTTGCACTTAAATGGCTGTAGTGGCTAAAATTTTTACCCGATCTGCACAAAATTTGCCACGGAATGTTCTATTACTGATCATAACATATCTGCAAGATTTCATCAAAATCGATTCAGATTTGGACATAGCCCCCATATATATGTATCGCACGATTTGCACTTAAATGGCTGTAGTAACTCCAATTTTCAACCGATCTGCACAAAATTTGGCACGTATTGTTTTGTTGCTGATCTTTATATATCTACAAGATTTCATCAAAATCGGTTCAGATTTAGATATAGCTTCCATATATATGTATCGCCCGATTTGCACATAAATGGCCGTAGTAACTCCAATTTTCAACCGATCTGCACCAAATTTGGCACGGATTGTTTTGCCACTGATCTTAACATATCTTCGAGATTTCACTAAAATCGGTTCCGATTTGTGTATAGCTCCCATGGATATGTATCGCCCGATTTACACTTATAAGGCTGTAATTAACACAATTTGTAGCCGATCTACTTAAAATTGGGCACGGATTGTTTTGTTACTGATCGTAACATGTCTGCAAGATTTCATCGAAGTCGGCTTAAATTTGGATGTAGCACCCATACATATTTATCGCCGGATTTGCACTTATATGGCCGTAGTAACAACAGATTCAGATTTAGAAATAGCCCTCATAAACATAAACATTTATATATTTATAATTGTAGGGTAGGTGTAGGGTATTATATAGTGGGCTCCGCCCGACTATTGCCTTTCTTTACTAGTTTTAATGTTGAGTTTCTACCACGAGACAAAAAAAAATACGATATGGTTGATGTTGAGGCAGTATGACAAAAGCGACATCCCTCAAATCAACTCACTCATTTAGTTGATGGTTGAGCGAAGATCACATAAACAAAGCACACACATACAAAACAAAACAAGCCAAGATACCATGCGTGTTTCAAAGCACATTTGAACATTGATCTGTGTGCAGTACACTCTGCATACTTGTGTCCCCCACCATTCCCCCCTTACCCCTTGGGTAAGGCACAAGATGCACATAAGTAAATGGCCTTATTTACGTTTAACAAGATTAATTTGCGCCTCACTGGTGGTGGCTCCTCTTTAGGGCATTTTGGATTTGAGGCTGTATTTGAAATCGTAGCTGTAGCTATTGCTTGTTTACATTTACGCTTTAGTTTATTGCATTTCATGCCTTATGATCGGCTGTTCTTTGCGTCATTGGCAGTGGGCACCAACACTGCCATCTCAACCACAAAAGACTGCAAAAAACCAACAAACTTTTGTTTTTGTTCATTAAGTTCAATTCACTGAGAAACCTCAAAAGTGCATGCTATCGACCAGGGAGGCGAAGTCAAGCAATTTTTAATCAACTGCAACTCCGGGAAGATTGTTCGACTGCGATTCCGAAGTCGATTTCGAGCACTTACTTTTTATACCCCCCACCATAGGATGGGGGTTTACCAATTTCGTCATTCTGTTTGTAACTACTCGAAATATTCGTCTGAGACCCCATAATTGCCCAAAAATTAATTGCGGATTTTTTAAAAGAAGTAAATGTATTTTTAATAAAACTTAGAATGAACTTTAATCAAATATACTTTTTTACACTTTTTTTCTAAAGCAAGCTAAAAGTAACAGCTGATAACTGACAGAAGAAAGAATGCAATTACAGAGTCACAAGCTGTGAAAAAATTTGTCAACGCCGACTATATGAAAAATCCGCAATTACTTTTTGGGCAACCCAATATATTCTTGATTGTCTTGACATTTTATGTCGATCTAGCCATGGCCGTCCGTCCATCCATTCGTCCGTCTGTCTGTTGGAAGTGCGCTAACTTTCGAAGGAGCATGAAATTTTCCACAAATACTTCTTATTAGTGTAGGTCGGTTGGGATTGTAAATGGGCCATATCGGTCCATGTTTTGATATAGCTGCCATATAAACCGATCTTGGGTCTTGACTTCTTGAGCCCCTAGAGGGCGCAATTTTTATCCGATTGGAATGAAATTTTGCACGACGTGTTTTGTTATGATATCCAACAACTGTAACAAGTATGGTTGAAATCGGTCAATAACCTGATATAGCTGCCATATAAACTGAGCTGGGATCTTGACTTCTTGAGCCTCTGGAGGTCGCAATTATTATCTGATTTTCCTGAAATTTTGTACGACGGACCCTCTCATTTCTTTTATCCTTTTTTGCCACCGAAGGATGGGGCTATGTTCATTTTATCATTCCATTTGGAATACATCGAAATATCCATTTCCGACCCTATAAAGAATAAAGGGTGATTTTTTTGAGGTTAGGATTTTCATGCATTAGTATTTGACAGATCACGTGGGATTTCAGACATGGTGTCAAAGAGAAAGATGCTCAGTATGCTTTGACATTTCATCATGAATAGACTTACTAACGAGCAACGCTTGCAAATCATTGAATTTTATTACCAAAATCAGTGTTCGGTTCGAAATGTGTTCATTCACCGTAACGTTGCGTCCAACAGCATCTTTGAAAAAATACGGTCCAATGATTCCACCAGCGTACAAACCACACCAAACAGTGCATTTTTCGGGATGCATGGGCAGTTCTTGAACGGCTTCTGGTTGCTCTTCACTCCAAATGCGGCAATTTTGCTTATTTACGTAGCCATTCAACCAGAAATGAGCCTCATCGCTGAACAAAATTTGTCAAAATTTGAACACATTTCGAACCGAACACTGATTTTGGTAATAAAATTCAATGATTTGCAAGCGTTGCTCGTTAGTAAGTCTATTCATGATGAAATGTCAAAGCATACTGAGCATCTTTCTCTTTGACACCATGTCTGAAATCCCACGTGATCTGTCAAATACTAATGCATGAAAATCCTAACCTCAAAAAAATCACCCTTTAGAACGATTTGGACCAACACCACGCGTAAAGTTTCAGCCAACTCGAGCAAAAATTGTGTCTTCCAGGAGCTCAAGAAATAAAATCGGAAAATCGGTTTATATCGAAGCTATATCAGGTTATGGACCGATTTTCACCATATTCGACACGAATATTAGAGGGCATAGAAGAAGTCACCGTGCTAGGGGGTCAAGAAATAAAATCGGGAGATCGGTTTATATGGGAGCTACATCAGGTTTAAGATCGATACAAACCATACATGGTATTGTACATCCATAAAATGTCATATAAGACGTCATACTACGAAATTTCAGCCAAATCTCTCTACTAGAGGCTCAAGAAATCACATTGGGAGGACGGTTTATAGGGGAGCTATATGTGGTTTTCGAACTAATTGAACCATACTTGGCACGTAAGAATTGCGCCCTCTATAGGCTCAAGAAGTTAAATCTAGAGATCGGTTTACATAAGAGCTATATCTAAATATGGACCGATATGACTTATTTACAATCCCAACGGACCTAAACTTATCGCCAAAATGGAATGAGCAGCGCGTTGAGCTTTGGTTTTGAGCAACGCTTTGCCAAAATGCAAATCTGTATACAAATTGCACAAAATCAACGTGGAAAAGTAGTTACAATTTTCAAATTTGATTGCTGAAAGAGAGAGTGTCATTCTGTGTTGCTACACGTCGCCCATAAAAGCTGCAATTATTACCCAATTCCGTGGGACCCAAATATAATAAAGTTCGGAATGTATTTAGATATAGCTGTCATATGGACCGATATGCCGATTTAGGGTCTGAAGCTCATAAATGCTTTCTTTATTACCCGATTTCATTGTAATTTCAAATAGTGACTTGCTTTAAGCCTCTCGACATCCGACCCAAATATGAGTCAGATCAGACTATAAAAATATAGCTGTCATATGGACCGATCTTCCCATTTGGGGTCTTAATGCCATAAAAAGCTGATTTATTGTCTGAAAATGTTACTTGCATATGAGTTCTCGGGACTTGAACAAAATATGATCGAGACCAGCCCCTAGTAAGATATAACTATGCCATCCTTGTTTAATTTGGTCCAGATTTGATTATATGTGCCATATACAACGATCTCTCGTTTTAAAATCTTGGCCCTATAAAAAGCGCATTTATTATCCCTCGAAAAGCCTAACACAAGTCACTGACAAATTTCAGTGAAATCGGATTATAAGTGCGCCTTTTATGGGGCCAAGACTTTAAATCGAGATATCGGTCTACATGACAGCTATATCCAAATCTGAAAAGATCAGGGCTTAATTAATTAAAGATGTGGAAGGGCCTAAGATAACTCACTGTACCAAATTTCAGCAAAATCGGCAATTTATGGGCCTAAGACCCTAAATCAGAGGATCGCTCTATATGGCAGCTATATCCAAATCTAGACCGATCTGAGCCAAATTGACGAAGGATGTCGAAGGGCCTGACGCAACTCACTATCCCAAATTTCAGCAGAATCGGATAATAAATGTGTTTTTTATGAGCCTAAGACCCTAAATCGGCCGATCGGTCTATATGGGGGCTGCATCAAGATATAGTCCGATATAGCCCATCTTTGAACTTAACCTGCTTATGGACAAAAAAAAAAAAAAGAATCTGTGCAAAGTTTCAGCTTAATATCTCTATTTTTAAAGACTGTAGCGTGATTTCAACAGACAGACGGACATGTCTAGATCATCTCAGATTTTTACGCTGATCAAGAATATATAAAGGGTGATTTTTTTGAGGTTAGGATTTTCATGCATTAGTATTTGACAGATCACGTGGGATTTCAGACATGGTGTCAAAGAGAAAGATGCTCAGTATGCTTTGACATTTCATCATGAATAGACTTACTAACGAGCAACGCTTGCAAATCATTTTCAGTGAATGGGCCCTAGAAAAGTTGGCAGAAAATCCGCTTTTTTATCGACAAATTTTGTTCAGCGATGAGGCTCATTTCTGGTTGAATGGCTACGTAAATAAGCAAAATTGCCGCATTTGGAGTGAAGAGCGTTTGGTGTGGTTTGTACGCTGGTGGAATCATTGGACCGTATTTTTTCAAAGATGCTGTTGGACGCAACGTTACGGTGAATGAACACATTTCGAACCGAACACTGATTTTGGTAATAAAATTCAATGATTTGCAAGCGTTGCTCGTTAGTAAGTCTATTCATGATGAAATGTCAAAGCATACTGAGCATCTTTCTCTTTGACACCATGTCTGAAATCCCACGTGATCTGTCAAATACTAATGCATGAAAATCCTAACCTCAAAAAAATCACCCTTTACAACGGTTGCGTTGTCTAGGTCATGTTGTCAGAATGAATGAAGAAGTTCTGGCGAAGAAGTCTTTTGAAGGTGATCACGATGACACACGCAAACCGGGACGGCCAAGAACAAGATGGAAAGATCAAGTTGTGAGAGACACTTCGAAATTTGGCGTCAGAGATTTTAGAAGGAGCGCAGAAGATCAAGGAAACTGTTCGGCTAATGGGAAACAGTTCTGAGCTTCCTGCAACACTGTTTTGTTTCCTTCACGAAGAACATTTGGTGCAGTCACACTATGCCATAAAGTCCAAGTGAATGTTTAATATACTATGCTACGCACTTTGCAAAAGTGTGTTGGTTTCCTCCACCTTGTTGTGGCTATTTTTCTGTGTTTTGTGGAAACTTTTTCCTCACTTATTAAAATCGCTTATAGTTGAACTCATGCCGACACAAATCTATGCTGAGGCAGATAAACGACATTGTTTGAAGCCTATCATGTGCGCATTTAAGTATGAGCACCAATAGCATCCATTGATGCTAGTGACGCAAGATGCGACCGACATGTCGACAATGCAAGGACAATAAAGCGGCACGTGCTAATTAATTTATGTCATTATAATGACATGAATTTATTGTTTAATTTTTAACTCTGGAAATTTATAACGATGGGGGGAGATAAAATTCTTTTGTATTTATTAATTCTCTAATTGGTTTTGTGTGTTCTAATTCTACGGTAAACATTTTTATAAACAAATGACAATGAAAGGAAAGACTTAACTAGGGCGAGGTATAAAGGAGCTCTAAAAGCCTTATTATTTAATCAAAGGGAAATAATTAAAATAGGATTTCATATCAATTAGGTTGAATAGGTCGTAAATAGGTCTTTGAATAGAAAATCTAAATAATTCACTGTCGACAAAGGAAAGAGGTTAAAACTAAAAACAAGTAAAAACGTACTAAGTTCGGCCGGGCCGAATCTTATATACCCTCCACCATGGATCGCATTTGTCGAGTTCTTTTCCCGGCATCTCTTCTTAGGCAAAAAAAAAGGATATAAGCAAAGATTTGCTCTGCCATTAAAGCAATATTAAGATATGGTCCGGTTTGGACCACAATTAAAGTATATTTATGTTGGAGACCTGTGTAAAATGTCAGCCAATTCGAATAAGAATTGCGCTCTTTGTGGGCTCAAAAAGTAAAATAGAGAGATCGATTTATATGGGAGCTGTATCGGGCTATGGACCGATTCAGACCATAATAAACACGTATGTTGATGGTCATGAAATAATCCGTCGTACAAAATTTCAGGCAAATCGGATAATAATTGCGACCTCTAGAGGCTCAAGAAGTCAAGACCCCAGTTCGGTTTATATGGCAGCTATATCAGGTTATGAACCGACTTGTACTTTATTTGACATAGTTGTTGAAAGTAACAATAAAAACGTCTTGCGAAATTTCAGCCAAATCGGATAGGAATTGCGCCCTCTAGAAGCTCAAGAAGTCAAGTCCCCAGATCTGTTTATATGTCAGCTATATCAGGTTATGAACCGATTTGAACCATATTTGGCACAGTTGTTGGATATCATAACAAAATACTACGTGCCAAAATTCATTTAAATCGGATAGGAATTGCGCCCTCTAGAGGCTCAAGCTTTTAGGGGCTTCAGACCCCCTTATCGGGGGATCGGTCTATAAAACAGCTATATCATAATATAATCCGATCTTAACCATATTATGGGTCAGTTGTCGGGAAGCCTTACACAACTCACTGTTTCAAATTTCAGCAAAATCGGATGGAAAATAAAGCATTAATGGACATTAGACCCTTTATCGGAAAATCGGTCTATATAGCAGCTATATCGAAATATGGTCCGATTTGGCCCCATCATGAACTTAACCAGCGTGCATCTTAACCATCGTTGTATCATCTTAGAATTTTACGACGATTCGAAATATATATACTTTGTAGGGTCGGAAATTGATATTTCGATGACTAAATGAATAAACGGAATGACTAAATGAATAAATACTACGGTGGTGGGTATAAATAAAACTTCCAAAAGTCAGCTCGAGTACATAACAATATAAACAAGACACTAGGTCGGTGAAGCCTAATACACAATGTATTGCTACTCAAATAATATGAAACCAAACATACCAATAATATTTTAAAACTCTTGAACCTGCCCCAAAATACTCTTCCAGCCCAAAGAGATACACATATCCCCAAGAAATATTTAAAATCACATACTACAAATAAATGACTTTCCCCTTCCCAACATCAAAACATCATCATTTGACTAACGGGAAAATAAAATGATACCCAGCAAAGGGGCGAAACACAATGGAAACTGGAAACTATGAAGGCATATCTGCATAGTGGGTGCTACTTTGAAAATGAGCATTAATGCTAAGGCAAATCGTCGAAAATAAACGTCATGAATTGGGAAATGAAAATAAAAATAAACTTCCCGCCACTCAAATAAACACTGCCACAGGGATGTAGGTGATGGTGGCCAAAGCAGAAGCCTAAAGAGATAAGATGCCACTTATTGGCATTGTGTACCGTAATCGCCGTGAAAGGAAATTGTCGGCTCATAAACACTCAGAAAAACCAAGTAATCTATATATGTAACCAGCAAGAAAGGGCAAAAGTCGGGCGGTGCCGACTGTATAATACCCTACACCTACCCTATAACTACAATGTGAGAGCTATATCTAATTCTGAATCAATTTTGATGGACCTCGGCGAATGTTTTCAGATGGGTCATTAAACAATCCGTATCAAATTTCGAGCAAATATGTTCAAACTGTAATAACTACGGTTGACAAATGGCAACATCATTGCAAATTACCCAAAATCTGAGGAACATATATATGGAAGCTATATCAAACTCTGAACCGGTTTCACGCAAACTTATCAGATGTTGTGGTAGTCGTCGAGAAAAGCGTTGAGCAAATAAGCGTTGGAAAGATTGGTGAATAAATGCGCTTACAGTGGCTCTTAGAGTGAAAATCATGCGATATACATATATGGCAGCTATATATAAATATGAACTTATTTCAATGAATTTCACCGGTAATGTCAAAAGTAATGAGAAAATCCCTCATGCCAAATTACGAGATAATCGGTTAAGAAGCGAGCATTTTTTGCTGCTTGCCGTGACTGTAGAAGTTAAAATCGGGGTAATATATATATATATATATATATATATATATATATATATATATATATATATACAATGGTCGGGCAACCCAATATGACATAATTTGCTCGAATGTCCGGGCCCTAGTACAACTCACTGTTTCACATTTCAACAAAATCAGGAGGAAAATGCGACCTTTATGGGCTTAAGACCCAGATCGGTCAAAATGTCAGTTATATCCAAATCGGTCTGTTTAGATCATTGAAGAACCTTACCTGAAAAAAAATACTGGTCTGAGCAATATTTTTACCCAATATCCTCATTTTTAAAAACTGTAGCGTGATAACAACTGATGAACAGACACACGGTCATTGTAAAATCGTCTTCGAATTTTACGACGATCAGCAATATATAAACTTTGTGAGTCGGAAATCAATAATACGATGTGTCGCAAACGGAATGACTACAAGGATATACCCCCTTTTCCTGTGAGTGCGGGTACAATAAAGTCTTTTTATTTGGTACAAAATGTTAAGAAAATGCTTAAAATTTCTACTTGACTTCAAGCACGAATTCAGACCCCTTGATTTTTGAAAAATTTTCTTCGAGTGTATTCGAAAAAAGAGCATCAATACAAACATTTACAGAATAATAAAAACAATAAAACCGGAACTTTATCGTCCAATAAACATTATGCTAAAATCGAAATGGCATCAATAGCAACAATGCAACGAATTCAGCATCTTCATCAACTACAAATCTTTCATTGAACTTAGGCCTCAAAATTCATAGAAAAGCTTGGAGGAAGAAATGAACCATAACAGCCACACAATTTAAATTGGTGAGTTGTTTCCCCAAACATTCTAGTGATACTTGCTGCCTCTGCACTATTGGAGCTCATGGCAATTTTCGATAAGCTTCGATTTTCCCGCAAAGCAATTCAAAAAAAAAAAAAAAACAAGTAAAAGCGTGCTAAGTTCGGCCGGGCCGAATCTTATATACCCTCCACCATAGATCGCATTTGTCGAGTTCTTTTCCCGGCATCTCTTCTTAGGCAAAAAACTAGGATTTGCTCTGCTATTAGAGCGATATTAAGATATGGTCCGGTTTGGACCACAATTAAATTAAATTATGTGGGAGACCTGTGTATAATGTCAGCCAATTCGAATAAGAATTGAGCCCTTTGTGGGCTCAAGAAGTAAAATAGAGAGATCGATTTATATGGGAGCTGTATCGGGCTGTAGACCGATTCAGACCATAACAAACACGTATGTTAATGGTCATGAGAGAATCCGTCGTACAAAATTTCAGGCAAATCGGATAATAATTGCGACCTCTAGAGGCTCAAGAAGTCAAGATCCCAGATCGGTTTATATGGCAGCTATATCAGGTTATGGACCGATTTGAACCATACTTGGCACAGTTGTTGGATATAATAACGAAACACGTCGTGCAAAATTTCATTCCAATCGGATAAGAATTGCGCACTCTAGAGGCTCAAGAAGTCAAGACCCCAGATCGGTTTATATGGCAGCTATATAAGGTTATGGACCGATTTGAACCATACTTGGCACAGTTGTTGGATATCGTAACGAAATACTACGTGCCAAAATTCATTCAAATTGAATAAGAATTGCGCACTCTAGAGGCTCAAGAAGTCAAGACCCCAGATCGGTTTATATGACAGCTATATCAGGTTATGAACCGATTTGAACCATATTTGACACAGTTGTTGGATATGGTAACGAAACACATCATGCAAAATTTCATTCCAATCAGATAAGAATTGCGCACTCTAGAGGCTCAAGAAGTCAAGACCCAAGATCGGTTTATATGGCAGCTATATCAGGTTATGAACCGATTTGAACCATATTTGGCACAGTTGTTGGATATTATAACAAAATACTGCGTGCCACAATTCATTCAAATTGGATAAGAATTGCGCACTCTAGAGGCTCAAGAAGTGAAGACCCAAGATCGGTTTATATGGCAGCTATATCAGGTTATAAACCGATTTGAACCATACTTGGCACAGTTGTTGGATATTATGACAAAATACTACGTGCCAAAATTCATTCAAATCGGATAAGAATTGCGCACTCTAGAGGCTCAAGAAGTCAAGACCCAAGATCGGTTTATATGGCAGCTATATCAGGTTATAAACCGATTTGAACCATATTTGGCACAGTTGTTGGATATCGTAACGAAACACGTCGTGCAAAATTTCATTCCAATCGGATAAGAATTGCGCACTCTTGAGGCTCAAGAAGTCAAGACCCCAGATCGGTTTATATGGCAGCTATATAAGGCTATGGACCGATTTGAACCATACTTGGCACAGTTGTTGGATATCGTAACAAAATACTACGTGCCAAAATTCATTCAAATTGAATAAGAATTGTGCACTCTAGAGGCTCAAGAAATCAAGACCCCAGATCGGTTTATATGGCAGCTATATCAGGCTATGGACCGATTTGAACCATACTTGGCACAGTTGTTGGATATAGTAACAAAACACGTCGTGCAAAATTTCATTCTAATCGGATAAGAATTGCGCACTCTAGAGGCTCAAGAAGTCAAGACCCCAGATCGGTTTATATGGCAGCTATATAAGGTTATGGACCGATTTGAACCATACTTGGCACAGTTGTTGGACATCATAACATAAATACTACGTGCCAAAATTCATTTAATTTGGATAAGAATTACGCCCTCTAGAGGCTCAAGAAGTCAAGACCCAAGATCGGTTTATATAACAGCTATATCAGGTTATGGACCGATGTGAACAATACTTGGCACAGTTGTTGGATATTATAACAAAACACGTAGTACTAAAATTGATTTAAATCGGATAAGAATTGCGCCCTCTAGAGGCTCAAGAAGTCAAGACCCAAGATCGGTTTATATGGCAGCTATATCAGGTTATGAACCGATTTGAACCATATTTGACACAGTTGTTGGATATGGTAACTAAACACATCATGCAGAATTTCATCCCAATCGGATAAGAATTGTGCACTCTATGGCTCAAGAAGTCAAGACCCCAGATCGGTTTATATGACAGCTATATCAGGTTATGAACCGATTTGAACCATATTTGACACAGTTGTTGGATATCATGACAAAATACTACGTGCCAAAATTCATTCAAATTGAATAAGAATTGCGCACTCTAGAGGCTCAAGAAGTCAAGACCCCAGATCGGTTTATATGACAGCTATATCGGGTTATGAACCGATTTGAACCATATTTGGCATAGTTGTTGGATATCATAACAAAACACGTCGTCCAAAATTTCATTCCAATCGGATAAGAATTGCGCACTCTAGAGGCTCAAGAAGTCACGACCCAAGATCGGTTTATATGACAGCTATATCAGGTTATAGACCGATTTGAACCATACTTGGCACAGTTGTTGGATATCGTAACGAAACACGTCGTGCAAAATTTCATCCCAATCGGATGAGAATTGTGCCCTGTAGAGGCTCAAGAAGTCAAGACCCAAGATCGGTTTATATGGCAGCTATATCAAAACATAGACCGATATGGCCCATTTACAATACCAACCGACCTACGCTAATAAGAAGTGTTAGTGCAAAATTTCAAGCGGCTAGCTTTACTCCTTCGAAAGTTAGCGTGCTTTCGACAGACAGACGGACGGACGGACATGGCTAGATCGACATAAAATTTCACGACGATCAAGATTATATATACTTTATGGGGTCTCAGACGAATATTTCGAGTAGTTACAATCAGAATGACGAAATTAGTATACCCCCCATCTTATGGTGGAGGGTATAAAAAAAAAAAAAATCATTTAGGAAAAGCCAAACCGCGATGCTGATATCGCTGTTTGTATTCCTCAAGCGTACAACAACAAATTGTCATTCTAACAAGTGGATACTCATTGGGGGATGATGTGTTGACTTTTTGTGCCAATGCGTTTTGTTACGTTTTTGCTCTATTTGCGTTGATGCCACTGCTATTGCTGATGGGACTGTGCTGCTCAACGATTGAATGGAATCCCACTCATAAGGCATTTGGATACAACGCCTGGGATGTTCACTTATTTGACAGCAGACACGTGCTCATTTGGGACCAAAAAGACAATGGCTACCCAGATATCAGACAAAATTTCTTTTGTAAAACGGTTTATTGTTTTTTTCTTCTTATGCTACGTTGGGTGTCTCTTGACTGGCGCTTTGGTGGATTTTTTAATGGGAAAACTAATTAAATTCCAATTAAATGTGAAGCTTGTCAAAAAACTCAAGAAGGAAAAATACAGAGCACTAGAGATTGAGAGATGGGGATTTTGTGAATGAGTAACCACACTTTAATACAGTGCTTCTCTGTGTGTGTGTGTATGTCAAAAATAAAGGTGAAAACCATTAACACTGCTAATGGCTTGGAACCAGAACGGTTTGATGAAAGTAGGCTGCTAGCGTGTGTTTTCTTCATGTAACCATGGCTGGTTGCCTAGACCTTGAATACTTACAGAGAGGCGCTAGTCTTGCTTAACAAGACATTGAAGAATTGACCTTAATGTTCACCAGGCGCTATGAAAAATTCATGAAAGACCAAGTCGATAGCGTTAATGATGCCGCCAAGATAAAAAAGTTTCTCTCAAAAACCCATGTCCAAACTGAAACTTAGTAGACGACATGGGACTGAGAGCAAAGACAACGGAGGACATGTTGAGGCTTTTGATGAAAACCCACTTTTCCACAGGTTACTACGGGACTCACGGAGACACCGGAATCTTGGAATAATCAAGGTTTTTAATTACGGAATTTAGGGTGAAGGAATCCTTGAGGAGATTCAAACCATTCAAACCATTGAGTAGCTACAGAAAGAGGCAGACAATGTGGCGCCCCACCTCGCCAATATTTTCACAGCGTGCCTAGGACTTGCATATACTCCGAAAGCCTGGCAGGGGGGTGGTATTTATACCCAAGCCCGGCAAGGCAAGTTATGCGACACCAAAGGCCTACATACCTTACGTCCTTTCAGATCAAAACCATGGAACGTATTGTGGACACCATGATTAAGAGTAGGATATCCAGCGAACTGCTCAAATACAAACAGCCCACCTTTGTCAAGGGAAGGTCGGTGGAAACTGCCCATTCCCATTCGGTGCCAAAACCTATACCCTGATGGTATACATTGACATCGAGTTGGCTGATCCTATTCTTAGACCAGTATCGGGTGGACCCAGTACTTAGAGACTATCGAAACCATATGCTATGGAACAGGTGGATAAATTGTGTGTCCCATGGCATAAAATTAAGCGAGTAAGTGGCACAAGGCACCCCCCAGGGGGTCATTTTATCGCCACACCTATGGGTGAACATCATAAATGACCGATTACGGATGCTGACTGAGGAGGGATTTGAGCCTGTCTGCTATGCAGAGTTTGAAAGAGTTTGCATATGGCTGGGCTTAATGTTAACCCAGAGATGACTGAAATATGCCTGTTCACAAGGAAGTCGAAGGTGGGCCCATTTTCCTCAATAAAACCATTTTGATATCAAATATGTGTCAAATACTTAGACAGGAAACTGAGTTGGAAGTGTCACATTCAGGAGCGTACTGAGAAGGCTCACAGATATTGGGCACTATGTAGACGGACCGTAGGCTTCGAATGGGCCCTACATCCGAGGATAGTCCACTGGAGGGTGATTAGAGCAATACTTACTAACGCCTCATTAGTTTGGTGGACTGTTATGGAGAAAAAGTGCAACATAAAGACCATACAACAGCTTCAGAGAATATGTTGTCCTGGCATAGGCGGAGCGATAAGGACCACACCCACTAAAGCACTGGAGACTATTGTGAGGCAGCCACTACGGCTATGAGACTTAAGGCAATGGGAGAATGGATTGAGGATGGGAGCAGCTCATACCATCGCGGTGTAATCGAGGCGACGAAAGGGAACCTGAAATGAAGGGAAGAGATTTCCGATAGGATACCTTGAGGTCGAGTGCAAGGCACTGCTGCCAGCGGCACAGTCTTGAATTGACGAAACCCTAGCATTGCCATCTGGAAGATCAACTTACACGAATGGATCAAAGCTAGAGGACAGAGTGGGCCTGGGGGTCTACTTACTGTAAGCGAAACCGAGATCAACTCACCTGAAAAATAAAAAGAAAAAAATTTAATCAAGTGAAAAGCATTAAAAATTTAAATAGACGAGTAAAAGCATGCAAAGTTCGGATGGGCTGAATCTTGGGTCCCACCATCAAGGATTCCTCTAAAAATGTACCCTTACTACCTGAGTTTGTATTTGAATTATTTTGGTCTCAAGAAGTCATGTCGGTCCTTAGTGGGCCTATAGCACCATATTGATCGATTCAGATAATACTTGGCATTGATGTTGTACGTCATAAAATATGGATTTGGGGCAAATTTAAGCCACATCAGATGAAAATTTAGGCTTCTAAGGGCTCAAGAAATCAAAATCGATGTAAGTTTAAATAGGGGCTATATATGTTTATAGAGCGATTCAGATTACACTTAGCATGAATGTTGAAAGTCATAACACAAGACTTTGTTTTAAATTTCAACGAAATTGGGTGAAAACTAAGGCTTCTAATGGCTCAAAAAGTCGAATCTGAGGATCAGTTTAAATTGGGCCTATACCTGTTTATAAACCAATTCGTATCGTACTTGGTACGGATGTTGGAAGTTATAACTCATTGAGGCTTCTAGCTGCTCAAGAAATCAAATCGGAGGATTGGTTTATATGGGAGCTATATCTAAATCTAAGCCGATTACGGATCGGTCTATATGGCAGCTATATTCAAATCTGGACCGATCTGAGCCAAATTTACGAAGGATGTCGAAGGGCCTAACATAACTCACTATACCAAATTTCAGCAAAATCGAATAAAAAATGTGGCTTTTATGGGCCTAAAACCCTAAATCGGAGGATCGGTCTATATGGCAGCTATATCCAAATCTGGACCTGATCGTACTTGGTGCGGATGTTGGAAGTTATAACTCATTGAGGCTTCTAGGTGCTCAAGAAGTCAAATCGGAGGATTGGTTTATATGGGAACTATATCCAAATCTAAGCCGATTACGGATCGGTCTATATGGCAGCTATATCGAAATCTGGTCCGATCTGAGCCAAATTTACGAAGGATGTCGAAGGGCCAAACATAACTCACTATCCCAAATTTCAGCAAAATCGGAAAATAAATGTGGTTTTTATTGGCCTAAAACTCTAAATCGGAGGATCGGTCTATATGGGGGCTATATCAAGATATAGTCCGATATAGCCCATCTTATGGACAAAAAAAAAAAGAATCTGTAGAAAGCTTCAGCTCAATACCTCTATTTTTAAACACTGTAGCGTGATTACAACAGACAGACGGACGGACATGGCGAGATCGTCTTAGACTTTTACGCTGGTCAATAATATAAAGGGTGATTTTTTTGAGGTTAGGATTTTCATGCATTAGTATTTGACAGATCACGTGGGATTTCAGACATGGTGTCAAAGAGAAAGATGCTCAGTATGCTTTGACATTTCATCATGAATAGACTTACTAACGAGCAACGCTTGCAAATCATTGAATTTTATTACCAAAATCAGTGTTCGGTTCGAAATGTGTTCAAATTTTGACAAATTTTGTTCAGCGATGAGGCTCATTTCTGGTTGAATGGCTACGTAAATAAGCAAAATTGCCGCATTTGGAGTGAAGAGCAACCAGAAGCCGTTCAAGAACTGCCCATGCATCCCGAAAAATGCACTGTTTGGTGTGGTTTGTACGCTGGTGGAATCATTGGACCGTATTTTTTCAAAGATGCTGTTGGACGCAACGTTACGGTGAATGAACACATTTCGAACCGAACACTGATTTTGGTAATAAAATTCAATGATTTGCAAGCGTTGCTCGTTAGTAAGTCTATTCATGATGAAATGTCAAAGCATACTGAGCATCTTTCTCTTTGACACCATGTCTGAAATCCCACGTAATCTGTCAAATACTAATGCATGAAAATCCTAACCTCAAAAAAATCACCCTTTATTAACTTTTTTAGGTACTTTGTAAAGTCGAAAATTGGTATTTCGATGTGTAGCAAACGGAATGACTATGGTGGTGGGTATACAAATGGACTTTTTACCTAAAATCTCCCGATTTCTTGAGTCCTTAGAAGCAGAAATTTTTGTCCGATTTGCCTGAAAAGGGGTAGCAAGAGTCCCGCGGCCGTATCAGAATACCCGTTATTAGTGGGCAGCAGTCAACCTATCCCATGCAATCTTCTCTGTGTTTTCATTCAGAATCCGTTTGTTTAACCTTTTGAGCAGATTGTGTGAGTGTTTACATCTTTCCACCATGTTTGCCAATTTCATTATAACAAACCACAAAAATGTAATTAAGTTAACAGATATTTAAATGACAGTTTTGTGTTTTGTATAACATGGAAAAAATGTCAATCAACATTGCTGTAATGGTGGGCAAGGCCTAGCAGGTGTTTTGTTTTAATTTATTTTATAAATTAAGTTTTTGTGTGAGCAAAAAATCTAAATTTAAATTTCTGATGAACAAAGCGCACAGCTGGAAGCGGAAAAAAATGGAAGGATGGAAGGCTGAAAAAGATCATCTCTTCAAAAAAATGGTTTGAAGCTAAATACATAAATCATTAAATGAAAGTATTGTTTTTGCGACTGAAGGGGAGTTGTCCAGAGGGGAAACTTTCCAATTGATTTTTGCTGGCTATTTTGTTTTCACGAATTTCAATTTTGCTCACGGGAGTTAGGAAGACATTTTGAGAAGTATAAAATAGCATAATAGAGTTAAGAGCAGTTAAGTTCAACCGGGCCGAAATCTGGATACCCCCCAGCTCGGTTATACAGGTATGTTAGCCGCTATAATCAAATATAGACCGATGGGGGCCATATTGAACGCGGATGTCGAAGGGCACAGCTCACTACAGAGCTCGCTTTGCCAAATTTCAGCGAAATCGGGTAACAAACGTTGCTTTTATGGTCCCAATGACTAAAATCGAGAGACCGGTATATAGGCAGCTATATCCGAATATAAATTGATCGGAATCATATAGAGCATGGAAGTCGAAAAGCCTAACATAGATCACTGTGCCAAATTTCAGTGAAATTGGATAATAAATGTGGCTTTGATGGGCCTAAAACCTTAACTCGGCAGATTGGTATATATGGTCCGCTATAGCCCATCTTCGACCTTAAGCTGTTTTTGTACAAAAAAAAAAAAAAAAAAAAAAAACAAGTAAAAGCGTGCTAAGTTCGGCCGGGCCGAATCTTATATACCCTCCACCATGGATCGCATTTGTCGAGTTCTTTTCCCGGCATCTCTTCTTAGGCAAAAAAAAAGGATATAAGAAAAGATTTGCTCTGCTATTAGAGCGATATTAAGATATGGTCCGGTGTAAAATGTTAGCCAACTCGAATAAGAATTGCGCCCTTTGGGGGCTCAAGAAGTAAAATAGAGAGATCGATTTATATGGGAGCTGTATCGGGCTATAGACCGATTCAGACCATAATAAACACGTTTGCTGATGGTCATGAGAGAATCCGTCGTACAAAATTTCAGGCAAATCGGATAATAATTGCGACCTCTAGAGGCTCAAGAAGTCAAGATCCCAGATCGGTTTATATGGCAGCTATATCAGGTTATGGACCGATTTGAACCATACTTGGCACAGTTGTTGGATATAATAACGAAACACGTCGTGCAAAATTTCATTCCAATCGGATAAGAATTGCGCACTCTAGAAGCTCAAGAAGTCAAGACCCCAGATCGGTTTATATGGCAGCTATGTCAGGTTATGGACCGATTTGAACCATACATGGCACAGTTGTTGGATATCATAACAAAACGCGTCGTGCGAAATGTCATTCCAATCGGATAAGAATTGCGCACTCTAGAAGCTCAAGAAGTCAAGACCCCAGATCGGTTTATATGGCAGCAATATCAGGTTATGAACCGATTTGAACCATACTTGGCACAGTTGTTGGATATCATAACCAAATACTACGTGCCAAATTTCGTTCCAATTGGATAAGAATTGCACCCTCTAGAGGCTCAAGAAGTCAAGACCCCAGATCGGTTTATATGGCAGCTATATCAGGTTATGGACCGATTTGAACCATACTTGGCACACTTGTTGGATATCATAACAAAACACGTTGTGCAAAAAGTTCATTCCAATCGGATAAGAATTGCGCACTCTAGAGGCTCAAGAAGTCAAGACCCAAGATCGGTTTATATGGCAGCTATATCAAAACATGGACCGATATGGCCCATTTACAATACCAACTGACCTTCACTAATAAGGAGTATTTGCGCAAAATTTCAAGAGGCTTGCTTTACTCCTTCGGAAGTTAGTGTGCTTTCGACAACAGACGGACGGAAGGACGGACAGACGGACGGTCATGGCTTGATCGACATAAAATGTCGCGACGATCAAGGATATATTGGATTGCCCAAAAAGTTATTGCGGATTTTTCATATAGTCCACTATTACTTTTTGGGCAACCCAATATATACTTTATGGGGTCTCAGACGAATATTTCGAGCAGTTACAAATAGAATGACGAAATTAGTATACCCCCCACCCCCATCCTATGGTGGAGGGTATAAACATCACAGATTGCTGCGATTTATGGGCTGCTGGCATCATTGGGCCGTGCTTCTTTCAAGATGATTGCGAATTGTAACGTAACTGTGAATGGTGAGTGAGTAAATGGCCGAAAGTACAAGAGCTTGACTTGCATGACATGCGGTTCCAACATGACGGAACCACTTGCCACACAGCACGCGTAGCAATGGACTTATTAAGAGGCGAGCTCGGTGAACATTTTACTTAACGTTCGAGACCGATTAATTGGTCGCCTAGATCGTGCGATTTAACGCCTTTAGACTATTTTTTGTAGGGCTATGTTAAAGTTCATGTCTATACAGACAAGCCTGCTTAAATTGACGCATTGGAAAACAACTTTGAAGCATTTATTGGTGAGATAACGGCCAAAATGTTGGAAAGAGAAAGTTTTTAAAAAACTTTCCTGTTGCTCTTAAAAAAATCACCCTTTATTGCATTATTAAAGTAAATCTGTGCTACTTATATTATAAAATCTTTAGTACGGCACGTGCTCATTGTTTTCCCCATTTAAATGACAATTGTAAAGATTTTCAATTCATACAAAATTATCCCTTTTCTTAAAACGCTCATTTAATGCTATTGCCCAATGCTGGTATTTTGTAAAAAAAAAAAAAAAAAATAATAATAATAATAATAAACAAATAAGCATATCGTAGTCCACATCTCTCGTTGAAACAGCATTCCAAACAGCACTAAAAGCTGTCACAACACACATTTGATTGGCATCATAGAATAGGCAATGAGAAAAACATTTTCCATATACTCATCCATATTTAAAATTCCTAAGGCAAAAATCCATTAGAACTGATTACAACATTTAAAACGTCCATGCAAAATAATACGCAATAACAATAACAAACGGCCATAGCCATGCGAGAGTAAATAAAAATCCATACACCAGTATCTAAAAGCGCATCTGTGATTAAAAGCCAAATGCCGCCATTCAATGTTTCGCAAATTATCTCACTGATGGATATGAATGGACAGAATGTGTCAGTTACTTACTTAGACAGCTTTAAATTGCAATTGGAATTGGCCATACATTTCTCCTATGCAAAATGATTGGCAATGTGTGCCAATGCGCAAAGGGGTAAAGAACATATTTTTATACCCTCCACCATAAGATGGGGGGTATACTAATTTCGTCATTCTGATTGTAACTACTCGAAATATTCGTCCGAGACCCCATAAAGTATATATATTCTTGATCGTCGTGAAATTTAATGTCGATCTAGCCATGTCCGTCCGTCTGTCCGTCCGTCCGTCCGTCCGTCTGTCTGTCGAAAGCACGCTAACTTCCGAAGGAGTACAGCTAGCCGCTTGAAATTTTGCACAAATACTTTTTATTAGTGTAGGTCGGTTGATATTGTAAATGGGCCATATCGGTCCATGTTTTGATATAGCTGCCATATAAACCGATCTTGGGTCTTGACTTCTTGAGCCTCTAGAGTGCGCAATTCTTATCCGATTGGAACGAAATTTTGCACGACGTGTTTTGTTATAATATTCAACAACTGTGCTAAGTATGGTTCAAATCGGTTTATAACCTGATATAGCTGCCATATAAACCGATCTTGGGTCTTGACTTCTTGAGCCTCTAGAGGGCGCAATTCTTATCCAATTTGAATGAATTTTGGCACGTAGTATTTTGTTATGATATCCAACAACTGTGCCAAATATGGTTCAAATCGGTTCATAACTTGATATAGCTGCCATATAAACCGATCTTGGGTCTTGACTTCTTGAGCCTCTAGAGGGAGCAATTCTTATCCGATTTGAATGCATTTTTGCACGAAGTGTTTTGTAATGATATTCAATAACTGTGCCAAGTGTGGTTCAATTCGGTTCATAACCCGATATAGCTGTCATATAAACAGATCTGGGGACTTGACTCCTTGAGCCTCTGGAAGGCGGAATTCCTATCCGATTTGGCTGAAATTTTTATACAGTTTGGCTGACATTTTACACAGGTCTCCAACATATAATTTAATTGTGGTCCAAACCGGACCATATCTTGATATCACTCTAATAGCAGAGCAAATCTTTTCTTATATCCGTTTTTGCCTAAGAAGATATGCCGGGAAAGGAACTCGACAAATGCGATCCATGGTGGAGGGTATGTAAGATTCGGCCCGGCCGAACTTAGCACGCTTTTACTTGTTTTCATTGTTTTTACAACGTTTTGTAGTGCAAAACAGCAAACTGTAATAAATACGGATGACATATGACAACATTATTGCAAATTATCCAAAATCTAAGGAACATATATGTGGGAGCTATATCTAAATCTGAATTGATTTCGAGCAAACTTCTCAGATATTGTGATAGTTGTCGAGGAAAGCGTTGTGCAAAATTTGGACAAAATTGGTCAATAAATGCGCTTGCAGTGGCTCTAGGAGTGTAAATCGGGCGATATACTAGCTGAACCGGGCCCGCTCCGCTGCGCTTTCTTTTAATTTATATGGAACAAAAGTTTCCTTGGAAAATTTATGTTCGACAATTAAAGAGCTTTTAGTGAACTACCATGGTACGAAAATATTATATCGTTTGACTAACAGTTTCACAATATAATAGCCTTAATCTGAAGCACATATGATATTTATTGGTCTACTAATTTGAGCCCGATTTTCTTTTGATGCCTTTACTTTATTTCAGCCCGATATTCTCATGATATCTGATTTAGGGTTGTTTCCGGGGTTGAGGTGGTCCGCCATACACTTGGCCCTGAAAAAATATCAGCATCGTGCTCTTCTCTCAAATACTATTTATTTGAACCCCATATTGCCATTGGTTCATCGGGATGGTATGGCCATGAGGCGTCCCCAAAAACACATGACCCCAATATTGGTTATCACATTTGTTTTCTAGTCTCAAATACCTTTCATTTGAGCCACACATTGGCATGGTCGAAAAATGTTTACCCTTTTGGGGGGGTGTTTTGGGGAAGGGGTGATGCCCTAACTACATGGTCCTACATTTGGAAATCAAATACGTATTCTACTTCCACATACCTTTAGTTGAGCCCCACATTGCCATGGTCAGTAAAAAATTGCTGTTTGTGGGGTATTTTGGGAAACGGGTAGACTCATTTCTTGATCTAACCCCCAATACTTTTCATTTAACCCCCACACTGACATGTTCGGTAAATATGCCCGATTTAGGGGTGTTAGGAGAGTGGGGTGGTCCCCCAAAAACTGAGCCTATAAGATTTATTTGAACCCCATATTGCTATTGGCCGCAAAATTGGATATCAAATTCATTTTCTAATCTCAAATACCATTCATTTAAACCCCTTATTACAAAAGCCAGGTTTGGTTTGCGGTATGAGCCCTAAAAACTATGAATATCGAGCTCCACTGTCTTGAAGACCCAAATTGTCTTGGTGATTAAATACGTCCTATGTGAGGGTTGTTATGGTGGTGGGACGTCCCCTAGACAGTTGGTCCCGAATTTTGATATCAGATTCATGGTCTACTCCCAAATAATTTTCATTTGAGCCCCATTTTTCCATAGTCGGCAAACATGACCGGTTTGGGGGATGGGGCGGCCACTCAGTGACTTGGCTTTGAAAATATATATCATATTCATGTTCTACTCTAAAAAACCTCTTAATTGAGCCTCATATCGCAATGGTCAGCAAATACTTCGCTATACTTTCTAGACACTTTTCCCGAATATTGATATCAGATTCGTTCTTTACTTAATGAAAGCAATATGGGGCTTTCATTTGAGCCCCATATTGCTATGGACGTAAATGTTGTCCCATTTTGGGTGTTTTGGGGGTTGGGGTGGTCCTCCAAATACTTGGTCCAACAATTGCATATCAGATTCGTTTTCTAATCTTATTGGGTTGCCCAAAAAGTAAATGCGGATTGAATCAAATATTAAGAAGATCGAATGAAAACTGCGACCTGTACTTTGTGCACATATTAAGATGGACAGACAGACAGACGGACATAGCTAAATCGAATTGGAAAGTGATTCTGAGTCGATCGGCATACTTATCGATATCTATATCTCTTCCATCTGGATGTTACAAACAAATACACTAAATCATAATACCCTGTACCACAGTAGTGACTTAGGGTATAACAAGTAAAAAGGCGTTAAGTTTGGCCGGGCCGAACTTTGGATACCCATCACCTCGGGTATGTATGTAAACCACCTTCCGTCAAAATCCGGTGCAAAACTCATACCTTATGTCCCATAGCAGAAATATGTGGAGGGGCTTAACTTAACTCTTCGTCCCAAATTTCGGGAACATCGGACAATAAGTGCGCTTATTATGGCCCCAAAATCTAAAACCGAGAGATCGGTCTATATGGCAGCTATATCCAAATCTAGACCCATCAGTACGATAATGCAGAAGTATGTAAAGGGGCTTAACATAACTCACTGTCCCAAATTTCGGCGACATCGGACTATAAATGCGTGTTCTATGGGCCTAAGACCCAAAATCGGAGGATCGGTCTATATGGTAGCTATATCCAAATCTGGACCGATCTGAGCCAAATTCACGAAGGACGTCGGAGGGCCTAAGACAACGCAATGATCCAAATTTCAGCAAAATCGGATAATAAATGTGGCTTTTATGGGCCTAAGACCTTAAATCGAGAGATCGGTCTACATGTCAGCTATATCCAAATCTGGACCGATCTGGGCTATATTGACGGAGGATGTCGAAGGGTCTAACACAACTCACTGACTCAAATTATAGCAAAATCGGACAATAAATGTGGCTTTTATGGGCCTAAGACCCTAAATTTGAAGATCGGTCTATAGGGCAGCTATATCCAAATCTGAACCGATCTGAGCCATATTGACGGAGGATGTCGAAGAGCCAAAGGCAACTCACTGTCCTAAATTTCAGCAAAATCGGATAATAAATGTGGCTTTTATGGGCCTAAGATCTTAAATCGAGAGATCGGTCTATATAGCAGCTATATCCAAATCTGGACCGATCTGGGCTATATTGACGGAGGATGTCGAAGGGTCTAACACAACTCACTGACTCAAATTATAGCAAAATCGGACAATAAATGTGGCTTTTATGGGCCTAAGACCCTAAATTTGAAGATCGGTCTATAGGGCAGCTATATCCAAATCTGAACCGATCTGAGCCACATTGACGGAGGATGTCGAAGAGCCTAAGGCAACTCACTGTCCTAAATTTCAGCAAAATCGGATAATAAATGTGGCTTTTATGGGCCTAAGACCTTAAATCGAGAGATCGGTCTATATAGCAGCTATATCCAAATATAGACCGATCTGAGCCAAATTGGCGGAGGATGTTGAGGGATCAAACTCTACTCACTGTCCCAAATTTCACCAAAATCGGATAATAAATGTGGCTTTTATGGGCCTAAGACCCTAAATTGGAGGATCGGTCTATATGGCAGCTATATCCAAATCTAAACCGATCTGAGCCAAATTGACGGAGGATTTCGAAGGGCCTAGCACAACTCACTGTCCCAAATTTCACCAAAATCGGATAATAAATGTGGCTTTTATGGGCCTAAGACCCTAAATCGGCCGATCGGTCTATATGGGGGCTATATCAAGATTTAGTCCGATATAGCCCATCTTCGAGCTTAACCTACTTATGGACAACAAAAGAATCTGTGTAAAGTTTCAGCTCAATATCTCTATTTTTAAAGGCTGTAGCGTGATTTCAACAGACAGACAGACAGACGGACGGACATGTCTAGATCGTCTTAGATTCTTACGCTGATCAAGAATATATATACTTTATAGGGTCGGAAATGGATATTTCGATGTGTTGCAAACGGAATGACAAAATGAATATACCCCCATCCTTCGGTGGTGGGTATAAAAAGTCATTAATGTTTTTTCCTAAATAGAATGAGTGGATTCAATGCATTGACTACAAGTAGCATATTCGATATGCGGGGTAGTAGTTGTCCGCCATGCACATTTGATAGTAATTTCGTTTAGAAAGAAACCGACAAAATGAATATTGGAATTGCCAATTAAAAATTCAAACTATTACAATTTAATGTAGATCTCTTGTCAAACGAGGTGCGCTGAAAAATTATATAGGGTGATTTTTGAAGAGAGGAAAGTTTTTTACAAAAAAAAAAAAAAAAAAAAAAAAAAAAAAAACATTACAATTCAGAAAAATGCATCAAATCATTAATTTAATCGATAGTGCGGTCCATATAATTTATTGTTCGAAGATTATTTCATGCAAATGTAAACCGTGACTGCGCCTCAAATGATCCATCCGCTTTGTCCAATTTTGGCATAGTCTTTCCATGAATAAATGCTTCAATGTTGTCTTCCAATGCATCAATCGAAGCGGGCTTGCCTGCATAGACATGAGCTTTAACATAGCCCCCAAAAAATGATCTAAATGCGGTAAATCGCACGATGTAGGCGGCAGATTGACCGGTCCCGAACATGAAATAAAATGGTCATCGAACTCGCATCTCAATAAGACCATTGTTACGACCCCCCAAATTGGACGTATTTCCTCACCAAGACAATTTGAATCTTAAAGAGAGTGGAGCTAGATATTTGTAGGCCAATACCACAAACCGGACATATTTGCTGATATTTGTAAAAAGGAGTTTAAATGAGGTTACAAAACGAAATTGATATCCAATTTTGAAGCCAATGGCAATATGGGGTTCAAATAAATGATATAAAGATATATGAGAAAAGAGCACATTGCTGGTTTTTTTTTCCGGACATTTTTACCATGTCAATGTGGATCTTAAATGAAAGGTATTGGGGTGTAGAGCAAGAATTGATACGCACTTTCGGACCAATTTTCGCCCTCTATTGACTCAAGACTCAAGACCCAAGATCGGTTTACATGGCAGCTATATTAAAACATGGACCATTATAGGACGGAAGGACGGACGGAAGGACGGACGGAATGACGGACGGAAGGACGGACGGAAGGACGGACGGAAGGACGGACGGAAGGACGGACGGAAGGACGGACGGACGGAAGGACGGACAGAAGGACGGACGGAAGGACAGACGGAAGGACGGACGGAAGGACGGACGGAAGGACGGACGGAAGGACGGACGGAAGGACGGACGGAAGGACGGACGGAAGGACGGACGGAAGGACGGACGGACGGAAGGACGGACGGAAGGACGGACGGACGGAAGGACGGACGGACGGAAGGACGGACGGAAGGACGGACGGAAGGACGGACGGAAGGACGGAAGGACGGACGGAAGGACGGACGGAAGGACGGAAGGACGGAAGGACGGACGGAAGGACGGACGGAAGGACGGACTGAAGGACGGACGGACGGAAGGACGGACTGAAGGACGGACGGAAGGACGGACGGAAGGACGGAAGGACGGACGGAAGGACGGACTGAAGGACGGACGGAAGGACGGACGGAAGGACGGACGGAAGGACGGACGGAAGGACGGACGGAAGGACGGACGGAAGGACGGACGGAAGGACGGACGGAAGGACGGACGGAAGGACGGACGGAAGGACGGACGGAAGGACGGACGGAAGGACGGACGGAAGGACGGACGGAAGGACGGACGGAAGGACGGACGGAAGGACGGACGGAAGGACGGACGGAAGGACGGACGGAAGGACGGACGGAAGGACGGACGGAAGGACGGACGGAAGGACGGACGGAAGGACGGACGGAAGGACGGACGGAAGGACGGACGGAAGGACGGACGGAAGGACGGACGGAAGGACGGACGGAAGGACGGACGGTAGGACGGACGGAAGGACGGACAGACGGGCGGACATGGCTAGATCGACATTAAAATATCATGACGGTCAAGAATATATGTACTTTATGGGGTCTCAGACGAATATTTCGAGTAGTTACAAACAGAATGACGAAATTAGTATACCCTCCTCTTTTGGTGGAGGGTATAAAAACACAAAATATTTCTACGATATGGTCTATAACGCAGCTGTTTGGGGACCGATGCGACACTTTTATAGTTAAAGAGAAACTAAACGGATTTAGGTTTTATTTGGCCACAGTGCAAAAATGAAGAGATGACCTGTGGAATAAAATCAAAAAAATAGAAAAAGTCTTCCGTTGGAGAACTGATAATCCCTGTGGTGTGAATTTAAAGGCCCTACACCCAGAGAAAAATTGATACCAAACGTGCTTATTTCAGTACCATATGGTATTGATAGTAAAGCAATACAGTATGGTACAAAATCAATACCGGATGGTATGGATGAAAAATAAAATGATTAGTACCGTTTGGCACTAACCTTATTACCGAACAGGTATTGGTTTAAATCACATGCTGTTATTGCTTTTAGCACGAGACCGTTATTGGTTTTAGTGCCAAACCGTTATTGATTATTCAACCCCATAATGAACCTAAAACAAGTAATAACAATAAGAACCCACCACCAAGGATTCTGCCAAAAATTTATAAAAATAAATCAAGTTGTAGGATATAATTTTATTCTGCATACCAAACTTCTGCCAAACCAGCACATTTAAAGTTTCTGGGAAACGAACAAGGACGATCGAGAGACCGTCTGATTTTTTTCGTACTTGGCACAGTTGTTGGAAATCATAACAAAATCATCAGCCAAACCGGAAAAAATTGCGACTTGTAAGGGTCACGAAGTCAAATCGGGCGATTGGTTTATATGGGAGCTATACCAGGTTATAAACCGATTTTAACCGTACTTGGCACAGTTTTTGGAAGTCATGAAAGAACACCAAGTGCCAAATTGCAGCCAAATCGGCCAAAAATTGCGACTTCCAGGGGCTCAAGAAGTCAAATCGTGAGATCGGTTTATATGGGAGCTATATCAGGTTATACACCGATTTGAACCGTATTTGGCGCAGATGTTGAAAATCATAAGAGAACACTATGTGCAAAATTTAAGCCAAATCGGATGAAAATTGCGGCTTCCAGGGGCTCAAGTAGTTAAATCGGGAGATCGGTTTAATGGGAGTTATATCAGGTTATAGACCGATTTGGAACGTACATAGCAAAGCTGTTGAAAGTCATAACAAAACACTTCATGCTAAATTTCAGCCAAACCGGACAAAAATTGCGGCTTGTAAAAGCTCAGGAAGTCAAATCGCGCGATCGATTTAAATGGAAGCTATACCAGGTTATAGATCGATTTGAATCGTACTTGGCACAGTTGTTGGAAGTCATAAAAGAGCAACAAGTGCCGAATTTCAGCCAAATCGGACAAAAGTTGGGACTTGTAAGGCCTCAAGAATTCAAATCGTTAGATCGGTTTATATGGGAGCTATATCAGGTTATAGATCGATTTGGATCGTACTTGGAACAGTTATTGAAAGTCAAATCGGCCAAATCGGACAAAAATTGTGGCTTGTAAGAATTCAAGAAATCCCCAACGACCTACATCAATATTAAATATCAGTGCAAAATTTCAAGCGGCTAGCTTCGCGCGTTTGACAGCTATCGTGATTTCGACAGACGGACGGACATGCCAAGATCGACTCAAAACGTCGAGACAATCATGAATGTATATACTTTATGGGGACTTAGAAGAATATTTCGAGGTGTTACAAACGGAATGACTAGATAAATATAACCACATGCTATGGTGGTGGGTATAAAAAGTAATGTTACACCGTGACCAAGCTCAATTTTTTGTATTAAGCAATTGATTCCATATCCATTGATTCCCAGATATGGGTTTCATATGAATTCATCAATGCAACAACGTTTTCCACACAATACATATTGCAATAGCCACAAAATATTTACCATTTGGGTGGTGTTGTGGGGGTGGGGTGACCCCATAGACACTTTTCCCGAATATTGATATCAAATTCGTGCTTTACTCCCACCGACCTTTCATTTGAGCCCCATATTGCTATGGTCGTAAATTTGTGCCATTTGGGGGATATTTTTGGTGAGTGGTGGCCCCACAAACACTTGGTCCCATATTTGGATATCAGAATCGTTTTCTACATTCAAATACCTTTCATTTGAGTCCCATATTGCCATGGTCGGTAAATATGTCCGAGTTAGGGGTGTTTTGGGGGTTGGGGTGGTCCCCCTAACACTTGGTCCGACAATTGGATATCAGGTACGTTTTCTTATCCTAAATACCTTTCAGTTGAGTCCCATATTGTCGTGATTGGTGTATATATATATTTTGTAAGTCTTAGGGTGGGGCGGCCCCCTAGGTACCCCATCCGAAATTTGGATACCAAATTTTTATTTTTAGGGTACTATATGAGAGCACACTAAATTTCGCTTAAATCGCACCACCCATTTCCGAGATCTGGCATTTCTGAAAATTAGGGTAAGGGGGATGGTCCGCCCCCCTTAAGATATCAAAAAATGTAGTACCCTATTTTCACCACGGGGTCATTATGCACCAACTGTGAAAATTTCAGGAAATCGGTTTAGACTTTTCTGAGTTCATAAGGAACACACAAACAAACACAAATTGATTTTTATATATAAGATAACTCCCATATAAACCGATCTTCAGATTTTACTTCTGGAGCATCTAAAGGGCGCAATTCTTATCCGATTTGCCGAAATTTTGCTGAAATTTTGCACAATGACTTCTTCTCCACCGTACATGCCAAGGTTCAAATCGGCTTTAAACCTGATATAGCTCCCATTTAAACAGATCAACCGATTTGACTTCTTGAGCCGCTAGAGGGCGCAATTCTTATCGGCATGGGTTGAAATGACCTCTTCTAAGACATATAATGAATGTTTTTGTATGGTTAAAATCGGTTCAAAACCTGATATAGCTCCCATATAAACCGAACTCACTTCTTGAGAATCTAGAGGGCGTAATTCTTATCCGATTTTGCTGAAATTGGGCACAGTCACTGTATCCACGACCACCAAAAAACATGCTGAATCGGTCCATAACCTGATAAAGCTCCCATTTAAACCGACCTCCCGATTTGACTTCTTGAGAAACCAGAGGACGCAATTCCTATCTGATTTGTCTGAAATTTTTATACGCTCCACTATAAGATGGGGGGTATACTAATTTCGTCATTCTGTTTGTAACTACTCGAAATATTCGTCTGAGACCCCATAAAGTATATATATTCTTGATCGTCGTGACATTTTATGTCGATCTAGCCATGTCCGTCCGTCTGTCCGTCCGTCCGTCCGTCCGTCCGTCCGTCCGTCCGTCCGTCCGTCCGTCCGTCCGTCCGTCCGTCCGTCTGTCTGTCGAAAGCACGCTAACTTCCGAAGGAGTAAAGCTAGCCGCTTGAAATTTTGCACAAATACTTCCTCTTAGTGTAGGTCGGTTGGTATTGCAAATGGGCCATATCAGTCCATGTTTTGATATAGCTGCCATATAAACCGATCTTGGGTCTTGACTTCTTGAGCCTCTAGAGTGCGCAATTCTTACCCGATTGGTATGAAATTTCGCATGACGTGTTTTGTTATGATATCCAACAACTGTGACAAGTATAGTTCAAATCGGTTTATAACCTGATATAGCAGTCATATAAACCGATCTTGGGTCTTGACTTCTTGAGCCTCTAGAAGGCGCAATTCTTATCCGATTGGAATGAAATTTTGCACAACGTGTTTTGTTATGATACTCAACAACTATGCCAAGTATGGTTTAAATCGGTCCATAACCTGATATAGCTGCCATATAAACCGATCTTGGGTCTTGACTTCTTGAGCCTCTAGAGTGCGCAATTCTTACCCGATTGGTATGAAATTTCGCACGAAGTGTTTTGTTATGATATCCAACAACTGTGACAAGTATGGTTCAAATCGGTCCATAACCTGATATAGCTGTCATATAAACCGATCTTGGGTCTTGACTTCTTGAGCCTCTAGAAGGCGCAATTCTTATCCGATTGGAATGAAATTTTGCACGACGTGTTTTGTTATGATACCCAACAACTGTGCCAAGTATGGTTAAAATCGGTCCATAACCTGATATAGCTGCCATATAAACCGATCTTGGCTCTTGATTTATTGAGCCTTTAGAGTGCGCAATTCTTATCCGATTGGAATGAAAATTTGCACGACGTGTTTTGTTATTATATCCAACAACTGTGCCAAGTATTGTTCAAATCGGTCCATAACCTGATATAGCTGCCATATAAACCGATCTGGGATCTTGACTTCTTGAGCGTCCAGAGGCCGCAATTATTATCCGATTTGCCTGAAATTTTGTACGACGGATTCTCTCATGACCATTAACATACGTGTTTATTATGGTCTGAATCAGTCTATAGCCCGATACAGCTCCCATATAAATCGATCTCTCTATTTTACTTCTTGAGCCCACAAAGAGCGCAATTCTTATTCGAATTGCCTGACATTTTACACAGGTCTCCAACATAAATATAATTTAATTGTGGTCCAAACCGGACCATATCTTAATATCGCTCTAATCGCAGAGCAAATCTTTTCTTATATCCTTTTTTTGCCTATGAAGAGATGCCGGGAAAAGAACTCGACAAATGCGATCCATGGTGGAGGGTATATAAGATTCGGCCCGGCCGAACTTAGCACGCTTTTACTTGTTATATATAAGATAACTCCCATATAAACCGATCTTCAGATTTTACTTCTGGAGCATCTAAAGGGCGCAATTCTTATCCGATTTGCCGAAATTTTGCACAATGACTTCTTCTCCACCGTACATGCCAAGGTTCAAATCGGCTTTAAACCTGATACAGCTCCCATTTAAACAGATCAACCGATTTGACTTCTTGAGCCGCTAGAGGGCGCAATTCTTATCGGCATGGGTTGAAATGACCTCTTCTAAGACATATAATGAATGTTTTTGTATGGTTAAAATCGGTTCAAAACCTGATATAGCTCCCATATAAACCGAACTCACTTCTTGAGAATCTAGAGGGCGTAATTCTTATCCGATTTTGGTGAAATTGGGCACAGTCACTGTATCCACGACCACCAAAAAACATGCTGAATCGGTCCATAACCTGATAAAGCTCCCATTTAAACCGACCTCCCGATTTGACTTCTTGAGAAACCAGAGGACGCAATTCCTATCTGATTTGTCTGAAATTTTTCTCTATGATTTCTTCTGTGACATTTAATTGATGTTCCAAGTATGGTTCAAATCGGCTCAAAACCTGATATAGCTCCCATGCAAACCGTTCTTCCCATTTTACTTCTTAAGTCCCTCTAGGGCGCAATTCTTATTCGATTTGGTTGAAATTTTGCACAATGGGATATAAATACTATTGTCTTTAACTTCCCAGCCAAGTATGGCCCGAATTGGTTTATAACTTGAAATAGCTACAATAACATAGCAATTCTTATCCGTTATCCTTTATCTGCCTCTAAAGAGATACGTGGCAAAGAACTTGACAAATGCGATCAATGGTGGAGGGTTTGTAAAATCTGGCCCGGCCGAACTGAGCACGCTTTTTCATTAACGAAAAGCAATATCTTTCCGTCATTAATCAAAATCATTAATTTAACAAAAGAAAAAAAAACTTTGATTCGTTTTCATTCAATGCCCCATAATATAGCAAATTTTCAATTACACGCTGCACTTGTTAATGCTACTTTAATACAAATGCATTCATTTAAGCCATAAGCTGCTTTGCTGGCTAATGGTAATTTAACATTTTTAAGTCATTTTGCAAATATTACAAAAACAAAAAACGTTACACACACACGTACACATCTAAAGACTATTCAGTAGAAAATGTAAGCTCATGAACGTTGTATTGTGTTGAAGCAATTCAGGTGAAAAATGCAACAGTCCTACAATAATAATGGGACTTTGAATTTGCCATAATAGGCGTAAAGAGAGGGCAACAATTGTTGTTAACAAAATATATGTACAATAGTTATTATGCATTATTTCGACAGCATGGCATAAAAAATTGTATAAAAATTATAAAAACATTTATCGAAGGCTAAGGGTAGACAAATGAGAGTATTTATTGGTTGCCCAAAAAGTAATTGCGGATTTTTTTAAAAGAAAGTAAATGCATTTTTAATACATCTTAGAATGAACTTTAATCAAATATACTTTTTTTTCACTTTTTTTCTAAAGCAAGCTAAAAATAACAGCTGTTAACTGACAGAAGAAAGAATGCAATTACAGAGTCACAAGCTGTGAAAAAATTTGTCAACACCGACTATATGAAAAATCCGCAATTACTTTTTGGGCAACCCTAAATACCCATAAACATGGGAATGGAAATTGAATGAAAGGGCAAAAATCCGGCTTTACCGACTGTATAATACCCTACACATACCCTATAGGTACAATGTGGCAGCTATATCCAATTCTGAACCAATTTTTTCAAATGGGTCATTAAGCAATCCGCATCAAATTTCGAGCAAATATGTTCAAACTGTAATAACTACGGTTGATAAATGACAGCAACATTATTACAAATTACCCTACGAGTGAAAATCAGGCGATATACATATATAGTAGATATATCTGAATCTGAACTGATTTCCATGAAATTCACCAGTAATATCGAAAGTTATAAGAAAATCCCTCCTGCCAAACTATGGGAGGATCGGTTAACAAATTACCATTTTAATGCATTATTACTGCAAATCGGACAAAAATATATATATGTGGGAGCTATATCTAAACCTGAACCGATTTCGAGCAAACTTCTCAGGTATTGTGGTAGTCGTCAAGGAAAGCGCTGTGCAAAATGTTGGCTACCTTGGTCAATAAATGCTCTTGCTGTGACTCTGCGAGTGACAATGGGACGGTATATACAAATGTATATGAGAGCTATATCTAAATGCGAACCGGTTTTCATGAAATTCATGTTGTCGAGAGTCATAAGAAAATCTCTCGTGTCAAATCTCGAGAGAATCGGTTATCAAATGAACAATTTAATGCAATATTTCTCAAAATCGGACGAACATATATATGACAGCTATATCTAAATCTGAATCGATTTCTATGAAATTCATCAGTAATATCGAGAGTTATATGAAAATCCCTTCTGCCAAATTTCGAGAGAATTGGTTAACAAAAGACTATTTTATTGCATTATTACTGCACATCGGATTAACATATATGTGGGAGTTATATACAAATGTGAACCGATTTTTTCCAATTTCAATGGGCTTCGACTCTAGGCCAAAAACATGCCCTTACCAAATTTTAAAAAGAACGGATGAAAATTGCTATGTATACTTTGTACAAAAATTAACATGGACAGACGGACATAGCTAAATCGAATCAGAAAATGATTCTGATTCGATCGGTATACTTATCAGTGGGTCCATCTCTATTCCTTTTGGGTGCTACAAACAAATGCACTAAGTTCTAATACCCTATACCACAGTAGTGGTGTAGGGTATTAAAATTATAGTAAATATGCCATCCCCTAACCATTTGCAAATATTGGGTTGCCCAAAAAGTAATTGCGGATTTTTCATATAGTCGGCGTTGACAAATTTTTTCACAGCTTGTGACTCTGTAATTGCATTCTTTCTTAGACCCTTAAGCTGAAGCATGGTCTCTATGGTAGCTATGTCTCAATATAGCACCATCTGGATCATATTCCGGACAGATGTTGGGTGTCTTGTTTTAACTTACTGTTCCGAAATTCAGCCAAGTCGCGAAATCAAGGCGCCTGTTATAGGCCTAAGACCCAAAATCGGCAGATCGGTCTATATGGCAGTTATATCCAAATATGTTCTGATCTGTACCATTTTTATAACCACCACCGAAGGATGGGGGTATATTCATTTTGTCATTCCGTTTGCAACACATCGAAATATCCATTTCCGACCCTATAAAGTATATATACTCTTGATCAGTCTTTAAAAATCTAAGACGATCCGGACATGTCCGTCCGTCTGTCCGTCTGTCTGTTGAAATCACGCTACAGTCTTTAAAAATTGAGATAATGAGCTGAAATTTTCCACAGATTCTTTTTTTGTCCATAAGCAGGTTAAGTTCGAAGATGGGCTATATCGGACTATATCTTGATATAGCCCCCATATAGACCGATCCGCCGATTTAGGGTCTTAGGCCCATAAAAGCCACATTTATTATCCGATTTTGCTGAAATTTGGGACAGTGAGTTGCTTTGAACCCTTCGACATCCTTCGTCAATTTGGCCTAGATCGGTTCAAATTCTGATACAGCTGCCATATAGACCGATCCTCCGATTTATGGTCTTAGGCCCATAAAACGCCACATTTATTATCCGATTTTGCTGAAATTTGGGACAGTGAGTTGCGTTGAGCCCTTCGACATCCTTCGTCAATTTGGTCCAGATCGGTCCAAATTTGGATATAGCTGCTATAGACCGATCCTCCGATTTATGGTCTTAGGCCCATAAAAGCCACATTTATTATCGTATTTTGCTGAAATTTGAGACGGTGAGTTGCGTCGAGCCCTTCGACATCCTTCGTCAATTTGGCCCAGAAAATCGTAAAATCGTCTTAGAATTTTACAACGATCCCAAATAAAGGGTGATTTTTTAAGAGCTATAGCCAAGTACTTCAAAACAAAAACACATAAAATTCATAAAAATGCATGAAATCTTTGTTTGAATCGATAGTACGGTCCATATAATTTAATGTTTGAAGATTATTTCATGCAAATGTTGACAGTGACTGCACCTCAAATGGTCCATCCGCTTAGTCCAATTTTGGCAAACTCTTTCCAACATTTCGGCCCGTATCTCACGAATAAATGCTTCAATGTTGTTTTCCAAGGCGTCAATTGAAGCGGGCTTATCTGTATAGACATGAGCTTAAACATAGCCCCACAAAAAATAGTTTAAAGGCGTTACATCCCACGATCTAGGCGGCCACTTATCAGGTCCCGAGTGTGGAATAAAATGTTCACCGATCTCGCCCCCCTGTGTGGTATGTGGCACCGTCTTGCTGAAACCACATGTCATGCAAGCTCTTGCATTTTGGGTCATTTACTCTCTCGCCATCCTTGAAGAAGTACGATCCAATGATGCCACCAGCCCATAAACCGCATCAAACTGTGACTTTTTCTGGATGCATTGGTAGCTTTTACAGTGCTACTGTCTGATCTTCACTCCAAAATCAACCATTCTGCTTATAAAAATGCTTTGCATTTGTGTTGTTATGAAAGGGGAAAATAGTGTCAGATTCAAGCAAGCAAAAGCGTGCTAAGTTCGGCCGGGCTGTGTCTTGGTAACCCACCATCATGGATTCTGCTAAAAATTTATGCAAAATAAATTAAGTTGTAGGTCATAATTTTATTCTACATACCAAACTTCTGTAAAACCAGCAAACATAAAAGTTTCTAGGAACCGAATAAGGATGTTCGAGAGACCGCTTTACTTGCGAGCTATATCAGGTTATAGACTGATTTTGGCCGTACTTGGCCCAGTTGTTGAAAGTCATAACAAAAGACTATATTCAAAAATTCAGCCAATTCGGACAAAAATTGGGGCTTGTAAGGGCTCAAGAAGTCAAATCGGGCGATCGGTTTATATGGGATCGGAGGTCGGTTTATATGGGAGCTACATCAGGTTATATACCGATTTGGACTGCACTTGGCACACTTATTGAAAGTCATAACAAAACATTACATTAAAGAATTTCAGATAAATCGGACAAAAATTGCGGCTTTCAGGGGCTCAAGAAGTCAAATCGGGATATAGGTATATCGGTTTATATGGGAGCTATATCAGGTTACAGACCGATTTGGACCGTACTTAGCACCGGTTCTACCAGATTACAGACCCATTTAGACCGAACGAAGCACAAATGTTAAATGTCATAAAAGAACACCAAGTGCAAAATTTCAGCCAAATCGGACAAAATTGCGGCTTTCAGGGGCTCAAGAAGTCAAATCGGAAGATCGGTTCATATGGGAGCTATATCAGTTTAGAGACAAAAATTTGGAAGTCATAGTAGAACACTATATTCAGAATTTCAGGTAAATCGGACAAAAATTACGGCGTCCAGGGGCTCAAGAAATCAAATCGGTAGATCGATTTATACGGGAGCTATATCACCATACACACCGATTTAGACTGCACTGAACACAGTTGTTGGAAGTCATAACAGAACACTATATTCAAAATTTCAGTTAAATCGGACAAAAATTACGGCGTCCAGGGGCTCAAGAAATCAAATCGGTAGATCGATTTATATGGGAGCTATATCACCATACAGACCGATTTGTACTGCACTGAACACAGTTGTTGGAAGTCATAACAGAACACTTAATGCTAAATTTCAGTTAAATCGGACAAAAATTGCGGGTTCCAGGGGTTCCAAAAGTCAAATCGGCAGATCGGTTTATATGGGAGCTATACCAGGTTATAGACTGATTTGAACCGCACTTGGCACAGTTACTGAACGCCATAACAAAATACTACTTGTTCGATTTAGCCAAATTGGACAAATATTGCGGCTTGTAAGGGCTCAAGAAGTCAAATCCGGAGATCGGTTTATATATGATCTATATCAGGTTATAGACCAATTAGGACCGTCCTTGAAACAGTTGTTGGAAGTCTTGACAGAACACTACTTGCCAAATTTCAGCCAAATTATGCAAAAATTGCGGCTTCGAGGGGCTCAAGAAGTCATATCCGGAGATCGGTTTATATGGGAGCTATATACAAATCGAAAACGGTATGGCCCATTTGCAATCCCCAACTACCTACATCAATATAAAGTAACTGTGAAAAATTTCAAGCCGATAGCTTTACACATTCGACCATTATCATGATTTTGACAGACGTACGGATAGCCATGGCTAGATCGACTTAGAATGTCGAGACAATCAAGAATTTATATACTTTATGGGGTCTAAGACGAATATATATATGTGTTACAAACGGAATAACTAGATGAGTATAACCCAATCCTATGGTGGTGAGTATAAAAATGTGTTATCGTAGTCTTATTATCGTAAAGCCACAAACCGTTCGGATGGCAACACATCGGATGCTTCTATTTTGTTATTTTTCAATCGGATTTGTGCTTTTTTTGCAAAATGTTGTGTTTCCCAGTGTATAGTTCGAATAAACGCTCGTTAAACGTTTAAATAGACAACATATTTTGCCATAAACGAGAACAACAATTTACTTATAATGAAGCTTTTAACACATTGTTCGTCATGTTCATTCGCCATGTTTTACACAAAAACGTTAGCATAGCAAAAAAAATTATATATATGTTAAATTTATTATAATTGTTACTGCAGCAATTTGTGGTAAATTTTCACAATCCGTTTGATTGCAGATTGTCATATATATTGGGTTGCCCAAAAAGTAATTGCGGATTTTTCATATAGTCGGCGTCAAATTTTTTCATAGCTTATGACTCTGTAATTTCATTCTTTCTTCTGTCAGTTATCAGCTGTTACTTTTAGCTTGCTTTAGAAAAAAAGTGTAAAAAATTTATATTTGATTAAAGTTCATTCTAAGTTTTATTAAAAATGCATTTACTTTCTTTAAAAAAAAAACGCAATTACTTTTTGGGCAACACAATATAAATACAGTCAAATCTGAAAAATATTCAGGTCGGATGTCGGGAAGCTTAAGAGAGCTCACTGTTTTGAATTTCAGCGAAATGTGGTAATAAATGCAGCTTTTATGGGATTCAAACCCTTTATCGCTGCATCGGTCTATATGGCAGCTATATCAATATATAGGCCAATTTGAACCATATTTAAGTCCATATTTGGGAGGCATAAAACTACTCGTTGTTTCAAATTTCAACGAAATCTGATAACAAAAAAATAAATCTTTAATGGACATCAGGCCCTCTATCAGGAGATCGGTCTATATAGAATCTATATCCAAATATAGTCTGATTTAAAACATATTAGGGTCGGATATCGGCAGGCTCAAAATAACATACTGTTTCAAATTTCAGCTGAATCGGGTAATAAACAAAGCTTTTATGGGCTTCAGACCCTTTATCGGCAGATCGGTATATATTGCAGCTATATCCAAATATAGTCCGATCTGAACAATATTCAGGTCGGATGTCGGGAAGGTTAAATTACCTTAGTGTTTCAAATTTCAGCGAAATCGGATAATAAATGCAGGTTTTATGGGTCTCAAACCCTTAACCGGCAGATCGGTCTATATGGCAGCTATATGTATATATAGTCCGATCTGAACCATATTTGGACCAGATGTCGGGAGGCTTAAAACTATTTACTGTTTCAAAATTTCAGCGAAATCGAATAAAAACAAAGCATTTATGGGCATAGACCCTTTATCGGCAGATCGGTCTATATAGCAGCTATATCCAAATATGGCTTGTTCAAGAACGTAATCAGCGAGCATCAAAAAGACGTATCCGTGCCAAATTTCAGCACAATATCTAAATTTTTGAAGGCTGTAGAGTGATTACAACAAACGGACGGACCGACGGATAGACGAACAGACACACGAGCATCGTTAAATCGTCTTAGAATTTTACGACGATCCGAAATATATTGGGTTGCCCAAAAAGTAATTGCGGATTTTTTAAAAGCATTTTTAATGAAATTTGGAATGAACTTTAATCAAATATACTTTTTTTACACTTTTTTTTTAAAGCAAGCTAAAAGTAACAGCTGACAACTGACAGAAGAAAGAATGCAATTACAGAGTCACAAGCTGTGAAAAAATTTGTCAACGCCGACTATATGAAAAATCCGCAATTACTTTTTGGGCAACCCAATATATCAAATTTCAGCTTTGAAGTTATTTCGCTTAAATCGTCCCATACATCTCCAAGGGGCCATCTTAGATCTCCTTAATACTCTTGGTTTTGGTGGTGGATTGGAGTAGCCAAAACCTCTGCCCCAAAAAAGAGGACATCAGATTCCCAAATCACAGTGGAGCCATATATATTACTATACTCGGCATATGTGTGTAGTTTAGGGGGAGTTTATGAAGTGAGGCGCCCTGAAATACTTGACCATAAAAAAAATATGAGATTTGAGACCCTTTTTACCGTAGTCCACAAATATGTCCAGTTTGAGGGGTATGTAGGGTGGTACGGCCACCCATGCACTTTGCCCTGAAAATATATCAGCATCAGCTCTACTCTAAAATATTTTTTATTGGAGCTCCAATTGCTATTGGTTAAGAGGAAGTTTGAAGGGTGAGATGACCCCCAAACTCAAACAACCACATATTGCCCAAAGCGGTAAAATAGTGTTGTTGGGGGGTTTTTTGGGGGTGGGGGACCCCCTCGAACACTTTAGGCAAAATTTGTGCACCAAGTTCGTACTGTACTCTTAAATACCTTTTGTTTGATACCCATATTGTCCCAATCGGTAAACATGTCCGTGCAATGGGGTTTGGGGGGACGGGGAGGCCCCTAGATACCAAGGATTAAATTTTTATGTCAGATTTCTACTCTACATTTAAATAACTTTCATTTGATACCCATATTGCCCAAAGCGGTGAAAGAGTCCTGTTGGGGTTTTTTTGGGGGTGGGGGACCCCCCCGAACACTATGGGCGAAATTTGTATACCAAGTTTGTTGTCTGCTCTTATCGGTAAACATGTCAGTCCGAGTGGGTTTTGGGATGGTGAAACTCCAACAACACCCCCCCCCCCCCACATGTTTTTTGAAAACAAAGTTTTTTTTTACCAATTTCGCTTTTTTGGGGTACTATAAGGTGGCAAACAAAATTTTGCTTAAATCGGTGCACGGATCTCCGAGATCAAGCGTTTTTGAAAATTGTGGTTTGGGGGAGGATGCGCCCCACCTTCGGATAACAAAAAATATAGTACCCTATTTTCATCGGGGGCTCAAGCTCTACCATCTGTGAAAATTTCATGAAAAGCGGTTCAGTCATTTTTGGGTCTACACGGAATAGACAAACAAACAAAGCGCAACAATTTCATTTTTACATAATAGATAGATTCTTGAGGAAATTTAAGGCCACTTTAGTTGAAAATGGGAAAATTATTGCCTCAAGAACATCATAATTTAGGGCGTTATTGTTAATTTTCGTGGTAATTTATGATACTTGGTATCTGCGAACACCAGAAACAACAACGAAAAACTGGCAAAAGCAATAATTTTGGCAACAACAATAGGAAATCTCTTTACAAATTATTGCACAATTACTTCAAAAGAAAAAAAAAAACAAAGTGGTAAAAACAGAGGAATGGCTAAAAACAAATGGGTGGACGGAAAACAATAGGACAAGAAAATAAAAGACCTACTCTTTTGTGCCATCGCAGTATTCAGCATCATCAACTTAAAGCCACTTTGTCTGTTACTGGCATTGCTTTGTTTGGCGTAGTTCGTGCCATTACAATAAACATGTTAATGATGATGATGATGACGATAAAGATGGATGATAATGAGCAACACCCTCATCATCATCATTCTGGTGCGCCTTCTACTATTTTGGGTTATCCATGTAACTGACTATTGTGGGTATGTGTTTTTTATACCCTCCACCATAGGATGGGGGGTATACTAATTTCGTCATTCTGTTTGTAACTACTCGAAATATTCGTCTGAGATCCCATAAAGTTTATATTGGGTTGCCCAAAAAGTAATAGCGGACTATATGAAAAAAGACTATATGAAAAATCCGCAATAACTTTTTGGGCAACCCAATATATCCTTCGTCGCGACATTTTATGTCGATCTAGCCATGTCCGTCCGTCCGTCTGTCTGTCGAAAGCACGCTAACTTTCGAAGGAATAAAGCTAGCCGCTTGAAATTTTGCACAAATACTTCTTATTAGTGTAGGTCGGTTGGTATTGTAAATGGGCCTTATCGGTCCATGTTTTGATATAGCTGCCATATAAACCGATCTTGGGTCTTGACTTCTTGAGCCTCTAGAGGGCGCAATTCTTATCCGATTGGGATGAAATTTTGCACGACGTGTTTTGTTATGATATCCAATAACTGTGTCAAGTATGGGTCAAATCGGTTCATAACCTGATATAGCTACCTTGGGTCTTGACTTCCTGAGCCCCTAGAGGGCGAAATTCTTATCCAATTTGGCTGAAATTTTGCAAGACATATTTTATTTTTACTTTCAACAACTGTGTCAAATAAGGCTCAAATTGGTTCATAACCTGATACAGCTGCCATATAAACCGATCTGGGATCTGTCATATAAACCGATCTTGGGTCTTGACTTCCTGAGCCCCTAGAGGGCGAAATTCTTATCCGATTTGAATGAAATTTTGCACGACGTGTTGTGTTATGATATCCAACAACTGTGCTAAATATGGTCCAAATCGGCCCATAACCCGATATAGCTGTCATATAAACCGATCTTGGATCTTGACTTCTTGAGCTTCTAGAGGGCGTAATTCGTATCCGATTAGGCTGAACTTTTGCGTGACGTGTTTTGTTATGATATCCAATAACTGTGTCAAGTATGGTTCAAATCGGTCCATAACCTGATATAGCTGCCATATAAACCGATCTTGGGTCTTGACTTCTTGAGCCTCTAGAGTGCGCAATTCTTATCCGATTGGAATGAAATTTTGCACGACGTGTTTTGTTATGATATCCAACAACTTGCCAAGTATGGTTCAAATCGGTTAATAACCTGATATAGCTGTCATATAAACCGATCTGGGATCTTGACTTCTTGAGCCTCTAGAGGGCGTAATTTTTATCCGATTAGGCTGAAATTTTGCGTGACGTATTTTAATCTTACTCTCAACAACTATGTCAAATAAGGTTCAAATCGGTTCATAACCTGATATGGCTGCCATATAAACCGATCTGGGATCTGTCATATAAACCGATCTTGGGTCTTGAATTCTTGAGCCTCTAGAGGGCGCAATTTTTATCCGATTTGAATGAAATTTTGCACGACGTGTTCTGTTATGATATCCAACAACTGTGCCAAGTATGGTTCAAATCGGTCCATAACCCGATATAGCTGTCATGGAAACCGATCTTGGGTCTTGACTTCTTGAGCTTCTAGAGGGCGTAATTCGTATCCGATTAGGCTGAAATTTTGCGTGACGTATTTTAATCTTATTTTCAACAACTGCGTCAAACAAGGCTCAAATCGGTTCATAACCTGATATAGCTGCCATATAAACCGATCTGGGATATTGACTTCTTGAGCCTCTAGAGGTCGCAATTATTATCCGATTTGCCTGAAATTTTGTACGACAGATCCCCTCATGAATATCAACATGCGTGTTTATTATGGTTTGAATCGGTCTATAGCCCGATACAGCTCCCATATAAATCGATCTCTCTATTTTACTTCTTGAGCCCCCAAAGGGCGCAATTCTTATTCGAATTGGCTGACATTTTACACAGGTCTCCAATATATAATTTAATTGTGGTCCAAACCGGACTATATTTTGATATCGCTCTAATAGCAGAGCAAATCTTTTCTTATATCCTTTTTTTGGCTAAGAAGAGATGTCGGGAAAAGAACTCGACAAATGCTATCCATGGTGGAGGGTATATAAGATTCGGCCCGGCCGAACTTGGCACGCTTTTACTTGTTTTTGCTTTCCTCTTACCTGCAAATGTGTTTCAAGTGTTTGACCACTTTTAGTAATTTTACCAACACCCGGGTCTGTGGCCTGTAGATGCTTGGGCGAATGAATAAATGAAGGAATAAATGGCCAACTGAATGTTTTGGCTTATTTCTATACCTTTTCATTGTGTAAACGTCATTTTGGAGGCTCTTCAAGTTGGCGGCTGGTTTGTATTGTCGGTCATTATTGTTGAAGATTAGGCGAAAGGTAGCAGCACAAATAGCCATCATCAGCTCTTGGCGGCAATCATAGTACATAGTATTGCGGCTACAATAACCCCAACAACCCCAAACAATGGCGGCAACAATAACATTATTTCCACCACCTCCACCTGATTTGGTGTCTTACCAAAATGTCTGTCTTTTGAGTTTGGGGCGCATAAAACACTGATGCTGTTGTTGCCCTCAACTCCCACACACTCACACACACAGACACACACACTTACACACGTCAGCTCTACATTAGCCAAAGCAGGCTACGAAATGACTTTACATTTTGATGTTTTGGCTTATTTCATTGTTATTTTTGTGTTAAGCCTCAACTTTTCTTTTCAAATATGTTCTTTTCAACGCGATGATTTTCAGCTGGCTTAATGTGGCATGTATAATTTCTATGGCGCTTATTTGCCTAAACAAGCACAATGGAAACATTTCTTGTGGCACCTTACTTTGAATTACAAACAAGTAAGAAGGCCGAACTTTGGATACCCACCACCACAATTAAACCACCTTTCGTCATAATGCGGTGAAAAAATGCATAATTTATGCCCCCATAGCAGCTCTATTAAGAAACCAAACATAAATTCGGACCAAATTTTTTACAAAAATTCCCAAAATACTCCTTTCGGACAAATATGGTTTCAAAATTGGCATTTTTCAGTAAATTTACTATGGAATTTTGATACGATTTCTTATTGCTATATAGCTGCCAGACAAACCGACTCTTGAGCATCGAAAAGGCACAGTTATTATTAGGTTAGGTTATTAGTGGCAGTCTGCTGTCAGACTCACTTAGACGTTTTCGTCCATTGTGCTACCAGGAAGATGGAAGATGCCTTCTAGTTCCTAACGTTGACCCTCCCGATGGCTTTAAAAAGCCCAATAACTTGCGAATGTTCACATCCGCTAAATCAGACAGGTTCTCAAAAAAAAAAAATAAGAACCTTAGCTGAAACTCCTTCTGACTCCTAGTGCTGGACAGACACACAGAAGGTGTTCTATAGTCTCTTCTTCTTCGATGTCCTTACAGCTTCTACAAAAGTCGTTGCTGGCAACCTTCAGTCTGTCAGCATGTTTTCCGATTAGAAAGTGAATTGTCATGACGGATACAATGACTGACACGCCTGTTCGTGCCAGTGACAGCAAAGCGTTAGTTCAGGTCTAGATTAGGCCACATAGTTTTGAAATGCTCACAGCCCCCTCTTTGTGACCATCTATCATTCGTTGTCCTTCGGGACTGATCCTGAAAACTTAGCTTATATTACCCTTGAGGTATAGCCAAAGATTCCAGTTTCGTTGGAAGGTGTAAGGTACTTCCTAGTCTCGCAAGCTCGTCCGTTTGACAATTCCCTGGGAGATATCTGTGGCCCGGCACCCAGAACAGGTGAATTTTGAACTGTTCAGCCATCTCGTGGGCGGTTTTTTGTGTTGAGAAATATGTTCTCCAGGGATTTAATGGAGAAAATATTTATGTCAATCATCGTAATGGCATTATATCTTAGCCATTCCATCACTTCTTTCATTGCAACGATATCCGCTTGATACACACTGCAATGGTGGGGTAACCTTTTCGTTTTGACCAGTTCTAGATCTTTAGAGTACACCCCAAAGCCCACCTGGTTGTCTAGTTTGGAACCATCCGTATAGAGGTCTATGTAACTTCTGTTACCAGGGATATCGTAGTTCCAATCGGTTCCATCGGGAATAGTGGTACAGTAATTTTTAACAAAAAGCGGCTCAGTAGAGTGTGGTCCACACTACCTGGAACATCGGATATTGTATGAAGGATAACACAGTGTCCGTAGCCGCCACATGGCCAATGAGAATGCTCCCTTAACCTCACGGCAGTGGTCGCTGCAATTTGTCTAGCCACAACGTCCAGAGGCATAAGATGTAGCATTAAATTAGTGCATTAGATGGTATCGTCCTCAGTGCGGCTGTGGATCCGGTTAAGTATTGAGCAGTAGGTGGATTTTTGAAGCGCCGTCCACCAGTCCACAACAATGTATAGCATTATATTGGGTTGCCCAAAAAGTAATTGCGGATTTTTTAAAAGAAAGTAAATGCATTATTTAGAAAACTTAGAATGAACTTTAATCAAATATACTTTTTTTCTAAAGCAAGCTAAAAGTAACAGCTGATAACCGACAGAAGAAAGAATGCAATTACAGAGTCACAAGCTGTGAAAAAATTTGTGAACGCCGACTATATGAAAAATCCGCAATTACTTTTTGGGCAACCGAATAGGTCTGACAACTGCAATACATACCGAATGCATGACACGCGGTCTATAAAATCCACCTTTTACCAATGACTCTCTTGCAGGTGTATAGGGCAATAGTTGCTTTCTTGCCCTTTCCAAAATGTTGAATTTGCACCCAGTTATTTTGCGCTTTCTGTAAATGGAACATTCTCTCCACCCAAGGAGACAGGTTCCGCTGTAGGCAACTTGTATCTCCTGCTGAAAAGAACTACTTCTGTCCTGCACGGATTTATACCTAGACCACTTTGGGTAGCCCACTTTGCTATTGCGCATAGAGCTTTCTAAAGTATATCTCTTAGAACGCAGGGAATCTTTCCCCTAACCGCATTTGCCAAGTCATCAGCATACGCGACCACTTTTACATCTTTTTCTTTCAGAGACAATAATATATTGTTAATGGCAATATTTCAAAGTAGAGGAGACAATACGCCTCCTAGAGTTGTGTTCCTCTGCTGACATATCTTTTTAGATTAGTAAGTAAGTTATTAATAAACTTTCTTACAGTAGAGTTGATGCCTAGAAACACCAACTGCTTCATGATTGGCGTCGGTTTTCCATCATTGAAAGCACCTTCAATGTCAAGAAATGCTAGCATTGCATATTCCTTGACAGCGAGAGAACCCTCTATGTAGCCGACTAGGTCGTGAAGGGCTGTTTCAGTGGATTTGCCTTTACTATATGCAGGCTGCTGACGCGACAGGCCATCTCCAGGAATCTTTGCCCTAAGATATGTTTCTATCAACCTCTCAAGGGTCTTCAGCATAAAAGTTATTATTCACTTAGGCTGAAATTTTAAAGGTATAATTTTGCTATAACAAGTACTTTATCATATTGCGCCATAGCTTTTAATAGCTCCCATACAAAGCGTTTTCGTTATTTGAACAAATCATAAAACCAACCTTCCAATTTCATTTAGGGAGTTGGATATATAAGACTCGGCCCGGACCGACCCGGCCGAACATAATGAGCTTTTATGTGTTAGTAATCTTCTCCAGTTTTCTTTCTAGCTACTAATCAAGTTTGCTCCACACTTAACTCTTCACAAGGCAAAAGATTATCTTCACAATGTAACTTTGTTTCTATGCTCTTACCTTCCTCTCACACAAACTTTTGCAAACTCATTCTGCATGATATGCATCAATCAATGGTCGTCTAAACTTTTGGCATTTTATGGCTACCAATACGACACAATCGATGCAGGTTGTACAAACGCCTGACATTGGCTCTATCTGCTTATCGCTGTGCTCCACAAGCTTTTTAAGTCTTTGTATCGTTGGGTTTCCTGAACATGCCGCAATGCTGACGGCAATGTCTATCTACTATGCCTCTATTGGCGCTTTGTAATTCAACATGTTCAACCAACACCCAAAAACTGCAAAATGTTTTCGAATATCGAATGTCTCCAACCACCAACCACCATGGTGTTTTATATGTTATTTTACATTTGTAATCAATGACAATTGACATGAAATTTCCTTATACGCTGTGTTGTTGCATTGCTAATGATAATTTATTATTGTGCACTGACATTGAGGCCAAAAACGGCTCTTTTGATTGTGGCAAACGCCTGCCCAGCATTACACGTTAACATGTTCCGACAATTATCATAAACCGCCATTACTGCAAACACTGGTGCCCCGCTCAATGTGAAGTGGGTGTATGTATGGTGGGGAGTTAGCAAAAAGATAAAGCGGTAATGTCACTTTTTATGGTGCGTACTCTTAGCTTTGGACATGCTGGTCTTAACAACATAATCGCAGCAGATGATTGCAAAGGAATCCTATTCCTAACTCACAAGCCCGAAGAACATAGTCTATATCTTATACAATATATATAAAAATCAATTTGTGTTTGTTTGTTTGTTTGTTTGTGGGTTTGTAAATTTGTTTGTTCCGTATAGACTCCAAAACGGCTGAACCAATTTCTTTCAAATTTTCACAGATTGTTTGGAATGTGCTTACTTTTCATGGCTGTTAGAAGTCATAGAAAACAAGTAAAAAAGCGTTAAATTTAGCCGGGCCGAACTTTGGATACCCACCACCTCGGGTATATATATAAACCACTTTCGTCATAATCCGATGAAGAATGCATAATTCATGCCCCCTTCGCAGCTATATCGAAATATGGTCCGATCTGGATCAATGTTCAATATTGTTCAGTAAAATATAAAGGGTGATTTTTTTGAGGTTAGGATTTTCATGCATTAGTATTTGACAGATCACGTGGGATTTCAGACATGGTGTCAAAGAGAAAGATGCTCAATATGCTTTGACATTTCATCATGAATAGACTTACTAACGAGCAACGCTTGCAAATCATTGAATTTTATTACCAAAATCAGTGTTCGGTTCGAAATGTGTTCAAATTTTGACAAATTTTGTTCAGCGATGAGGCTCATTTCTGGTTGAATGGCTACGTAAGTAAGCAAAATTGCCGCATTTAGAGTGAAGAGCAACCAGAAGCCGTTCAAGAACTGCCCATGCATCCTGAAAAATGCACTGTTTGGTGTGGTTTGTACGCTGGTGGAATCATTGGACCGTATTTTGTCAAAGATGCTGTTGGACGCAACGTTACGGTGAATGAACACATTTCGAACCGAACACTGAATTTGGTAATAAAATTCAATGATTTGCAAGCGTTGCTCGTTAGTAAGTCTATTCATGATGAAATGTCAAAGCATACTGAGCATCTTTCTCTTTGACACCATGTCTGAAATCCCACGTGATCTGTCAAATACTAATGCATGAAAATCCTAACCTCAAAAAAATCACCTTTTATATGTTCAAATATGTTCAGTAAAATATTGTTTTTTTTGTAGAAATATCCAAATATAGACCGATGTGAACTATATACGACACGGATGCCGAAAAGTCTAACATAAGCTACTGTATCAAATTTCAGCGAAATCGGATTATAAATGTGGCTTTCATGAGCCCAAGATCCTAAACCGAGAGATCGGTCTATATGTCAGCTATATCCAAATCTGAACCGATGTGGGCAAAATTAAAGAGGGATGTGGAAGGGCCTAACACAACTCACTGTCCCGAATTTCGGCGAAATCGGACAATAATTGCGTCTTTAATGGGCCCAAAATCTTTAATCGGGATATCGGTCTTTATGGCAGCTACATCTAAATCTGGACCGATCTCAACCGAATTAAAGAAGAATGTTGAAAAGCCTAACACAACTCACTGCCGCAAGTTTTGGCGAATTCCGACAATAAGAGATCGGTCTATATGGCAGCTATATCCAAATCTACACCGATCTGGGCCAAATTGAAGGATAATGTCGAAGGGCCTAACATAGCTCTCTACAATAAATTGCGGCGAAACCGGACAATAAATGCGTCTTTTATGGCCCAAAACCTTAAATCAAGAGATCGGTCCATATGGCAGCTATATCCAAATCTGGACCGATCTGAGCCAAATTAAGGAGGAATGTTGAAGGACCTAACACAACTAACTGGGTCATATTGCAGAAAGATGTCGAGGGGTCTTACACAACTCACTGTTTCAAAGTTTGGCAAAAATCGGACTAAAAATGCCCAAGACCTTAAACCGAGAGATCGGTCTATATGGTAGCTATATCTGAATTTGGACCGATCTGGGCCAAATTGAAGAAAAATATCGACTGGCCCAACACAACTCACTATCCCAAATTTCGGCAAAATCGGATAATAAATGTGGCTTTTATTGACCTATGACCCTAAATAGGCCGATCGGTCTATATGGGGGCTATATCAAGATATAGTCCGATATAGCCCATCTTCAGACTTAACCTGCTTATGGACTATAAAAACAGTGCAAAGTTTCAGCTCAATATCTCTTTTTTTTTTAAAGTGTTAAAGTTTCAACAGACAGACGGACGGACAGAAGGTTGGACAGAAGGGCGGACATGGTTAGATCGTCTATGATATATACTTTTTAGGGAAGGAAATGGATATTTCGATGTGTTGCAAACGGAATGACATAATGAATATACCTGCAAAATTTCAGGCAAATCGAGTAAAAATTGCACACTCCAGTGGCTCAGAGTTTCAAATTGGGAGATCGGTTTATATGGCAGTATGAATTTGATATATGGGGGCCCAACTCACCCCCATACCCCTATACCGGACATATTTACCGACCAAAGCAGCAATTTAAGGCTCAAATGAAAGGTATTTGAGAGTTGAGCACCAACATGATATCAACATACCAGCACCCCAAACAGGATTTATTTCCTAACAGTGCCAGTATAGGGCTCAGATAAAATAAGAGAGTGAAAGAAGGCGCAGCGGAGCGGGCCCTGTCCAGCTAGTAGTTATAACAAAATAAGATAATAAATATCTAGTGGGTATCAAAATGCGTTTTATACCCTCCACCATAAGAGGGGGGGTATACTAATTTCGCCATTCTGATTGTAACTACTCGAAATATTCGTCTGAGACCCCATAAAGTATATATATTCTTGAACGGCGTGAAATTTTATGTCAATCTAGCCATGTCCGTCCGTCTGTCCGTCTGTCTGTCGAAAGCACGCTAACTTCCGAAGGAGTAAAGCTAGCCGCTTGAAATTTTGCGCAAATACTTCTTATTAGTGTAGGTCGGTTGGTATTGTAAATGGGCCATATCGGTCCATGTTTTGACATAGCTGCCATATAAACCGATCTTGGGTCTTGACTTCTTGAGCCTCTAGAGGGCGCAATTCCTATCCGATTGGGATGAAATTTTGCACGACATGTTTTGTTATGATATCCAACAACTGTGTCAAGTATGGTTCAAATCGGTTTATAACCTGATATAGCTGCCACATAAACCGATCTTGGGTCTTGATTTCTTGAGCCTCTAGAGTGCGCAATTCTTATCCGATTGGGATGAAATTTTGCACGACGTGTTTTGTTATGATATAGAACAACTGTGTCAAGTATGGTTTAAATCGATCCATAACCTTATATAGCTGCCATATAAACCGATCTTGGGTCTTGACTTCTTGAGCCTCTAGAGGGCGCAATTCCTATCCGATTGGAATGAAATTTTGCACGACGTGTTTTGTTACGATATCCAACTACTGTGCCTAGTATGGTTCAAATCGGTCCATAACCTGATATAGCTGCCATATAAACCGATCTTGGGTCTTGACTTCTTGAGCCTCTAGAGGGCGTAATTCTTATCCGATTGGAATGAAATTTTGCACGACGTGTTTTGTTACGATATCCAACAACCGTGCCAAGTATGGTTCAAATCCATCCATAACCTTATATAGCTGTCATATAAACCTATCTTGGGTCTTGACTTCTTGAGCCTCTAGAGGGCGCAATTCCTATCCGATTTGGCTGAAATTTCGCAAAACGTTTTTTATTGTTACTTTCAACATCTATGTCAAATAAAGTACAGGTCGGTTCATAACCTGATATAGCTGCCATATAAACCGATCTGGGATCTTGACTTCTTGAGCCTCTAGAGGTCGCAATTATTATCCGATTTGCCTGAAATTTTGTACGACGGATCCGCTCATGACCATCAAGATACGTGTTTATTATGGTCTGAATCGGTCTATAGCCCGATACAGCTCCCATATAAATCGATCTCTCTATTTTACTTCTTGAGCTCACAAAGGGCGCAATTCTTATTCGAATTGGCTGACATTTTACACAGGTCTCCAACATATAATTTAATTGTGGTCCAAACCGGACCATATCTTGATATTGCTCCAATAGCAGAGCAAATCTTTTCTTATATCATTTTTTTGCCTAAAAAGAGATGCCGGGCAAAGAACTCGATAAATGCGATCCATGGTAGAGGGTATATAAGATTCGGCCCGGCCGAACTTAGCACGCTTTAACTTACTTAATTAATGGCTTTCTAGTTGTTTTATTTCTGTTTACCTAAATAAGCAATTTTTCTTTTTTTTTATTCACCAAAAATCCTTTTTTTCTTTAAGTTATATTATCTTCGCTTTGCTACAAAACTAAATAAATAAAATGAAATAAATGAACAATCTAATAACTATTCTAATGCCATTTGTCTTCTTACCCTCTCTATTGGCTAAGGCATGCGGGCCTGTGAAGAATTACACAGCTTCCATTGTTCGCTCTGGACTTGAATGTTGTGAATTGTGGTGGTCTATTATCGCAATCTATTTATTATTGATGTACTTAACCATTGACACATAGTGTTTATTTTCTAGCATATTACCACTTGGTCTATGGCAGCAACAATGTCGTGCAATACAAGCCCCAAACACACAAAGTGTAGAAGCAAAGGCACACGTTTTGACCTGTCCCATTACAATGTCCACATTATTGACATGGCCATTAAGTATTTCTTGATATTATCACGATTGTGGCGAGTGCTCTTTAGTTGTTGTCTATTTGCTTTAACCATTAAGTAGCCATTAATTTCGTATTATTGATATTGCTTTGGTGCTAATCGAACCAACCGGGGAAGGAAAAAATTGCGCAGGAAAGCAATTTACAAAGGGTATTAATAGAGGGTCAATAAATTATTAAGGGAAAATATTCAATTATGCTTATTAGAGCATATTATTAGGAAAAAAATGTCTTAATCCTTAAATATGAGTATTTCACAAAAAAAAAAAAAAAAAAAAAAAAAAAAACTTAAAATTTTGCTCCTTTGTTCCACTGGCTGGCTGTTTGTTCAGGTACAAATCTCTTGTTCAATTAATAATTTGCATTGTTTTGCATATTAAAGAATTATTTGTTAATGTGATTAACTCACTAATTTTGTGTTGTTCTTTTTGCACATTTACTTGTAATAAATTACACAATAATAACACCATATTTGTTTGCCTCTTGAGATAAGCGAACGTTCATAAAACCAAATTCATCTATTATTGGGTTGCCCAAAAAGTAATTGCGGATTTTTTGAATGAAAGTAAATGCATTTTTAATAAAACTTAGAATGACCTTTAATCAAATATACTTTTTTACATTTTTTTTCTAAAGCAAGCTAAAAGTAACAGCTGATAACTGACGGAAGAAAGAATGCAATTACAGAGTCACAAGCAGTGAAAAAATTTGTCAACGCCGACTATATGAAAAATCCGCAATTACTTGGGCATCCCAATATATACAAATTAAATTGTTGCGCTTTGTTTGTTTGTTTATTTGTTTGTCTGTTCCGTATGAACTCAAAAACAGCAGAAATTTTCATGAAATTTTCACAGATGGTAGAGTTTGGGCCCCGGGTGAAAATAGGGTACTAAATTTTTGGATATCCGAAGGGGGAGCGGACGCTCCCCCATATCCCAATTTTCAAAAACGACAGATCTCGGAGATGTGTGCACCGATTTACGCGAAATGATACCATTTTTTACCACGAAGTTGGAAAAAAATTTTGGGGTCAAATAACCTGGGGGGACGCCCCATCCCACAACCCACCCGAATGGACATGTGTACCTATTGGGACAATATGGGTATCAAATGAAAGCTATTAAGGAGTAGAGTACGAATTTGGTATACAAAATGCACTCTTCTTTTTCGGGGGGGTCCCTCACCCCCAAAAAGCCCCAAGAAGACACTTTCACCGCTTTGGGCAATATGGGTATCAAATAAAACCTATTTAAGAGTAGAGTACGAACTTGGTATTAAAATGTTACCCTAAGTGTGGGGGGGGGGGGGGGGGGGCCCACCCACAAAATCACCACTTAACAGGGCACTTTAACCGCTTTGAGCAATATGGGTATCAATTGAAAGATATTTAAAAGTAGAATACAAATCTGACACAAATTTGGTCCAAGGTGTCTACGGGGCCTCCCCAACCCCAAAATCCCCAAAAATGGGCATAAATGTCCAACGTCACAAAATGGGTATCGATTAAAAGTTCCTTGCGAATTGACTACGAATTTGGTATGCGCAATTAGGACAGAGTCTAAACGCCCTTCAATAGGACGGGATAGTATGTCACTTAAAAGAAAGTTCTGTGACAACATATTTCGAAACTAATGCTGGTATAAGGATTCAAGTATCTGGGTCACGTACTACCATTCTGCCGAACAGTAGATCGAGACAATAAAAGACTCAAATAAATTGTCCTTTGGTTCTTAGTGTCCGGGAGAGCGACCCTCTCCTCCCAATAATTGCAACGTCAAATTGTCATGTAGAATGACCGAGAATATATCGTACTCAAATGAAAGGACGTGTCAGAGGGCAATCCCCCTGCCCCTATCCTATCCGAAAAAGGAATAAAAATAGCCTTCTTCAAAATGCCCGATATTATGGGGCTCAAGCAAAACCGTGCTCTAGCACGATGCTGATATTACTTCAGGATCTGCCTCTAAACTCCCTTCAAACCGGATTGCCTGCTATGGCGATAAATAATAGTTATTTGATAGTAGGAAACAAAACAAAAATTGGGGTTCGTGTCATGCCATAAACTCCCCCTAAACCAATGGGAATTGGGGTTCAAATTTGAAAGAAATTTGAGAGAAGAGCACGATGGTGATATTTTTTCAAGGCTAAGTATATGGGTGGGCGCTCCAACCTGCATACCCCTCAAACTAGACATATTTGTGGATTATGGCAAAAAGGGGCTCAAATCTGTATCTGTTTCATGGCCAAGTGTTTCAGGGAGACCTCACCTCATAAACGCCCTCTAAATCACACATATATACCGAATATAGCAATATGTAGCTCCAATGTGGCTTTTAAGAGTTAGATCTACCTCATTCACCAAATCCAAGAGAATGAAGTAGATCTAACATCTAAACTTTAAAGAGCGGAGCCTCCCCTTGCCTTATTTTCAAAAACTTCAGATCTCGTAGATGGATGGGGTGATTTAAGCGAAATTTAGTTTCAAGGTATTCGGTTCAAAAACGGCTGAACCGAATACCTTGAAATTTTCACAGATTGTGTGAGTTGGTGTGGAAGGAAACATTAGCAATATGATTTTTTTAATATCGGAAGGGGGCAGACCCTCCCCCTCACTCTAAAAGTACAGCCCAAAAATAAAAGTGGAACAATCGAAACAATATGGGATTCAAATGAAAGGTATTCAGGAGTAGACTACGAAATTCCTATTTAAAATTGGGTCCAAGTAACTTATCAGACGATCATGAAAATATGGGACTCAAATGAAATGTATTTGGGGGTTAGGTTACGAATAAGATCAGGAAGGAGCAATAGGCTTTGAATTTTTTTTTACCGGCAGGTGGCGGACCCTCCTTCTATCCCAAAAACACCACCCAAAATCAAAAGTGAACCCATAAGGCCAAATGAAAGGTATTGGAGAGTAGAATACGTCGAATGCGATGAGATATTTAGAACGATGCCATGCATCTGGAGACGCGGAGCAGCAATGCTTGGTACACTTGGTATTGTTGGAGCAGTTAAGATCCAACAACTCTAAGACTAAGATGGGGTGTGTCCAGAGGGAGATGGGTCTGAGTCGAGTGGGTCTCGCTGGGCAGTTAAACAGGTGATGTGTATCGTGTGGTCACTGGTTACAATCGGGACATACATCGCTGAACCTCACGCTCTCGATCATTAAGATCTACCTTAAGGTTTCTGGGCGGTGAATATCTATCCACAAGATGATGATTAGAATGGTCACTGCGATCACAGACCAAAAGGTATTGCTCAGACAGCATGTAGTTATTTCTTTGCACTGGTAGGATCTCTGCCTCCTGATAGAGGTGGTCCACACTCATAGAAAAAAAGTTTGCTGAAAATAGCAAACACTGTCTGCTGAATTCAAATAGTTAATTTTGCTGCGATTTTAGCAGTAGTTCTGCTATTACAGCAGTAGTACTGCAATTTCAGAGTAGCGGGCTTACTGCTGCAAAGTCTGTTGTTTGCTGAGAATAACTGCCATAAATAACCATATTTTGGTCCTATCTTGGGAGGCCTACAAATACCCACTGTTTCAAATTTCAGCGAAATCGGAGAAAGAGTAAAGCTTTTGTGGGCTTCGGACCCTTAATCGGGAGATCGATCTATTTGGCAGCTATATCTGGATATAATCCGATCTGAACTACAATATATTTAGGTCAGATATCGGGAGGCTGAAAATAAACCACAGTTTAAAATTTCAGCAAAATGGGGTAATAAATAAACCTTTTATGGGCTTAAGGCCCTTTATCGTCAGATCGGTATATATGGTAGCTATATATAAATATAGACCAATCTGAACCATATTTTGGTCAGATGTTGAGAAGCCTTAAACTACCCATTGCTTCAAATTTCTGACTGACACACGGACATCGTTAAATCGTCTTAGAATCTTATGACTATCCGAAATATATATACTCTGTAGGGTCGAAAATTGATATTTCGATGTGTTGCAAAGGGAACGACTAAATGAATATACCCCCTATCCTACGGTGGTGGGTATAATAAAATAACGCCCTTCAACAACATTTAGTTGGTATAAATTTGGCGCAGAATCCATGGCGGTGGGAATGGCTCTCATTCGACAGGCGAACTCGTGGCACATTTCAGCTTACTATCATTAACGGATACGCAGGTGACACCGCAGGTCGGTTTATTTTCACATTTGGGATGAAGGATAACCAAGATAAACCTGAATTTTGTCAAGTTGAAGCCAATCAGAGCCGTTTCTTGATTTCCTACATACCCAAGTCCACCAATACCAAGCTCTCTTCCTTCTGTGAATTTCAAATTTGTTTTGTAATTATACCCTGTACCAGAGTAGTGGTGTAGGGTTAGTCGTCGTCGTTAAACCTTCTCTACAGCATATTCAAAACGATTTTAAAGATATGCTTGCAAATGACAAACAATCTCCTATATCCTTCTTTATATATACACTTTTTATACCCACCACCGAAGGATGGGGGTATAGTCAGTTTGTCATTCTGTTTGCAACGCATCGAAATATCTATTTCCGACCCTATAAAGTATATATATTCTTGATCAGCGTAAAAATCTAAGACGATTTAGACATGTCCGTCCGTCTGTCCGTCTGTCTGTTGAAATCACGCTACAGTCTTTAAAAATAGAGATATTGACCTGAAATTTTGCACAGGTTCTTTTTTTGTCCATAAGCAGGTTAAGTTCGAAGATGGGCAATATCGGACCATACCTTCATATAGCCCCCATATAGACCGATCCTCCGATTTAGGGTCTTCGGCCCATAAAAGCCATATTTATTATCCGATTTTGGTGAAATTTGGGACAGTGAGTTGTGTTAGACCCTTCGACATCCTTCGTCAATTTGGCTCAGATCGGTCCAGATTTGGATATAGCTGCCATATAGACCGATGCGCCGATTTAGGGTCTTAGGCCCATAAAAGCCACATTTATTATCCGATTTTGATGAAATTTGGGACAGTGAGTTGTGTTAGACTTTTCGACATCCTTCGTCAATTTGGCTCATATCGGTCCAGATTTGGATATAGCTGCCATATAGACCGATGCGACGATTTAGGGTCTTAGGCCCATAAAAGCCACATTTATTATCCGATTTTGATGAAATTTGGGACAGTGAGTTGTGTTAAACCCTTCGACATCCTTCGCCAATTTGGCTCAGATCGGTCCAGATTTATATAGCTGCCATATAGACCGATCCTCCGATTTTGGGTCTTCGGCCCATAAAAGCCACATTTATTATCCGATTTTGATGAAATTTGGGACAGTGATTGTGTTAGACCCTTCGACATCCTTCGTCAATTTTGCTCAGATCGGTTCAGATTTGGATATAGCTGCCATATAGACCGATTTATTGATTTATGGTTTTGGGCCCATAAAATGCTTATTTATTGTCCCATGTCGCCGAAATTTGAGACAGTGAGTTAAGTTAAACCCCTTGACATACTTCTGCAATATCGCACAGATCGATTCAGATTTGGATATAGCTGCCATATAGACCGATATCAAGGTTTTAGGTTTTGGGGCCATAAAAGACGCATTTATTGTCCGATGTCGCTGAAATTTGAGACAGTGGGTTTGTTTAGGCTCTTCGAAGTCCTTCTTCAATTTTGCCCAGATCGGTCCAGATTTGAATATAGCTGCCATATAGACCGATATCTCGATTTAAGGTCTTGGCCCCATAAAAGGCGCATTTATAATCCGATTTCACTGAAATTTGACACAGTGAATTATGCTAGGCTTTTCGACATCCGTGTCGTATATGGTTCAGATCGGTTTATTTTTTGATACAGCTAGTGTACTTTTAGTATTTGGTCCAAATCGGAACATATTTTGATATAACTGATATGGGATGATATGGGTATGAAATTTTCACAGAATTTTGATGAAAGATGGTTTACATATATTCCCGAAGTGGTGGGCATCCAAAGTTCGGCCCGGCCGAACTTAATGCCTTTTTACTTGTTATTTGATCATTTCAAATGTTTTTCAATATATTTCTAATCCCTTGAGCATACTGTCCATTTCCATTTCAAGTGTCTTATAAACAAACAATTGTCTTGGATTATTGTCTTTCTCAAAACGGATTATCCCTACTTAAAAGAATTTATGATTTATACAGAGAAATCTGCATCACATTCAATAAATTTCCTTCCTGCCCTCTTTGTCGTCATAGAAGTGAACCAGAAGTGCCAGAACATATGAAATTATAGCCATACACCATATACACCATCTTATTTAACGTTTGATAAAGGGATGGAGAGAAGGTGCTTGCTGCAAAACAATTGGCAGTCCACGGCAATGGCAGAGGAAAATTCACATCAAAAGCTGGGTCTTTCTTTGCACACAGCTATTGGTTGCCCAAAAAGTAATTGCGGATTTTTTTGAAAGAAAGTAAATGCATTTTTAATAAAACTTAGAATGAACTTTAATCAAATATACTTTTTTTACACTTTTTTTCTAAAGCAAGCTAAAAGTAACAGCTGCAATTACAGAGTCACAAGCTGTGAAAAAATTTGTGAACGCCGACTATATGAAAAATCCGCAATTACTTTTTGGGCAACCCAATATTTCATTTCAAGTTTTGCGCGCCGCTTTGTGCGATATTTTTGAACCAATTTCTGTTTGCAAATTTAAAATTCATCGAATAGCCTCAGTAATGGCAGCGACGATGACAATGACAACAATGTGTATGAGTGTTTAGACAAAAGATAGTTGGCCAGACAACAGACAGTTTTAGCCGGCAATAAAATTGAAATTGAAATAATAATCCATAATCTGTTTCTTTGGTTGGCCTTTACAGACTTTTCACGAAAAGTTGCCCATGAACATTCCATTTAGGAACGGGGGCATACTTCTTACATATAAATGAGAGCTGTCCGATCCATGTTTAAACTTAGAGATAAGGAGTCTTCTTTCTATAGGCGAGTCCGAATGGTGTGCCGCAGTGCGATACCACTTTGGGGAACATTTTTTATATGGCAGCATTAAGAGCGGATAAGTTAGTTTAGGTTAGGTTAGAAATGCATGACACGCTAGCAGAAACAAGTAACAGCGTGCCAAGTTCGGTCGGGCCGAATCTTAGGAACCCTCCACCATTGATTTAGCTAGACATGTATACAAAATAAATTTAATTGAAGGGCATAATTTTTTTCTATTGGGTTGCCCAAAAAGTAATTGCGGATTTTTCATATAGTCGACGTTGACAAATTTTTTCACAGCTTGTGACTCTGTAAATGCAATCTTTCTTCTGTCAGTTATAAGCAATTACTTTTAGCTTGCTTTAGAAAAAAAGTGTAAAAAAGTATATTTGATTAAAGTTCATTCTAAGTTTTATTAAAAATGCATTTACTTTCTTTTAAAAAATCCGCAATTACTTTTTGGGCAACCCAATACATACCAAACTTCTGTCAAACCAGCAAAAGTTTAAGTTTCTACGAATCGAACAAATATAATGGAGAGACCGGTTTTATGGGAGCTATGCAGTTGTTGGAAGTCGTGACAGAACACTACATGAAAAATTTCAGCCAAATCGGTCAAAAATTGCGGCTTGTAGGAGCTCAAGAAGTCAAATCGGGAGATCGGTTTATATGGGAGCTATATTAGGTTATAGACGGATTTGAACCATACGCGGCACAGTTGTGGGAGCCTTAACACTACATGCAAAATTTCAGTCAAATTGGACAAAGAAGTCAAATCGGTGCTCAAGAAATCAAATCGGGAAATAGGTTTTTATGGGAGCTATATCAGGTTACAGACCGATTTCGACTTTACTTAGTACAGTTGTTAGAAGTCGTGACAGAATACAACATGAAAAATTTCAGCCAAATCGGACAAAAATTACGGCTTGTAAGGACTTACTAAGTCAAATCGTGAAATCGGTTTATATGGGAGCTATATCAGGTTAAAGACCGATTTGAACCGTACTTGGCACAGTTGTTGAATGTCACTATCTGCAAAAGTGTAGCCAAATCGGACAAAAATTGTGGCTTCCAGTAGCTCAAGAATGTAAATCGGAAAATCGGTTTATATGGGAGCTATATCCAAATCTGAACCGATATGACCCATTGGCAATCTTCAATGATCTACATTAATAATAGGGATCTGTGCAAATGCGTTCGATCGCTATCGTGATTTCGGATATGGCTAGATGGGCTCAGAATGTCGAGACGATTAAGAATATATATATAATTGATGCGGTCTTAGACCAATATTTCGAGGTGTTACAAATCGAATAACTAGATTAGTATACCCCCATTGATATGGTGGTGGTTATAAAAAGATGAGTTGAGGCGTCGGGTTTGTAGCCCCTCGCCGGAAACTTGAAGATATTACTTTGAAAAAACGAAGAAGGTTAAAAACGGATCCCTCCTATGTTGACGACCTTCGGTAATATTTTAAGAACCATGATTTGCGTAACTGCAACTGGAATGCCCGCACTTTTTTGTAAAAAGGGCGAAGTATACGCACTGGCTGATGTATTGGAGAAATACAGGGCAGACATTACCGCCTTACGGGAAGTGCAATGGCTCGGGAAGGGCGCCGCAACAACACCGAGAGGTGACGCCCTATATTATAGCTGCCATGAAACGAAGTATGAATTTTGCTGCGGATTTTTGGCCAAATTCTTGGCCAAAAATCCGCATTCTTCAACATCAGCCTTGCCCCGACAGAGGACCACGACGAACAGACCAAGGTTATTTTCTACGAGCGCCTAGAAAGAAAATATGGCCGCTGTTTCGTCCATGACATTAAAACTTTCTGGGAGATATTAATGCGGCGATAGGGAAAGCAAATATCTTTGAACCAACAGTCGGAATATCTGACCCAGCAGTCAGTGCTTTCAAATGGGCCGCATTGGCAAACGTTTTGATATAAACCCATCATGAGGTCTCTAGAGGTCGCAATTACTATCCGATTTGCCTGAAATTTTGTACGACGGATCAACATACATGTTTATTATGGTCTGAATCGGTCTATAGCCTGATACAGCTCCCATATAAATCGATCTCTCTATTTTACTTCTTTAGACCCCAAAGGGCGCAATTCATATTCGAATTAGCGCACATTTTACAAAGCTCCCCAACATATAATTTAATTGTGGTCCAAACCGGACCATATCTTGATATCGTTCTAATAGCAGAGCAAATCTTTTCTTATATCTTTTTTTGCCTAAGAAGAGATGCTGAGAAAAGAACTCGACAAATGCGATCCATGGTGGAGGGTACATAAGATTCGGCCCCGAACTTTGCACGCTTTTACTTGTTTTAATTTAATTAATTGAGACAGTATTTATTGATATATTTCATCATAAAGAATATGATGTCGGTTGGCTGGAGGATGCGGCAAAACTACCAAACATGAAATAATGAGTTCAATCCTCTGCGGCACCAAAAATATTAAAATTAATTTTTAAGGGTAATAGTAGAGAGCAGCAGTAAAAAACACGAGACAAGCAGCGTTTACCGAACAAAGAAAATAAAAAACACCACAACCCGCAGCAAAACACATGTGGTGGCTGTTCAGATGATTTTTTGTCTTGCTTATGAATATAATGTTGTTGTTATATGTCGGCTTGCAAAGAGTGCCGTTAAACAACGAATGTGTACTTTGGGTCGTTGAGATTCAAAATATATTGTTGCAGGAAAATTAACAAATTTCGTAGATGTTCTTTCGACCAAAGTTGTTGTTTTTCAAAATTATTTTTATCTGTGTATAGCAACGCAATGGCAAACCATAGCCTACTCCATAGAAAGAGACGAAACATCCGTACTTGGGTACCAAAACCCTCCCCTAAGAACCCCAATAGTACGACCAGGAGTGCAAAAAAAAAAACTACTGAGGCCAAGAATGCGGCATACAGGGCAACTTTACTGTCAGTAGAAACGCGCCAGATGAAAAAGTAGTATCGGGAGAAAAGAAGAAAAGAAAAACGTGTATTACGCAAAAATAATAAGGAAATGAAAAGATGTGAGTGTGAGCGAATCGAGATGTTCAGTAGCCGGAGTGAAGACTGAAAATTCCATCAAAGAAGTAAACATGAAACCGATGGCATTGCTGCAGGTACATCCTCAGAAAAAAAACATAAAAAATTTGGCAACTGATACAGATAGTGTGTTGACAATATGGAAATAACACTTTTTCCAACTGCTGGCATCCGATAACGCATAGGGGGTGAAAATCTAAAAAAAAGTAGAAGTCTGAGGAAAGGGTAGAGATAACTCTTTGAATTAGTTATTGGTTAAATTTGAGGTGATAGCGACTTTTTGTTAGAGTTAAATTTATACTGAACACAATTTGTACTTTGTCTAAATATTTTTATATTCACATGTATGCATTGAATTATTATTGGTAGACATTTGTACAATACAGAAATAATTTTTTCAGTTGTCTAATAATAAAAGCTTCGTTGAAGATTGTTTTGTAAATTGCTCTAACGCGTACTCTAATAGGTTATTGGGCCACCATGGATTTAGTTAAGACGTCGTTTACGAAGCTTAACGCGGATAATTATCATCTTTGGAAGTATAAGATGGAATTGATTTTACGAAGGGAAGGAGCTTGGAAGTGTGTTGTGGAATCTGCTCCAGACGTACCAGATGAGTCATGGATGAAAAATAATGAAAATGCTTTGATTTTGATTGGATTATCTGTGGAGGACAATCAGCTCTTACTTATCAGGAAAGCTAAATCTGCAAAAGAATCTTGGAATATCCTGAAGGCACATCATGAAAAGAACACTCTTGGAAGTAGTGTACAAATAATGCGTAAGATATGTGGAATGAAATTTAGTATGGAGAATACCATGGCTGATCACATCGCGAATATGAAAATTCTCTTTGAAAAGCTGGAAGCGGTTGGCGAGACATTTTCTGAACGATGGGTAATTGCTATGTTACTAAGCAGTTTACCACCTTCATATGACACGTTGGTGACGGCATTGGAAGCTCGAAAAATAGAAGAGTTAACGATACACGTTGTCGAAAACAATTTGCTGGAAGAATATCAACGTCAATCAAAGAACGTCGAACCAAATTCCGTGATGAAAACATTCAAAATTCCTCAAGTCAAGTCAAGTCAGGATGATGCTAATGGAAAGCGGTGTCACTTTTGCAAAATAAAGGGTCATCTCAAGAAGAACTGTTGGAAATTCAAAAAGGAAAGAAACATCAATGAATCCAAACAGCAAGCTAATAACGTTGAGAATAAAGAAAATTATATTTTTTCTTCTGCTGGTGACAAATCGCATTGGATTGTAGATTCTGGGGCTACTTGCCACATTAGCACAAGACGGGAGGATTTTATCACGTTTGATGGCAGTGTATGTGAATCTGTTTCAGTTGCCAATGGGACTGCCGTAGTGGCTAGTGGTAAAGGATCTTGTAAATTGGTAATGTATAATTTTAAAAATGTCAAGTCAGAAGTTACCATGGAAGATGTTTTGTACATACCGTCATTTCATGGGAATTTGATATCTATCTCAAGAATTATGAGAAACGGTTTTAAGGTTGAATTTCATAATAAGCAGTGTAAAATTAAATCTGCAAATGGCAAAGAAATTGGTGTCGCAGATATGCATAATGGATTGTTTTGTCTCAGACAAAGGACTAACCAGGCAATGTTAGCCAAATGTAGTTCTCGAAACTGCATACATTATTGGCATAAGGTTTTCGGACATAGAAGCGTCAATGCTGTAAAGGAGATGCAAACAAATAAAGCAATGAGTGATTTTAAAATTGTTGATTGTGGTATAACGCAAACGTGCGAGGTATGTGTCTGTTGTAAGGTTACGAAAACGCCATTTCACAAAGTTTCAGAAACACAATCGAACGCAGTTATGGATTTAGTTCACTCGGATGTTTGCGGGCCTATGCAAACTGAAACTCCTGGAAAAAAGAAGTACTTTGTCACGTTTATTGACGATTTTAGTCGTTATACAATAGTTTATCTTTTAAATAACAAAGCTGAGGTTTACGAGAAGATTCAAAACTATATGGAAATGGTGAAAAATAAATTCGGCAAATACCCTAATATCCTCAGATCAGATAATGGAGGGGAGTATGTATCGAAACACGTCCAAAGTTATCTGGAATCAAAAGGTGTTCAATACCAATATACTGTTCCTTACTCACCCCAGCAAAATGGAGTATCAGAACGTAAAAACCGAAGTTTGGTCGAAATGGGAAGATGTTTGCTAAAGGAAGCAAGTATTGGAAATAAATATTGGGGAGAAGCAATTATGACCGCGAATTATTTGCAAAATCGGTTGGTAAGCAAGACAATTGTATCAACACCATTTGAACTATGGGAAAAGAAAAAGCCATCTATTGAACATTTGCGCATATTTGGGTCGAAAGCTCATGTTCTTACTCCTGAGGTAAAACGGAAAAAGTGGGATAGTAAGACCAAGATATTGACTTTCGTTGAATATGATGAGCATTCAAAGGGTTACAGATTGGCTGATCTTAGAACAAATAAGGTCGTAATTAGCAGAGACGTTAAATTCATAGATGTTGATTTACATGAAACCGGAAAAGAATCTAAAGAGACCGATCACAGTGAAATATCTATTGAAAAAATTAATAATCAACGTACTTCAAATGACTTCATTCAAGTTATATCAGATCAAATTTCATCTGATGGGGAATCTTTTTATAGCCTGGAAGAACATAATGCAGTTGATTCTGAAGAATTAGTTACATCTACAATGAACACGATGATCTCAAGCGATAACTCAGTTCCATGCGAAGTTTTTGAAAGAGATAAAAATTCACTTAGATGTTCAAACCGCATTACTAAGGGAAAACCACCAGAGAGGTTGACGTATATAAGCTCTAATGTTTCGAGCATTGCTGAACCAAAGACGTATAAGGAAGCGATTTCATCGGTACATCGCAACGAATGGATTCAAGCTATGAATGAGGAGATGTCATCTTTAAAGGCAAATAAGACTTGGGATATTGTTAACAAACCTGACAATGCAAATATTGTGGGATGCAAATGGACTTTCAAAATTAAACGAGATGTTACTGGAAAAATACAACGTTTCAAAGCCCGCCTAGTAGCTCAAGGTTTTAGTCAAAAATTTGGTTTTGATTATGACGAAGTATTTGCTCCTGTTGTTCGACAAGCTACGCTTCGAACATTATTGTCTGTCGCTGGTGTAAATGGTATGTCAGTTGTTCATTTTGATGTAAAGTCAGCTTTTCTCAACGGTGAGCTTGAAGAAGTTATATATATGAAACAGCCACCAGGGTTTGAGGAAGGGAATAATAATTTTGTCTGTAAACTTCGAAAAAGTTTGTATGGATTGAAGCAAGCTGCGAATGTCTGGAATAAAACACTTCATGAGGTCCTAGTGTCTGACGGCTTCAAGCAAAGTAATGCAGATCGATGTTTATACACAAAATACACCAACGAGGAAGGGTTAGTATATATATTAATCTACGTTGATGATATTTTGGTTGCAAGCAAAAAGCAAAACAACATCTGTGAAGTGGAGAAGTTACTGAAAGAAAAATTTGACATAACCAATCTTGGCAAAGTACATCATTATCTTGGTTTGGAAGTTACGCAGGATAAAGAATCTAATTACTGCGTTAGCCAAAAACTCTTTATTGAAAACTTATTGCAAGAATTTGGAATGCAGGATTCAAAAATTTCAAAATATCCACTTGATCCTGGGTATGGTAAAAGTTCATCCGAACTCTTACTAAATAACAATAAATATCAACAACTTATTGGCTCACTGCTGTACATCAGTGTAAATTCAAGACCTGATATAGCAGCAAGTGTTTCAATTTTGGCGCAAAAAGTCAGTTGTCCAACTCAAGAAGATTGGAATGAATTAAAGCGTGTATTAAAATACTTGAAAGGCACAGTTAATCACACCTTACACCTTAGTAATAAATGCGTTGCAAATAAAAATGTTCTTATTGGTTTTGCCGACGCAAATTGGGCCGAGGATAGAATCGACCGAAAATCTAATTCTGGATTTATTTTCAAAATTAACGGTGGTTCAATTAACTGGTCATGTAGAAAGCAAACTTGTGTATCTCTCTCATCAACTGAGGCAGAGTTTGTATCTCTATCGGAAGCATGCAAAGAAGCAATTTGGCTACGATCACTTTTAAGCGATATGATGCTTAAACAATGTCAACCGACAACAATTTTTGAGGATAATCAAAGTGTTTTGCGTATGATAAAAGATGAGAAACTTAGCAATAGGACAAAGCACATTGATACCAAAATCTATTTTGTCAAGGACTATGTAAAGAAAAATCAAATCGTTTGTACGTATTGTCCAACAGAAACAATGATTGCTGATATGATGACCAAACCACTTTCAACTATCAAACTAACAAAATTCCGAGAGGAGGCTGGAGTTCAAATTGAGGAAGGGTGTTAGAGTTAAATTTATACTGAACACAATTTGTACTTTGTCTAAATATTTTTATATTCACATGTATGCATTGAATTATTATTGGTAGACATTTGTACAATACAGAAATAATTTTTTCAGTTGTCTAATAATAAAAGCTTCGTTGAAGATTGTTTTGTAAATTGCTCTAACGCGTACTCTAATACTTTTGTGGTCCGATTTCCAAAATTAAGCTTAATAGTGCTGCTTGTCTGTCCATGTTAACTTGTGTACAAACTACTGGTCGCAATTACAACTTTCATCCATCCGACGAGCTAGGTTAGTTAGGAATTAGATATAGCTCCCACTCTCTACTTATAGGGTAGGTGTAGGCTATTATACAGCCAGCACTGTTCGACTTTTGCCTTTCCTTACTGGTTTTTATTCGAAACTTACTATCCTTCCTGTTTTTCCCTCCATACAGATTTCGCTTACCATTTCCAGCATATCGTAGTCAAACCAATTTTATTTCAAATTACCTGCAAAGAGAATGATAGAAAAGAAAACTAACATGAAAAACTGTAGCAAAAAAATTTTTATTAAAAATTAAATACATTTAAGCCTTAGTTCTCCCGGTCTCTACCTCTCCCAACCATCAAACTGAAATTGCTTTCAGTTAACCCAATTGTATCATTAAACAACGGTAAAAGCCATTAATTATCGAGTCATTAATGACGACGAAGACTTTGTTTCGGTGAGTGATATAGAAGAAGGAGGTATGTGAGAAATCCAAACACAAGAGGTAATTGCTGGTTAGCAAACCGTTAAGGACGAAAGGCTCAATTTGTTTATGCATGTGTGGGGGGGGGGGGTTGTGGTATGGGGGTACATATGTTCAGGATATATTTGTGGTTGTGTGGCATCTGATGGGATTTGTTGCTTGAGAAGGGGCAAACGGGATGTTGCTAGTCACCGTTGCCATTAGAAAATTGGTTATATGGGTTAGTTTTTTCTTTATACCTTTTTGCAACTATAACGAGCTAAAGTCGTTCAGTTTTCCAATATTTTTTCTAGTTCCCGCCTCCTCTTTGCCATAAATTTTTACCATGAACGGGGATTTAATTATATTTCCTTGAATTACAATGAAATCGGTTAGCGTGCTCCGTTAAACAAAGTGAAAAATGAGCATGCATGTAGGTATGCATGATTGTGTAGGAGATCTAAACTTTCTCAATGAGCTTGTGAAAAGATGGAATGCCAAAGAATATAATTAATAAAAAGTTTATGTAAATAATAGAAACCAAACAAGTAAAAGCGTGCTTAGTTCGTCCGGAATGAATCTTGTATGGCATCCACCATGGATCACACTTGTCAAGCTCTTCAAATGACCTTTTCAAATATTGGGTTGCCCAAAAAGTAATTGCGGATTTTTTAAAAGAAAGTAAATGCATTTTTAATAAAACTTAGAATGAACTTTAATCAAATATACTTTTTTACACTTTTTTTCTAAAGCAAGCAAAAATTAGCAGCTGATAACTGACAGAAGAAAGAATTACAGATTACAGAGTCACAAGCTGTAAAAAAAATTGTCAACGCCGACTATATGAAAAATCCGCAATTACTTTTTGGGCAACCCAATATATATGAGCTGTATCAAGTTATTGACAGATATGGGCCTTTAGAAGCCTTAGAAAAACATCACCTCCGAAATTTCAAGCAAATCGAGTAATAATTGCGACCTCCAGAGGATCAGAAAGTCAATTTGGCCGATCGGTTTATAATTGAAGCAATTGTTGAAAAAAATTAGATAAAAATTGCGCCTTCTACATGCCCAAGAAATCTAAGCGGGAGATCGGTTTAGACGGCAGCTATATCAGGATGTGGACAGATTTAGACCATACTCGGCACAGTTGTTGGAAGCCATAACAAAACAATGCGTGCAAAATTTCAGCCAAATCGGATAAGAATTGCGCCCTCTAGAAGCTCATGAAGTTAAGCCCCAAAACCCAGCTATATCAAAACAAGGACCCATATGGCCCATTTAAAATCCCAACTGGCCTACACTAATAAGAAGTATTATGCGTTATCTCTCAAGAAAGTTTATCGCGCGCTTCTTCTATTTTATCCGGCTATTCGGGCTATTGTGACAAAATTTTAGCACCAAATTTATATTGTTGGGCATTAAACCATCAACAGGTTTACGTAGAGTGCGAACTAAAGAAAATATCGCAGCTATATCGGCCAGTGTTAATGGTTACCATCAATAATCGATTCATGGTCGTTCGCAACAATTGGGCCTCTGTTACTCAAAAACGTGGACAATTTTGCGGAAGGATTTAGGTGTGAAACCCTTCAAAATACAGCTGCCGCAAGAATTGAAGCCCAACAACCTACTGCAACGCTGAATTTTTGGTGTTTTTGGTTCTTGGAAAGTTGGCCAAAGATTCAGTTTTATATCGAACAAGTAAACAGCCGTTAAGTTTGGCCGGGCTGAATTTGAATATCCACCACCCCGGTGGGTATGTAAACCATATTTCGTCATAATCCGATGATAAATGCATAATTTATGCCCCCATAGCAGCTATATCGAAATATGGTCCGATTTGGACCATTTTGGAATATTGAGTGGTCTAATAAGTACAAGTCATTGTTAAATTTTGTAGAACAGAATATTGGTCCTTTTGGTATCTTTATCCAATATAAAACGATCTGAAGCATATGCGACACGGATGTCGAGAGATCGGTCCATATGGCAGCTATAACTAAATTTGAACCGATCTGGGCCAAATTGAAGAGAGATATCGAGGAGCCTAAAAAAAAATAAAAAAAAGAATAATACATGCGTCTTTTATGGGCCCAAGACCTTAAATCGAGAGATCGGTCTATATGGCAGCTATATTCAAATCTGGACCGATCTGAGCCAAACCGAAGAAAGATGTCGAAGGCTATAACACAACTAACTGTCCCAAATTACGGCGATATCTGATAATAAATACGTCATTTATGGGCCCAAAACCTTAAATCGAGAGATCGGTCTATATGGCAACTATATTCAAATCTGGACCAATCTGTGCCAAATTAAAGAAGGATGTCGAAGGCCACAACATAACTCAGCAAAATCGGACAATTAATGTGGCTTTTATGCGTCCAAGACCTTAAATTGAGAGATCTGTCTATATGGGGGCTATATGGGGGCCTAACACAACTCACTTTCCCTCATTTCAGCAAAATCGGATAGTAAATGTGGCTTTTATGGGCCTAAGACCCTAAATCGGAGGATCGGTCTATATGGCAGCTATATCCAAATCTGGACCGATCTGAGCCAAATTGACGGAGGATGTCGAAGGGCCTAACACAACTCACTGTCCCTCATTTCAGCAAAATCGGATAGTAAATGTGGCTTTTATGGGCCTTAGACCTTAAAACGGCGGATCGGTCTATAGGGGGGCTACATCAAGATATAGTCCTATATAGTCCATCTTCGAACTTAACCTGATTATGAACAAAAAAAGAATCTTTGCAAAGTTTTAGCCCAATATCTCTATTTTTAAAGACTGTAGCGTGATTTCAACAGGCAAACGGACAGACAGAAGGTCATGGATCGTCATAGATTTAAACGACAATCTGGAATATATATACTTTATAGGGTCGGAAATTGATATTTCGATGTGTTGCAAACGTTACCCACCATCCTTCGATGGTGGGTATAAATATTGTGTTCAGCGACGAGGCAGATTGTTGGCTTAATGGGTACATTAATAAGCAGAGTTGTTGATTTTGGAGTTTAGACCAGCCAGAAACATTGCAAGTTCGGTTTATGGGCTGGTGGCATCATTGGACCGTACTTCTTCTAAGATGATGCGAATCGTAACGTAACTGTGAATGGTGAGCTCTATATTAAGATGATAACCAACTTCTTTTTGCTCAGTATACATTCTATTTCACTTCGGGTCATTTATTTCGAGTTCGTGACCGGCCATTTGGTCGCCTAAATCGTGCGATTTAACGCCTTTAGACTATTTTTTGTGGGGCTATATTTAAGTTCATGATTATACAGAAAAGTTTGCTTCAATTGCCGTATTGGAATACATTTAAGCATTTATTCGGGATATACCGGCCGAAATGTTGGAAAGAGTATGCCAAAATTCGACTAAGCGGATGGACCATTTGAGGAGAAGTAACGGTCAACATTTGCTTGAAATAATTTTCACACATTAAATTATATGGACCGTACTATCGAATCAAATAAAGATTTTATGCAGTTTTCTTTTATGTGTTTTCCTCTTAAAGAACTTTCCTATAACTCTTAAAAAATGGGCATTTATAACCATATAAACCGATCTCTCAATTTGACTATTTGAGCCCTTAGAAGCCGCAATTTTTGTTTTGTAGTGTTCTGTTACGACTGTCTACAACTGTGCCAAGTACGGTCCGAATTAGGCGAGAACCTAATGTAGCTCACACATAAAAAAATCTCCCAATGTGACTTAGTGAGCCCTTTTAAACCGGAATTGTTGTCCCACTTTGCTGAAATTTTGCAAGTAGTCTTCTACGATGACTTCCTGCAAGTGTGCTAAGTACGGTCTGAATGGGTAAAGTTACTGAACAACCGCCCGATGATAAGTTCTCACTATAGATAGTTGTGGATCTAATAGTGACTTCCAATAATGATGATATGAAACATGCTCTCTTTTGCTTCGTTGTTGGCTACCATATTACATGTGTTTATTTACCATTTGTAAAAGCTCATTAAAAGTAAGTACAAATTACTAATGTTAAACATTAACACTAATGTGCAAACGTTTAGGAAGCAAAGGCGACACGATAGCATTATTGCTCTTGTGTATGTGTATGTGTAAGGGGGGGGGGGGGGGGGGTGGGGTGTGTGTGTGTGGGGTTGAATCCCATAAGAAACAGACGTATCCGTTTTGTCTTGGTGAAATTTAAATATAGTCGAATATAGTCGAAGTGAGGAAGCAATTATAGGTAGAAAAAAATAAAAGCCGTAGTAGTAGTAGTAGTAGTAGTATGGTAGTAGTAGTAGTAGTAGTAGTGGTAGTAGTAGTAGTAGTAGTAGTAGTAGTAGTAGTAGTAGTAGTAGTAGTAGTAGTAGTGGTAGTAGTAATAGTAGTAGTAGTAGTAGTAGTAGTAGTAGTAGTAGTAGTAGTAGTAGTAGTAGTAGTAGTAGTAGTAGTAGATTTTACATCAAGTTGTTTTTATGCCCTCCACCATAAGATGGGGGGTATACTAATTTCGTCATTCGGATTGTAACTACTCGAAATATTCGTTTGAGACCCCATAAAGTATATATATTCTTGATCGTCGTGAAATTTTATGTTGATCTAGCCATGTTCGTCCGTCTGTCCTTCCGAAGGAGTAAAGCTAGCCGCTTGCAATTTTGCACAAATACTTCTTATTAGTGTAGGTCGGTTGGTATTGTAAATGGGCCATATCGGTCCATGTTTTGATATAGCTGCCATATAAACCGATCTTGGGTCTTGACTTCTTGAGCCTCTAGAGTGCGCAATTCTTATCCGATTGGAATGAAATTTTGCACTACGTGTTTTGTTATGATATCCAACAACTGTGCCAAGTATGGTTCAAATCGATCCATAACCTGATATAGCTGCCATATAAACAGATCTGGGGTCTTGACTTCTTGACCCTCTAGAGTGCGCAATTCTTATCCGATTGGAATGAAATTGTGCACGACGAGTTTTGTTATGATATCCAACAACTGTGTCAAGTATGGTTCAAATCGGTCCATAACCTTCTATAGCTGTCATATAAACCTATCTTGGGTCTTGACTTCTTGAGCCTCTAGAGTGCGCAATTCTTATCCAATTTGAATGAATTGTAGCACGTAGTATTTTGTTATGATATCCAACAACTGTGCCAAATATGGTTTAAATCGGTCCATAACCTGATATAGCTGCCATATAAACTGATCTTGGGTCTTGACTTCTTGAGCCTCTAGAGTGAGCAATTCTTATCCGATTTGAATGAAATTTGGCACGACGTGCTTTGTTATGATATCCAACAACTATGCCAAGAATGGATCAAATCGGTCTATAACCTGATATAGCTGTCATATAAACCGATCTTGGGTCTTGACTTCTTGAGCCTCTAGAGTGCGCAATTCTTATCCGATTGGAATGAAATTTTGCACTACGTGTTTTGTTATGATATCCAACAACTGTGCCAAGTATGGTTTAAATCGATCCATAACCTGATATAGCTGCCATATAAACAGATCTGGGGTCTTGACTTCTTGAGCCTCTAGAGTGCGCAATTCTTATCCGATTGCAATGAAATTGTGCACGACGAGTTTTGTTATGATATCCAACAACTGTGTCAAGTATGGTTCAAATCGGTCCATAACCTTATATAGCTGTCATATAAACCGATCTTGGGTCTTGACTTCTTGAGCCTCTAGAGTGCGCAATTCTTATCCAATTTGAATGAATTGTAGCACGTAGTATTTTGTTATGATATCCAACAACTGTGCCAAATATGGTTTAAATCGGTCCATAACCTGATATAGCTGTCATATAAACAGATCTGGGGACTTGACTTCTTGAGCTTCTAGAGGGCGCAATTCCTATCCGATTTGGCTGAAATTTTGCAAGACGTGTTTCGTTATTATATCCAACAACTGTGCCAAGTATGGTTCAAATCGGTCCATAACCTGATATAGCTGCCATATAAACAGATCTGGGGACTTGACTTCTTGAGCTTCTAGAGGGCGCATTTCCTATCCGATTTGGCTGAAATTTCGCAAGACGTTTTTTATTGTTACTTTCAACAACTGTGTCAAATAAAGTACAAGTCGGTTCATAACCTGATTTAGCTGCCATATAAACCGATCTGGTATCTTGACTTCTTGAGCCTCTAGAGGTCGCAATTATTATCCGATTTGCCTGAAATTTTGCCAGACGGATTCTCTCATGACCATTCAGACCGATTCAGACCATAATAAACACGAATGTTGTGTTTATTATGGTCTGAATCGGTCCATAGCCCGATACAGCTCCCATATAAATCGATCTCTCTATTTTACTTTTTGAGCTCACAAAGAGCCAATTCTTTTTCGAACTGGCTGACATTTTACACAGGTCTCCAGGTCTCGCTCTAATAGCAGAGCAAATCTTTTCTTATATCCTTTTTTTGCCTAAGAAGAGATGCCGGGAAAAGAACTCGACAAATGCGATCCATGGTGGAGGGTATATAAGATTCGGCCCGGCCGAACTTAGCACGCTTTTACTTGTTTGTGACTAATAACTGTGCTAAGTATGGTCTTGTACGTACGTATGTCCCATATAAAAAGATCTTCCATTTTTTTTTCTTGAGCTAGGTCGCAATTCTAATCCGGTTTGGCTGAAATTTTGCACAATGACACTTTGTCTCCAACAACCAAACCAAGTATAGCCGCAATCGGTTCATAACTTGGTATAACTCAAATACCATAGCAATTCGTATTCATTATCCTTTGTTTGCCGATAGAGAGATATCAGGCAAAGAACTTGACAAATTCGATACATGGTGGAGGGTACATAAGATTCGGCCCAACCGTACTTAGCCTTCGGCCTTTCCTGGTCTTCAAACTTATTTCTGATCAGACTGGCATGCCCCCATCAACTTTTACTCCCACACTCCACTTATAAATTTACTTGTTAATATCATACAATTCAAATTGTTTCTCTTTTAGCGTCTCGGGCTTAAGGTAGAAATTGCTGCGACTATGTTATTTGCTGTGGGGCCAACATTTACTTTCCAATCTCCATTTGCTACATATTTTCTGACGGATTACCCCAGAATTTCTCTTTATTACGTTTGCTCATCCATTGTTATTAAATCGAATAATAGCGAACTTTGTAGTTAACTGTCATTATTTCTTAAACACATCATAGTTGAATGAATTTTCAAAGATATATATTTATCGCTGTAGGACACAAAATAAAACTAATTAATTTTTCATTATTTCATGTGTAAACCGTTAAATTAGAAATTAAGCCATAATTAGAGCATATAAGTAAACTATAATCCGTAAAGTAGATGTATTTAGTGCACAACAAAAACAAACACAAATTCCTAATAACCTTATATGGTTACATACCAATGAATTTATAAATTTCATTCATTTCAATGGAAAGGCAACAAATGAGTAAATGTTCACCCAGTAGCTGCTATACTAAAAATATTTGTCTTTTTATACCCGCCACCAAAGGATGGGGGTATATTCATTTTGTCATTCCGTTTGCAACACATCGAAATATCCATTTCCGACCCCATAAAGTATATATATTCGCGACCGTCGCAAAAATCGAAGACCTTCTAGACATGTCCGTCAGTCTGTCTGTTGAAATTACGCTACAGTCTTTAAGAATAGAGATATTGAGCTAAAGATTTGCACAGATTCATTTCTTGTCCACAAGGTTAAGTTCGAAGATGGGCTATATCGGACTATATCTTGATATAGCCCCTATAAAGAACGATCCACCGATTTAGGGTCTTTGGCCCATTAAAGCTCGAGGAACCAAATTGATCATGTTGTGATAGATGGAAGGCATTCATCCAGCGTGTTAGATGTACGATCAATCCGTGGAGCGAATATAGATTCGGATCATTACCTTGTTGCAGCATAGCGAGGAAAGTACGATCTGACACTGCACGGAAGTTCGACATTTGAAAAGCTGCAAACACAGCGGATGGCAGCGGCATACTCCTCTCGACTGTCTCAACTGCTTGATGAAAGCACTCCTTGTTCCGTTGATAAAATAGGGCATTGGCAAACTATTGCCCACTCCATGGAAAATGCCGCGAAATTTGTACTTGGGTACCGGAAGCCTCCTCCAAGAAACCCATGGTACGACCAAGAGTGTCGAGATGCTAATGAAGCCAAGAATGCGGCATATAGAGCAACCTTGCAATCAGCAGCAATGTGCCAGAGGAAGGAGAGGTATCGGGAGAAAAGAAGAGAGGAGAAACGTCTATTCCGCAGAAAGAACAAGTAAAAGCGGCCGGGCCGAATCTTATATACCCTCCACCATGGATCGCATTTGTCGAGTTCTTTTTCTTCTTAGGCAAAAAAGGATATAAGAAAAGAGTTGCTATGCTATTAAAACGATATCAAGATATGGTCCGGTTCGGACCATAATTAAATTATATGTTGAAGACCTGTGTAATATTTCCGCCAATTCGAGTTCTTTTCCCGGCATCTCTTTTTAGGCAAAAAAGGATATAAGAAAAGAGTTGCTCTGCCAAAAAAACGATATCAAGATATGGTCCGGTTCGGACCACAATTAAATTATATGTTGGAGACCTGTGTAAAATTTCCGCGAATTCGTATAAGAATTGCGCCCATTGGGGCTCACGATTTAAAATAGAGAGAACGATTTATATGGAATCTATATCGGGCTATAGACCGATTCAGACCATAACAAACACGTATGTTGATGGTCATGAGAGGATCCGTCGTACAAAATTTCAGGCATATCGGATAATAATTGCGACCTCTAGAGGTCAAGAAGTCAAGATCCCAGATCGGTTTATATGGCAGCTATATCAGGTTATGAACCGATTTGAACCTTATTTGACACAGTTGTGGAAAGTAAAAATAAAATATGTCATGCAAAATTTCAGCCAAATCGGATAGGAATTGCGCCCTCTAGAAGCTCAAGAAGTCAAGTCTCCAGATCTGTTAATATGACAGCTATATCAGGTTATGAACCGATTTGAACCATACTTGGCACAGTTGTTGGATATAATAACAAAACACGTCGTCAAAATTTCAATCAAATCGGGTATGAATTGTGCCCTCTAGAGGCTCAAGAAGTCAAGACCCAAGATCGGTTTATATGGCAGCTATACCAGGTTATAAACCGATTTGAACCATACTTGGCACAGTTGTTGGATATTATAACAAAATTCTTCGTGCAAAAATTCAATCAAATCGGATAAGAATTACGCCCTCTAGAGGCTCAAGAAGTCAAGACCCAAGATCGGTTTATATGGCAGCTATATCAGGTTATAGACCGATTTGAACCATACTTGGCACAGTTGTTGGATATAATAACAAAACACGTCGTGCAAAAATTCAATAAAATCGGATATGAATTGTGCCCTCTAAAGGCTCAAGAAGTCAAGACCCTAGATCGGTTTATATGGCAGCTATACCAGGTTATAAACCGATTTAAACCATACTTGCCACAGTTGTTGGGTATCATAATAAAACACGTCGTGCGAAATTCCATTTCAATCGGATAAGAATTACGCCCTCTAGAGGCTCAAGAAGTCAAGACCCAAGATCGATTTATATGGCAGCTATATCAGGTTATAGACCGATTTGAACCATACTTAGCACAGTTGTTGGATATAATAACAAAACACGTCGTACAAAATTTCATCCCAATCGGATAAGAATTGCGCACTCTAGAGCCTCAAGAAGTCAAGACCCAAGATCTGTTTATATGGCAGCTATATCAGGTTATAAACCGATTTGAACCATACTTGGCACAGTTGTTGGGTATCATAACAAAACACGTCGTGCGAAATTCCATTCCAATCAGATAAGAATTGCGCACTCTAGAGCCTCAAGAAGTCAAGACCCTAGATCGGTTTATATGGCAGCTATATCAAAACATGGACCGATATGGCCCATTTACAATACCAACCGACCTACACTAATAAGAAGTATTTGTGCAAAATTTCAAGCGGCTAGCTTTGCTCCTTCGGAAGTTAGCGTGCTTTCGACAGACAGACGGACGGACGGACATGGCTAGATCGACATAAAATGTCGCGCCGATCAAGAATATATATACTTTATGGGGTCTCAGACGAATATTTCGAGTAGTTACAATCAGAATGACGAAATTAGTATACCCCCCATCCTATGGTGGTGGGTATTAAAAGGAAATGGAAGGGAAGGAAATTTTACCAAAGAATTAAACATCAAACCAATGGCTTTGGTACAGGCACATCCTCCTGTAGAGACGAAGAAGGATATCTGGTACCTGACACAGATAGCATGCTGAGGATATAGAAAGAACATTTTACCTAACTGCTAATGGCCGACATTGGCGGCGAAGAGGATATCACAGAATCAATTAATGATGACGGTATATAATGTTTACCTCCTAGTTAGAATGAGGTCTAAGTAGCTGTGACCATACTGAAGAACAACAAGGCAGCAGGAGCCGTCAGGTTACGGGCTGAACTATTTACAACCAGAGGCGACACGCTGATAAGACATATGCATCAGCTTATCTGCGCAATCTGGCTAGAAGAAGAACTACAGGAAATCTCCATCCCATTGCATACATGATACTCTCGAGCGTACTGTGTGAAAGAATAAAACCTTAAGCCAATGAGATAATTGGGCCCTATCAAACCGGCTTTAGACCAGGTAAATCCACCCTGGACCAGATATTCACACTGCGTTGAATCCTGGAAAAGACCCGAGAAGTACAAATCAACACCTACCATCTCTTTGTTGACTACAAAGCCGCCTTCAATACTCCTTCACGTTCAAAGTTATTCCAAGCCATGTCTGAGTTTGGTATCCCTGCAAAATTAATAAGACTCTGCAGGATGACACTTGCTGATACGTGTTCCTCAGTAAGAAAAGGAAACATTCTCTCCGAACCGTTTAATACTAAACTAGATTTCGGATAAGGAGACAGCTTATCTAGTGATCTCTTTAATATCCAGCTGGAGAAGATTATACGAGTGCAGATGTGCAGAACACTCGCTCACTCACTGGAAGTAGTAACTGCAGCCTTTGAAAGCATCGAAAGGGAGTCAATGACAATGGATCTGGCAGTAAATGGAGATAAGACGAAATGGATGGTTTCGACTCCAAAAAACGCCTTGTACAATCGAGCAGTTAAAGAAAATGAAGAAAGTTCGAAACCACAACTTTGAGATAGTCAGCTACTTTATCTACCTCGGCACCGCCGTAACCAAAACGAATGACACCAGTTTTAAGATAAAACGCAGAATAATACTGACAAACAGATGCTACTTTGGACTAAGTAAGCAGCTTAGAAACAAGGCCACCTCTCGACAGACGAAGATTAAACTATACAAGATACTGATACTACCTGTGTTGTTATATGGCTCTTAGGCATGGGTACTTTTGAAAGCAGACGAGGCAGTGCTTGGAGTGTTTGAGAGATAGATTTCTCGTAAAATGTATGGACCAGTTTGCGTTAAGGGAGAATATAGGCGTCGTATGAACCACGAACTGTATGCGTTGTATGACGACCATAGCTTAGTTACACGCATCAAAATACAACGGCTGCGTTGGCTAGGTCATGTTGTCGGAATGGATGAAGAAGCTCCAGCAAAGAAGTCTTTTGAAGGCAAACACGGTGGTACACGCAAACCGGGAAGACCAAAAGACCGATGGAAAGATCAAGTTGTGGGAGACACCTCGAAACTTGGTGTCAGAGATTTTAAAATGAGGGCAGAAGATCGAGGCGCCTGGAACGCTATTCTACGTTCGGCTTGTGGAACAAATGTTTTATCAGAGCCAATTAAAGTAAGTAATAGACGGATCTCTTGATTTCAGGGTTTGGACCCATTAAAGCGCATTTATTGTCCGATGTCGCCGAAATTTGGGACAGTGCGTTGCGTTGGGCCCCTCGACATCTCTCGGCAATTTGGCCTAGATCGGTCTAGATTTGGATATAGAGACCGATCTCTCGATATAAGGTCTTGGGCCCATAAATGGCGCATTTATTGTCCGATTTTGTCGAAATTTTGAAAGGTGAGTTGTAATAGGCCCTTCGACATCCCTCTTCGATTTGGCCCAGATCGGTTCAGATGTGGATATAGCTGCCATATAGACCGATATCACGATTTGAAGTCTTGTCCCTATAAAAAGCGCATTTATTATTCGATTTCGCTGAAATTTGCCACAGTGATTTATGATAGGCTTTTCGACATCCGTGTCTTTTATGGTTCAGATTGGTTTTGATTTGGATGATCGATTTGGCCCAGATCGGTTCAGATTTGGATATAGCTGCCATATAGACCGATATCTCGATTTGAAGTCTTGACCCTATAAAAAGCGCATTTATTATTCGATTTCGCTGAAATTTGCCACAGTGATTTATGATAGGCTTTTCGACATCCGTGTCTTTTATGGTTCAGATTGGTTTTGATTTGGATGATCGATTTGGCCCAGATCGGTTCAGATTTGGATATAGCTGCCATATAGACCGATATCTCGATTTGAAGTCTTGTCCCTATAAAAAGCGCATTTATTATTCGATTTCGCTGAAATTTGCCACAGTGATTTATGATAGGCTTTTCGACATCCGTGTCTTTTATGGTTCAGATTGGTCTTTATTTGGATTTAGCACCAAAAAGGCCAATATCTTGTTCTACAAAATTTAACAATGACTTGTTTTTATTGGACCACTCAATGTCCGTGCCGAATTTAGTCCAAATCGGACCATATTTCGATATAGCTGCTATGGGGGCATAAATTATGAATTTTACACTGAATTATGACGAAAGGTGGTGGGTATCCCAAGTTCGGCCTGGCCGAACTTAGCGCCTTTTAACTTTTTTTGTTTCGATTGTTGTGCTATTTTAGCGTTTTGGGTAAATTAGCAACTTGGTGTTAATGAAACTCATTTTTTAAAAATTTGTTTATTTTTTTTTTTCACTAATTTGCATTTATTAATTTCACAAAGAATTTGTTTTTCTGTGAGAGAGTATGTACAATAGAAGCCAAAGTAAAACAAGCATTGCCAAAAATTGGTAAAGTTAAAGGGGCTATGACCCCTTAGGAAGATGGATTGCTTCCGGTTGGAAATGTCAATGTGGATAATATTTTGCGGTAAATGCGGGAGTTTCAATCCCAGTGCATATATATGGGAGCTAATCTTAAGCTGAACAGTTTTTGATAAAATTTACTAGATATGTCAACAATGAGCCAAATTACGTTAGGATCGCCTAAAACAATTGCCACATTATTGCAAACATACATATGCATATATGGGAGCTATACCTAAATTTGAACAGATTTTGGCAACATTTCTTACGCATAGTTGAAGTCATAGGAGAAAACATTGTGGAAAAATCGTCTGTCTGTTTGTTCGTTAAGGGCAGATAGAAAGAGAGGCGGATGGGTAGACAGACTGACGCATAAATATAAAGCCAGACGGGCAAACAATGGGACAAAAGTAAATCAGAAAGTAATACTTAGTTTGGCCGGCCCGAATCTTGGTACCATCATGAACTATGCAAAAAAAAATGTTGTGTACTTTACGTACCAGAATTCTGCCAAATCAAGTAAAAATGCAAACTTTTTGAGGCGATAAAAGACAAATAGAGAGATAGGTTTATGTAGGAGCTATATCAGGTTATACACCGATTTGGACAATACTTGAATGCTTGAAATCATAATAAACAAGTAAGGAAACTAATAAGTCGGGCGGTGCCGAATATATGGGGTAGGTGTAGGGTAAACATACCCTTGGGAAGTATATCTAATTCCTAACCGGATTCAATAGTTTTCGCTGGAGGTTTTTAGATAGTTTAAAAGACAGTCCGCATACAATTTCGAGGAAATTTGCTCAAAACCGGCGAAATATATATGAATGTGGAAACTATTGGTTTGCCCAAAAAGTAATTGCGGATTTTTCATATAGTCGGCGTTGACAAATTTTTTCACAGCTTGTGACTCTATAATTGCATTCTTTCTTCTGTCAGTTATCAGCTGTTACTTTTAGCTTGCTTTAGAAAAAATGTGTAAAAAAAGTATATTTGATTAAAGTTCACTCTAAAATGCATTATTAAAAATGCATTTACTTTCTTTAAAAAAATCCGCAATTACATTTTAGGCAACCCAATAAATGGGAGCTATATCTAAATCTCAAATGATTTTTACCAAAATCAATAGCATCCGTCGTTGGACCAAAAAGTGATATGTGCAAAATTTCGTGATGATTGAACAACAAATACGACCTGTACTTTGAATACAAGAATACACGGACTCACAGACGGACAGACGGACATAGCTAAATCGAATCAGAAAGTGATTCTGAGTCGATCGGTATACTTATCAATGGGTCTAGCTTTTCTCCTTCTTAGCGTCGCAAATAAATGCACAAACTTATAATACCCTGTACCACAGTGGTGGTGTAGGATATAAAAAAAACAAACGGGCGGATATTTATTGTATATCTGTACACTACGAAATGCCTGAATGGCAAAACAGCGTTAAAGTTAACACCATTTATCATATCAGTCATATAATGCTCAACTATACTATCAATGGCAAGCAATGTGTTAAAGCTTGGCGAGTGACGAAGATGAGATATGAATACAATTTTTTACAAACACATGAGGGTCCATATTATATCCGCGTTACAAATTAGTATGATTTTCATTAAAGCGTCTGAAAAAAGCATGATTCATATAGAGCCATATGAGGGAGGGTCATGAAAAAGGCCCAATTCAAATATATAGTGGGAAACATTGAATACTTCAATTAAAATGTAGATTAAAGAAAATAAACAAGTAAAGTTCGGCCGTGCCGAACTTTGGATACCTATCACCATGGATTAATTAACCATCCTTCTTTACAACAACTCCACTACCATATCCATAGTGATATGCAGATTTGGGCTGGTCTTGATCATATTCCATTCAGGTCCCGAGAACGCTTATACAAGTCACAGTTTCAGCGAAATCAGGCAACACATCCGCTTATTATAAGATTAAGTCCCTGAATTGGAAGATCGGTCTATATGGCAGCCATATGTTAATATAGCTGGTCAGATGACGGCAGGCTTAATACAAGTCACTGTGCCAAATTCTATCGAAATCGGGTAATAAATGCAGCTTTTATGGGCTTTAGACCGTTTAGACCGCTGTAAAGACCGATCTGAACTATATATGAGTCGGATTTGGAGAGGCTTAATACAACTCACTATTTAAAACTTTAGCGAAATCGGATAATTATAGCGGATTTTATGGGCTTAAGACCTCAATTGGTAGATCTATCGATATGACAGCTATATCTATTGGGTTGCCCAAAAAGTAATTGCGGATTTTTCATATAGTCGGCGTTGACAAATTTTTTCACAGCTTGTGACTCTGTAATTGCATTCTTTCTTCTGTCAGTTATCAGCTGTTACTTTTAGCTTTCTTTAGAAAAAAAGTGTAAACAAAGGATATTTGATTAAAGTTCATTCTAAGTTTTATTAAAAATGCATTTACTTTCTTTTAAAAAATCCGCAATTACTTTTTGGGCAACCCAATAAATAAAGTCCCATCTTGACCATATTTTAGTCGGATATTGGGAGGCTTTAAACAACCCATTGTTGCAAATTTCATCGAAATCGATTAATAGATGCGCCTGTTATGGGCTTAAGACCTTAAACCGGCATATCGGACTATATTGCAGCTATGTGTAAATACTAGCTGGACAGGGCACCGCACCACTGCGCCTTCTTTCACTCTCTTATTTTATCTGAGCCCTATACTCGCACGGTCGGAAAATCAGTCCTGTTTGGGGGTGCTGGTACGGCCTTTCAGATATTTCGTCCCAATGTTGATATCACATTGGTGCTCTACTCTCAAATACCTTTCATTTGAGCCTTATGGTGCTATGGTCGGTAAATATGTCGCCCAAGATCTGGCGTTTTTGAAAATAGCGTAAAGGGAGGGTCCGCCGTTAGGTCTACTTTATTCCGTTAGTTTTGGTGGTGGATTGGAGTAGCCAAACTCTTTGTCCCGAAAATTGATATCAAATTCATGCTCTACTCCCAAAAACTTCATTTGAACGCTACATATTGCTATAGTGGGTCCCATAATGTCAACCCTTTTTGAACAACACTAACTAATTTTTTTTTGTATTGGTTATCTACATTCAAAATCATATTTCAAAGCTACCACTTGGGATACCATATTTTTAAAGATCCGCAGGTCCTCCTGTGTCTATCCCAATATGAGGGTACAAAATGTATCATACTACCAAAGACCTTTTATTGCTGTCCTATTCTATGCTGATCGGCTAAATTTCAGCGAAATCGGACAAAAATGCGGCTTTTACGGGTTTAAGAGCCTAAAATCGCCACATCGCTCTACATGGCAGCTATATCTAAATATAGCCCAATTGGGTCATTCAAAAATTTCACTTGCGTACAGAAGAAATACGAGTCTGTGCAAAATTTCAATTCAATATCTTAATTTTTAAAGACTGTAGCGTGATTACAACTGACAGACATGCGGACGGACAGATGGACAGAGACACGGACATCGTGTCTAGAATCTTACGAAGGTCAGAAATATATATAAGGGGTAATTTTTTTAAAAGCTATAGGAAAGTTTTTCAAAACAAAAAAAAAACACATAAAATTCAGAAAATTTTATGAAATCTTTATTTTAATCGATAGTACGATCCATATTGTTTAAAGACTACTTCATGCAGATATTGACCGTGACTGCGCCTCATAGTCCAATTTTGGCATACGCTTTCCACCATTTCAGCCGGTATCTCACTAATAAATGCTTCAGTGTTGTCTTCCAATGCGTTAATTGAAGGGGGATTCTCTGTATAGACATGAGCTTTAACATAGCCTCACAAAAATCAGTCTTAAAAACATTAGATCGCACGATCTAGGCGGCCAATTGACCGGTCCCGAACGTGAAATAAAAAAAAATCTTTCCAGCACTCGCCTCTAAATAAGTTCATTGTTTCGCGTGCTGTGTGGCATGTGGAACCGTCTTTGTGAAACCACGTGTCATGCAGGTCAAGCTCTGGCATTTTAGTAAAAAAAGAAGTTGGATATCATCTCTCGGTAGCGCTCACCATTCACAGTCACGTTACGATTCGCATCATCTTTGAAGAAGAACGGTCCAATGATGCCACCAACCCATAAACCGCACCAAACTGTGATTATTTTTAGCTAGCTCTTGCATTGCTTCTGGCTGACCTTCACTACAAAATCGTACGCATTGGGCTTAAAACGAGCTTCGTCGCTGAACCCAAAAAGCGCGCGATGAACTTCTTAACAGAGCACGCATATTGACAATGATATTCATATGGGGTCTCAGACGAATATTTCGAGTAGTTACAAGCAGAATGACGAAACTAGTATACCCCCATCCCATGGTGGAGGGTATAAAAAGGCAAAAACAAATAAACAACATGTACGTGTGTGTACAATTTTTCTGCCCTACACCACTATAGAGGTACAAGGCATTGTAACACCTAGGAGGAAGATAGAAATGCCAATTAATAAGTATACCGATCTACTAAGTATCACATTATCAGTCGATTAAGCTATTTCCGTCTGTCTGTCTAGTTGTCGACGTTTATTTGTGTACACAGTGCAGATTTCTATTTTCGTCCGTCCGTCCCACCATTCGTCGGTCTGACCGTCTTACTATCTGTCTGTCAGTTCGACCGCCTATCTGGTTGTCTGTCTGTCTATCCTTCCGTCTGTCGGTCTATCTGTATGTCGGTCTTTCTGTCCATCCGTCCTCCCGTCTATCCTTCCGTCCGTCCGCCTGTCTGTCCATTTGACCGTCGGTCAGTCCGCATGTTCGTCCACTTGTCAGTCTGCCTGTCTGTCTGTGCGTCTATCTCTCTGCGTGTCAGTTAGTCGGTTTGTCTGTCTGCCCGTCCGTTCTTCCATCTCTCCTTCCGTCTGTCTGTCTGACTTACTATCAACAGTCCATCCGCCCGCCTATATGCCTTCACCATACTTGTGACTCACTCACTTATCATCCCATGATTCTTTTTGTCCCTCTCTCTCTCTCTCTCTCTCTCTCTTTATATGACGTCCCATGGATGCGAAAAGTGTATACCGATATTTCCCTTTTCCTGTTGCAGCTTTTCCGCCACATTGATTAAATGCAGTGGTGTATTGTAATGGCTTAAACCTTAACATATTTCCAAGACCTCAATGGCTTATGGTTTCTCCACCTCCCTACGTAATTGTAAATTCTTTCTCCTTCTTTCGCTTTAAATGGACTTGCACTAAGTGAAACATGAAAAGCCAACCACCAAGAAAATAAGAAATTTCTGACCTAATAATTTTGCGCATTATATTTTTAAAGGGGTTGATGCGAATGCACCACCAATGGAGCCAGAAAAAAGGAAAGGAAAAATAAAGCAAGGGAAAATTTTTTTGCTTAATTTTTTCCATTAATTTTTCATTCTTATGTTCATTTGGTTTGGTGATGATCATGTCTCTGTACCTGCTAAAGAGTCATACGAGCCATTCGATTCATTATAAATTAAACGACTTTATGGCGATTGTATAATTTTCTCATTTAAATCGCAGACATGAACAATTTCCCAACACAAACAGGACATGGCATCCATGTCCACTTGCATGTGGTCATGTAACCAAATACCAAATGAGAATAAAATGAAAAGGATGTGCAACGAGAAAGCCACCGGAAATCAAATGTATGAATGACTATATAAATTGCACTATGGCTTCTGCGAATTTTCCAATAAAAAAAAAAAAACAAGTAAAAACGTGTTAAGTTTGATGTCGGGAGGCTTAAAATGACTCACTGTTTCAAATTTCAGCAAAATCTGATAAAAAAAAAGCTTTTATGGGCTTCAGACCCTTTATCGGCAGATCGGTCTATGTGGCAGCTATATCTAAATATAGATCTGAACCATATTTGGGGCAGATGTCGAGAAGCCAAAAACTACTCACAGTTTCAAATTTCAGCGATATCAGGTAACATGGTCGGCTAATATGCCCATTTGGGGGCACTTGGGGTGGGGCGGCCTCCCATTTCGTGGACCAAATTTTTTATGCCATATTAGTAACCTACTGCCTAATACTTTTCATTTGAGTCCCTTATTTACATGAACGTCTAATACATCTGTTTAGAAGAGTTTTGGGGTTGGGGCGGCCCGCTGGGTACTGAGACCCAAATTTTTATAAGATATTCGTTTTCCAGTCGCCAATACCTTTCATTTGATACGCATATTGTGCCTATTGCTCCAATTTTAATTTTTTGTGGCATATTTTGGGTAAGGGGGAGGTTCTGCTCCCATCCGATATCTTAAACTATATGTTTTATTCCAGACAAGACTACGCATTCTGTGAAAATTTTAAGAAAATCCGTGTAGCCGTTTTTGATTCTACGGTACAAACAAATAAACCGAGTCCCACAGAGTCATGATGGGTCATATGCCCATTTGGGTCGGTTTTGGGGGCAGTTGTGGGTTGAACCCTTATACTTCGATCTGATTTTGTATGACAGATTCGTAATCTTCTCTCGAATACCATTCATTTGAGCCCCATATTGACATGAACGTTCAATATTCATATATATGGGGGAGTTCTGGGGTTGGGTCGGGCCGCTGAGTACTTAGACTCAAATGTTTATACCATATTCGTATTCTACTCTGCAATACCTTTCATTTGATACCCATATTGGCCGTATCGGTTAACTTTTGATTTTGGGTGGCGTTTTTAGGATAGAGGGGAGGGTCCGCCACCTGCCGATAAAAAAGAAAAACGGTTCGCATTTGTCAAATGTCTTGCATGGTTTCTCTTTATAGACAAATGAGGGATAATGGATAAGTATTGTTGGAGATTGCAGTAGAAAACATTTGCCCTATAGGTGCTCAAGAAGTAAAATAGGGAGATTGGTTTGTATGGGAGCTATGTCAGGTTATAGACCGATTCAAAACATATTTGGCACGTATGTTGAAGGTCATAAAAAAGTCGCTGTACAAAATTTCAGGCTAAAGAAATAGAATCGTGAGATCGATTTACAGGGGCTCTATTTCAGAATATGAACCGATTTCGACAATACTTCGTTTAAAATTTCATCCAAATCGAATAATAATGGCGCCCTCTAGCGGCTCAATAAGTCAAAAACAAAGATCTGTTTATATGGGAGCTATATCAGGTTATTAACCGATTTTAACCATACTTGGCACTGTTGTTGGAAATAATAAAAAAAACTGCATGCTAAATTTCAAACAAATCGAATAATAATTGCCCCCTTTAAGGGTTCAAGAATTCAAGATCCAGGATCAGCTACACACATACATCAAAACTTGAACCAATAGGAAGTATTTGTGCAAAATTTCGACCTCCTAACTTTGTTCCTTCCACATTTCAAGGAAGTTATTCAACAAAACACGCTGAGCATTTGGCTGTCAAGATGCTATAAGGAAACACGAGGCAGATGGATCTTTAAGCTCATCCCCGATATAAGACAATGGTTCGGTTGAAAGAAAGACAAGAAAGACCATGCGACGCAGGCAATACCAGGACTTGAGTATTGTACCTACACAGAATGGGAAAATGCAGCTCACCATTCTGCATCTATGAAAAAGAATAGGTAGATGATGCAGAGCACACGACATTGCGCTGTTAACGCAGATCGGTTAGATAAAAGAGAAAATCTAACAACGAAGATGTGCAGCAGAGGTTGTGCTGGAGAGCTGTGACAACTTTTGTCGAAGCTATACTCAGGACAAGCAAAAGAGACCTTGACGCGAAATTAATAAAGAGGGCAACTGCCGCTTGAAATTTTGCACAAATACTTCTTATTAGTGTAGATCGGTTGGTATTGTAAATGGGCCATATCGGTCCATGTTTTGATATAGCTGCCATATAAACCGATTTTGGATCTTGACTTCTTGAGCCTCTAGAGTGCGCAATTCTTATACGATTGGAACGAAATTTTGCACGACGCGTTTTGTTATGATATCCAATAACTGTGCCAAGCATGGTTCAAATCGGTTCATAACCTGATATAGCTGCCATATAAACCGATCTTGGGTCTTGACTTCTTGAGCCTCTAGAGGGCGCAATTCTTATCCGATTGGGACGAAATTTTGCACGACGTGTTTTGCTTTGATATCCAACAACTGTGCCAAATATGGTTCAAATCGGTCCAGAACCTGATATAGCTGCCATATAAACCGATCTTGGGTCTTGACTTCTTGAGCCTCTAGAGAGCGCAATTCTTATCCGATTGGAATAACATTTTGCACGACGTGTTTCGTTATTATATCCAACAACTGTGCCAAGTATGGTTCAAATCGGTCCATAACCTGATATAGCTGTCATATAAACCGGTCTTGGGTCTTGACTTCTTGAGTCTCTAGAGGGCGCAATTCTTAACCGATTTGAATGAATTTTGCACGACGTGTTTTTTTATGATGTCCAACAAGTGTGCCAAGTATAGTTTAAATAGGTTTATAACCTGATATAGCTGTCATATAAACCGATCTTGGGTCTTGATTTCTTGAGTCTCTAGAGGGCGCAATTCTTATCCGATTTGGCTGAAACTTTGCACGACGCGTTTTGTTATGATATCCAACAACTGTGCTAAGTATGGTTCAAATCGGTTCATAACCTGATATAGCTGCCATATAAACCGATCTTGGGTCTTGACTTCTTGAGCCTCTAGTGTGCGCAATTCTTATCCGATTGGAATGAAATTTTGCATGACGTATTTTATTTTAACTCTCAACAACTGTGTCAAATAAGGTTTAAATCGGTTCATAACTTGATATAGCTGCCATATAAACCGATCTGGGATCATGACTTCTTGAGCCTCTAGAGGTCGCATTTGCCTGAAATTTTGTACGACGGATCCTCTCATGACCATCAACAAACGTGTTTCTTATGGTCTGAATCGGTCTATAACCCGATACAGCTCCCATATAAATCGATCTCTCTATTTTACTTCTTGAGCCCCCAAAGGGCGCAATTCTTATTCGAATTGGCTGACATTTTACACAGGTCTCCAACATATAATTTAATTGTGGTCCAAACCGGACCCTATCTTGATATCGCTCTAATAGCAGAGCAAATCTTTTCTATTATCCTTTTTTGCCTAAGAAGAGATGCCGGGAAAAGAACTCGTCAAATGCGACCCATGGTGAAGGGTATATAAGATTCGGCCCGGCCGAACTTAGCACGCTTTATGCAATAGATTAGAGATAAGATTAGCAATAGATTATTTCCAAGTTTTTTTGAAGGAATATTACTTTACAATATCTGATAGTGTCATGCATACTTATTCAGCATTCAAAATGCTCATTAGTATGCTAGAATATTTTCGTATTGCTTGCAAGGCAGGTAAAATTTTTTGCTGGGTTACTAATGTGGCATAAAAAATTAGGTCCAAGTAATGGGAGGTCGCCCCACCCCCAAGTACTCCCAAATGGGCTTATTAGCGGACCATGGTTATATGGGACTCAAATAAAAGGTATTAGGGAGTAGATTACGAATATGACATTAAAATTTGCGCTTTCCCCCTAAAGATATGTCAAATGGGTTATTTGACCCATTATGACAATATGGGACAATATGGGAAATGACAGGTATTTGAGAGTAGAAAACGAATTTGGTATCCAATTTTGGAGCCAAGTGTTTTGGGGTACGCCCTAAATCACCCCATAAACTGAAGTCCATTTCCTTTGGGAATAAACAATGAATTTAATATCTATTTTCAGTGCAAAGTGCCGATGCCCGCCCCAGCCCCAAAACACCCTCCAAACGGTTCATATTTACCAGCCATGGCAATATGGGGCTCAAATTAAAGCGATTTGAAAGTGCAGCACGTATTTGATATCCATATTTGAGTCGAAATGTCTGAGATGCCATCCCTCCCCTAATAAGAACATTACCCTAAGGAAGAACATTACCACCAGGAACCGAGAAGGGGCAAATTCTTACACATCAATGAGTGCTTTCCGAATCAAGTTTAGGCTCAATGATAAGGGACCATTTTTTTATAGCCGAGTTCGAACGGCGTCCCGCAGTGCGAAACCTCTTTGGGGAAAATTTTTTAAAATATCGCCAACATTAAGAGGGGATAAACACCGCTTTGAAAGAAATTAGAGAGTTAAAAAAGGCGCAGCGGAGCGGGCCCGGTTCGGCTAGTTAAAAAAAAAAAATAAATAAAATTAAAAATTAAATTTTTACAAAAATTTCCGTGAATAAAATATTTGGGGAAATTTTTCGACATAACTAAAATGTTGACAAAACATTCAACTAAAAATGAAATTTTTGACAAAGTTTCCTCAAGAAATGAAATATTGACGAAGCTTTTTACAAGTGTTTTCGCAATTAATATGATTCAAATATTGGGTTGCCCAAAAAGTAATTGCGGATTTTTCATATAGTCGCCGTTGACAATTTTTTTCACAGCATGTGACTCTGTAATTGCATTCTTTCTTCTGTCAGTTATCAGCTGTTACTTTAAGCTAGCTTTAGAAAAAAAGTGTAAAAAAAGTATATTTGATTAAAGTTCATTCTAAGTTTTACTAAAAATGCATTTACTTTCTTTTAAAAAATCCGCAATTACTTTTTGGGCAAACCCAATATAACATACCAACGCACGATCCTTGAAGCCTTCACATCTAATCTAATCCAAGACGAAGCGCATCGCATAGTGGTTGATGTGGGTTGCTATATCTGGCTTTCCTTTTCCATTTGCAAATTAAATCTCCGATCATTGAGCTCGTCTCGAAAGAGAAACAAAAAAAATGTGAAATCTAATGATCTTTGCCCTAACAGGCAAACAACATGAAAATGAAACAAAATTTTGACTAAACTTCCCACAGAAATGAAATTTCGCCTAAATTTCCTATAACAGTGAAATTTTGACCAAATGAAATATGGTAAGAAATTTTGCTTATTTGGTAAGAGTTTACATGTGGCAACCTTTTAAACTCAATTCATCTCATAGACCATCGAACACATTGCAATGCAACATCCAAAACAAAGATTATAGCCATTAATAATGTAGCCGTTTCGCGTTTTGTGTCTACCGGATATTTGCAGCAAAATGATGCTGATGAACTTTTATAAGCGACTGCAGCAACCTCATTATTATCATCATCTGAAACTAAGACGGTGAAACATAACCAATATGGGCAACATTTCAAACACAGCAACCGGGGAATGCCAAACAGCAAACTGCACTCAATATTGGCAAGAGACAAACTGAACGTGTGGCCCTTCCATCATGGATTCTTTTATTCAATTTTTCCACGGCGACGTCTATTATAATTCATACATTCTTGCTGCCATCGCCACAGAAGCCACAGGAGAAAAAGCAAAAAAACTTAAACAAGAATATTGAATTTAGTTGTTGAAAAAATGCATATCCAATAAAAATATATGAAACAATACGAGTATAATATATATTTAAAAAAATTAAAACAAGTAAAAGCGTGCTATGTTCGGCCGGGCCGAATCTTATATCCCCTCCACCATGGATCGCATTTGTCGAGTTCTTTTCCCGGCATCTCTTCTTAGGCAAAAAAAAGGATATAAGAAAAGATATGCTCTGCTATAGGGCTATAGACAGATTCAGACCATAATAAACACGTATGTTGAAAGTCATGAGAGGATCTGTCGTACAAAATTTCAGGCAAATCGGATAATAATTACGACCTCTAGAGGCTCAAGAAGTCAAGATCCCAGATCGGTTTATATGGCAGATATATCAGGTTATGAACGGACTTGTACTTTATTTGACATAGTTGTTGAAAGTAACAATAAAAAACGTCTTGCGAAATTTCAGCCAAATCGGATAGGAATTGCGCCCTCTAGAAGCTCAAGAAGTCAAGTCCCCACATCTGTTTATATGACAGCTATATCAGGTAATGAACCGATTTGAACCATTATTGGCACAGTTGTTGGATATCATAACAAAATACTACGTGCCAAAATTCATTCAAATTGGATAAGAATTGCGCCCTCTAGAGGCTCAAGAAGTCAAGACCCAAGATCGGTATATATGACAGCTATATAAGGTTATGGTCCGATTTGAACCATACTTGGCACAGTTGTTGGATATCGCAACAAAACACGTCGTGCAAAATTTGATTCTAATCGGATAAGAATTGCGCACTATAGAGGCTCAAGAAGTCAAGACCCAAGATCGGTTTTTATGGCAGCTATATCAGGTTATGGACCGATTTGAACAATACTTGGCACAGTTGTTGGATATAATAACAAAACACGTCGTGCAAAATTTCATTCCAATCGGATAAGAATTGCGCACTCTAAAGGCTCAATAAGTCAAGACCCAAGATCGGTTTATATGACAGCTATATAAGGTTATGGACCGATTTGAACCATACTTGGCACAGTTGTTGGATGTCATAGCAAAACACGTCGTGCAAAATTTCATTTCAATCGGATAAGAATTGCGCACTCTAGAGGCTCACGAAGTCAAGACCCAAGATCGGTTTATATGGCAGCTATATCAAAACATGGACCGATATGGCCCATTTACAATACCAACCGACCTACACTAATAAGAAGTATTTGTGCAAAATTTCAAGCGGCTAGCTGTACTGCTTCGGAAGTTAGCGTGCTTTCAACAGACAGACGGACGGACGGACGGACAGACGGACGAATATGGCTAGATCGTCATAAAATGTCACGACGATCAAGAATTTATATACTTTATGGGGTCTCAGACGAATATTTCGAGTAGTTACAATCAGAATGACGAAATTAGTATACCCCCCATCTTATGGTGGAGGGTATAAAAATAATCTGTTTAATTGTTTAAGCCGAAGTAACTTGCCTTCTGCTTCATCAAATAATCATAATATAAATTTGATGAAGAACCTCTTTTTATGGTTTTACGGCGAAGAGCGAGATTTTTTATACCCACCAACATATGATGGGCGTAAGCTATTCTAGTCATTCCGTCCTCGAAATATTGAACTTGGAATCCATGAAGTATATATAATCTTGATCGTCTCGATTTCTGATTCGAACTTGCCATGTCGAAATCACTATAGCGGTCGAACGCGTAGAACTAGCCACTTGAAATTTTCAAATATCCTTAATCTTGATGAAGGTCATTGGAGATTGGGCCATATCGGTTCAGATTTGGATATAGCTCCCACATAAACCGTTCTCCCGATTTGACTTCTTGAGTAAATATATAGTCTTCATCGTCTCGATTTCTGATTCCAACTTGCCATGTCCGTCCACCCGTCTGTCGAAATTTTGCAAAGATATTTAATCTTGATGAAGGTCATTGGAGATTGCAAATGGGCCATATCGGTTCAGGTTTGGATATAGCTCCCACATAAACCGTTCTCCCGATTTGACTTCTCGAGCCCGTGGAAGCCGAGTCCCTGGAAGCCGTTTTGGCTGAAATTTCGTACACAATTTTCTCTTATAACTCCAAGCAACTATGCTGAGTACCGTCCATATCGGTCCATAACCTGATATAGCTCTCATATAAATCGATAACCCGATTTGATTTCCTGAGCCCCTGGTAGCCCCAATTTTCATCCGACTTCGCTTAAATTTTGTACATGTTGTTCTGTTATAACTCCCACCAACTTTGTACTTATCACAAAAACCGATTTGACTTCCTAGGTCCCTGGAAGCCGCTTTGGCTGAAATTTTGCACATAGCATTCTATTGTGACTTCGAACAACTGTGTCAAGTACGGTTTAAATCTATGTATAACCTGCTATAAATCTGACTTTTTGAGCCCAACAACCCTCCCAAGTATGGTTCAAATCGGGCAAGATTAAGGTGGGTTTCAAGAATCGACCCGGCCGAACTTAGCCCTCTTTTACTTGTTATACGCATCACCGAAGGATGCGGGTATATTCATTTTGTCATTCCGTTTGCAACACATTGAAATATCCATTTCCGACCCTATAAAGGATATATATTCTTGATCAGCGTAAAAATCTAAGACGATCTAGACATGTCCGTCCGTCTGTCTGTTGAAATCACGCTACAGTCTTTAAAAATAGAGATATTAAGCTGAAATTTTGCACAGATTCTTTTTTTTTTGTCCATAAGCAGGTTAAGTTCGAAGATGGGCTATATCTTGATATAGGCCCCATATATACCGATCCGCCGATTTAGGGTCTAAGGCCCATAAAAGCCACATTTATTATCCGGTTTCGCTGAAATTTCTGACAGTGAGTTGTATTAGGCCCTTCGATATCCTATGTCAATTTGGCCCAGATCGGTTCAGATTTGGACATAGCTGCCATATAGACTGATCCTCCGGTTAAGGGTCTAAGGCCCATAAAAGCCACATTTATTATCCGGTTTCGCTGAAATTTGGGACAGTGAGTTGTGTTAGGCCCTTCGACATCCTTTGTCTATTTGGCCCAGATCGGTTCAGATTTGGATATAGCTGCCATATTGACCGATCCTCCGGTTAAGGGTCTAAGGCCCATAAAAGCCACATTTATTATCCGATTTTGCTGAAATTTGGGACAGTGAGTTGTGTTAGGCCCTTCGACATCCTTTGTCAATTTGGCCCAGATCGGTCCAGTTTTGGATATAGCTGCTATATTGTCCGATGTCGCCGAAATTTGGAACAGTGAGTTAAGTTTAGCCCCTTGACATACTTCTACAATATCGCACAGATCGGTCCAGATTTGGATATAGGTTTTAGGTTTTGGGGCCATAAAAGATGCATTTATTGTCCGATGTCGCTGAAATTTGACTCAGTGAGTTTGGTTAGGCTCTTCGACGTCCTTCTTCAATTTTGCCCAGATCGGTCCAGATTTGCATATAGCTGCCATATAGACCGATCTCTCTATTTAAGGTTTAGGGCCCATAAAATAGGCATTTATTGTCCGATTTCGCCGAAATTTGGGACAGTGCTTTGTGTTAGGCTCTTCGACACGTTTATGCAAGTTGGCCCAAATCGGTCCAGATTTGGATATAGCTTCCATGTAGACTGATATCTCGATTTAAAGTCTTGGCCCCATAAAAGGCGCATTTATAATCCGATTTCACTGAAATTTGACACAGTGACTTATGTTCGCCTTTTTGACATCCGTGTCGTATATAGTTCAGATCGGTATGAGGTATATGAGTATAAGGTATGAAATTTTCACCGAATTTTGATGAAAGATGGTTTACATATATACCCGAGGTGGTGGGTATCCAAAGTTCGGCCCGGCCAAACTTAGCGCTCTTTTACTTGTTATAAATTTAATTTTTTCCTTGTTTTCCAAAAATGTTTTTTAGTTTTGTTTGCTTTTAAGCATACTAACGAAATATTAAAATGCCACTCTCTATAATTGTGTTTCAGAATCTGTTGTTTGCTTTTCATACTTTTCTCTGATAATGATGTTGTATTTGCCACAACTGCTATTGTCGAACGATGTAGCATGATGGTGGTTATCAAATCTCAACATGGTCAAATTAGTGGCTTGCTTGCCGTACCTGTTGACGTCCAGGAGAGAGTTTGGCAATGCATTTCAGATATTGAAAACGGGAAGACTTATATAACAAAGGCTTTAAAAAGAGACAAGAGACAATAATGGAGAAAATTGTTGAACAAATTCTACGCCATTTTTTAAACCTTCAATTCTATAGGAAATTTTGTTATATTTTCATTACTTGACATTTCATTGCCATAAGAATTTTTTTCAAAGTTTTACTTCTATAAGAAATTTTTACAGTAGGAAATTTTGTCAAACATTTCTTTTTTTATTGGAAATTTTGTGAACATTTCAATAATGGGGAAATTTTGTCAAAATTTAAGTTCTCTACGAAGTTGTCAAATTAGGATATCGTTTTACAGTGCCAGTCGAAATTATAAAGGGTGATTTTTTAGCTATTATCTTTTTGGCAATACCGGTTTAAACAGCTCACACACGTTTCGTGTTTCACTGTCAAACACATTCACTTTGGTCTGTAAATTAACCATGAATCGCCTTACAAGCGAACAACGCTTGCAAACAATTGAATTTTATTATCAAAATGCGTGCTCTGTTAAGAAAGTTCATCGCGCGCCATATGTGTTCAACGACGAAGCTCATTTTTAGCCCAATGATTACGTAAATAATCAGAATTTTCGATATTGAAGTGAAGATCAGCCAGAAGCTTAGCAAGAGCTACCAATGCATCCAGAAAAAGATACAGTTTGGTGCGGCTTATGGGCTGGTGGCGTCATTGGACCGTAACTGTGCATGGTAAGCGCTACCGTGAGATGATATCTAACTTTTTTTTTGTCCTACAAGACGGTGCCACATGCCTCACAGCCCGCGTAACAATGGACTTATTGAGAGACGAGTTTGGTGAACATTTTACTTCAAGTTCCGGACGGGTCAATTGGCCGCCCAGATCCTGCCATCTAGTCACATCATGAAAATTTGTAAACAGAATTTTAGTAAGGGGAGTATTTAAGAGATCCAACATAAAAACCAGTAAGGAAAGGCAAAAGTCCTTGAGAAAAAAGTGACATTTGCAAAATTTCGTGACGAATGGACAACAAATACGACCTGTACCTTGATTACAAAAATACATGGACTCTCAGACGGACATGGCTAAATCGAATCAAAAAGTGATTCTGAGTCGATCGGTATATTTATTATCGGTCTAGCTCTTCACCTTCTTAGCGTTGCAAACAAATGCATGAAGTTATAATACCCTGTACCACATTAGTGGTGTAGGCTTGCTATGACTTCCAACAACCGTTCTAAGTATGGTTCAAATCTTTCTATAACCTGATATAAATGTCCTATAAATTGATCTTGAACATTGACATCTTAAGCCTCTAGAGGTCGCCATTCTTATCAGATTCAGCTAAAGTTTTGTATGCCGTGTTTTGTTATGACTTCCAACAACTGTGCCAAATATAGTTTAAATCAGTCCATAACCTGATATAGCTGCCATATAAACCGATGTGAAATCTTGACTTTTTGAGCCACCACCGAAGGATGGTTTGTCATTCCGTTTGCAACACATCGAAATATCCATTTCCGATCCTTTATAGTATATATATTCTTGATCTGCGTAAAAATCTGAGACGATCTAGCCATGTCCGGCCGTCTGTCTGTTGAAATAACGCTACCGTGTTTACAAATAGAGATATTGAGTTGAAACTTTGCACAGTTTCTTTTTTTGTCCATAAGCAGGTTAAGTTCGAAGATGGGCTATATCGGACTATATCTTGATATAGCCCCCATATAGACCGATCCTCCAATTTAGGGCCTTAGGCCCATAAAAGCCACATTTATCATCCGATTTTGCTGAAATTCAGGACAGTGAGTTGTGTTAGGCCCTTCGACATCCTTCATCTATTTCACCCAGGTCGGTCCAGATTTAGATATAGCTGCCATATAGACCGATCTGTCGATTTAGGGTCTTAGGCCCATAAAAGCCACATTTATTATCGGATTTTGCTGAAATTCGGGACAGTGAGTTGTGTTAGGCCCTTCGACATCCTTCATCTATTTCACCCAGGTCGGTCCAGATTTAGATATAGCTGCCATATAGACCGATCCTCCGATTTAGGGTCTTAGGCCCATAAAAGCCACATTTATTATCGGATTTTGCTGAAATTCGGGACAGTGAGTTGTGTTAGGCCCTTCGACATCCTTCGTCAATTTGGACCAGATCGGTCGAAATTTGGATATAGCTCCCATATAGACCGCTCCTCCGATTTAGGATCATAGGCCCATAAAAGCTACACTTATTACCCGATTTTGCTGAAATTTGGGACAGTGAGTTGTCTTAGGCCCTTCGACGTCCTCCGTCAATACCGCTCAGATCGGTTCAGATTTGGATATAGCCCCCATATGGACCGATCCGCCGATTCAGGGTCTTAGGCTAAGTAAAGCCACACTTATTATCCTATTTTGTTGATATTTGGGTCATTGAATTGTGTTAGGCCCTTCGACATCCTTCATCTATTTCGCCCAGGTCGGTCCAGATTTAGATATAGCTGCCATATAGACCGATCTGTCGATTTAGGGTCTTAGGCCCATAAAAGTCACATTTATTATCGGATTTTGCTGAAATTCGGGACAGTGAGTCGTGTTAAGCCCCTCGATGTACTTCTGCAACGTGGCACAGATTGGTACATGTTTGGATATAGCTGCCATATAGACCGATCTGTCGATTTAGGGTTTTAAGCACATAAAAGCCACATTTATCATCCGATTTTGCTGAAATTTGAGACAGTGAGTTGTTGTTGGCCGTTCGACATCCTTCATCTATTTGGCCCAGATCGGTCCAGATTTGGATATAGCTGACATATAGACCGATCTCTCTATTTAAGGTTTTGGGCCCACTAAAGGCGCATTTATTGTCCGACGTCGCCGAAATTTGGGACAGTGAGTTGTGTTAGGTTCTTTGACATTTATCTGCAACTTGGTTCACATCGGTCCAAATTTAGATATAGCTGCCATATAGACCGATCTTTCGATTTAGGGCCTTAGGCGCATAAAAACCACATTTATTATCCGATTTTGCTGAAAATATGGAGAGTGAGTCGTATTAAGCCCCTCGATATATTTCTGCAATATGACGCAGATCGGTACAGATTTGGATATAGCTGCCATATAGACGGATCTCTCGATTTAAGGTTTTGGGCCCATAAAAAGCGCATTTATTGTCCGATTTCGCCGAAATTTGGGAGAGTGAGTTGTGCTAGGGCTTACGACATCCTTCTTCAATTTGGTCCAGATCGGTCCAGATTTGGATATAGCTGCCATAAAGACCGATCTCTCGATTTAAGGTTTTGGGTCCAAAAAAAGCGCATTTATTGTCCAATGTTGCCGAAATTTGGAACAGTGAGTTGTGTTAGGTTTGTTGTTCTGTTAGGTCCAGATTTAGATATAGCTGCGTTATAGATCGATCTCTCGATTTTAAGTCTTGGCCTAATAAAAGGCGCATTTATAATTCGATTTCACTGAAATTTGACACAGTGACGTATGTTAGGCTTTTCGACATCCGTGTCGTTCATGCTTCAGATCGGTTTATTTTTAGATATAGCTACTAAAAAGATCAACATTTTATTTTACACAATTGAACAATGACTCATACTTATTAGTATTTGGTCCAAATCGGAACACATTTTGATATAGCTGATATGGTGCATAAGGTATGAAATTTTCACCGAATTTTGATGAAAGGTGGTTTACATATATACCCCAGGTGGTGGGTATTCAAAGTTCGGCCCGGCCGAACTTAACGTCTTTTTACTTGTTTACTTTTACGTGGTACTTTTTATTAGTTATACGTCACCCTGGTCAGTTAACGTTTTTGGGATAAGGGACTCATTTTATTTAATAGAAAGGCGGACATAGTTATGTCTCTCTTAAAAACTAAGGAAGGCATATACATTTTGTCATAGTTTCATTTCTATAGGAAATTTTGTTCAAATTTTATTTCGGCAAAATCTAATTATTTAAGGAAATTTTGTGAAGAAAATTTGGTTTGCTAAGATACGATTTTTTTGGTTTTTTTAATTTTCCAGCTGTAACCATTTATGGTGCCCCATTTTGTTGCATGCTGGGCATATTGTTGGCTAATTTCTTCTTTTTATTTCATAATTTAAGTTTGAAACCTTGGCAAACACCACATAGAGTAACACTTTCTTCCGATTTCTTAAGGAGATTATTTTAACCGCACTCCATTAGGGCAGGGAATCTGATGCAAATGTTCCTGGCTCTTCTACACTTTTACCACAGTTTGCTTCTAATGAATGAATGTATTTGCAGTTTGTGCTACACAACTGCTGGAAGTTTTTTCTGTCAGGCAGACATAGCTGTGGCTATCATTATAAACTTTTGATTACTTTTTTTGGGTATCTCTTTATCTGGCTCTCCGTCGTTATTTTGAGGTTTTCCACTAAGTATTTGGACTTTTGCACACTTTTGATCAAAACTTTGTTGGCCTTTCATTTTTTTTCTCCCTTTTGTTTCTTGTTTTCTTTGCACTCATAATCTCACATTAAGAAATTTTGAAGTGTGGTCGAGCGGTGTTGCCGGTTTGGCATTTTCTGCTTAAAGAGAAACTGATTTTCATATAAATAGAAAATTTCTTGTTTTGTCCTTTTTCTGTACGCGGTCCCTTTGTTTTGTATTATTTTAAAGGCTGATTAAAAACCAAGTAAATAATATCTCTCTAACAAGCCAATGCTAAGAAGAAAAGTTTGAAGGAAAACGAATTCCAAAGATTGTGGAGACATTATTTGGTAAATAGGGAAATGAACTGGAAACTTGGGATTAGGAATATGCAAGTCAACAAGGCTATCTACTCAGCATAGAGCTAAATAAAGTTCTGGCCAATAAGCAAGAAATTTTGTTTTGGCAAATTTCCAGTTGGCCTATTACAAATGGCCTTAACAAGTTTTTTTTTTTCCTGAGTTTAGCTTTGCATCTCTTCAATTATACCAAAGGCTTCAAATAACAGTGGCATAGTAGAAAGAAAAATAATACAAATAAGGAAAATTTTCCTGCTGCTTTCTCCCCCAATCAGCCAACTAATTACAAAGTTGGGAAATTTTGGAATTACGCGATTGGAAGCAAACGAGAGCTAAAAACCTTTTTAATTTTGTATTTTTGGTTAGCCTTTAATTTTCTTGACGACAAGGCTAAATATTCAAGCTAATGATATACTTTATTTTGCAAAGAAAGCAGTAGTATAAACAGACAAACTATTGGGTTGCCCAAAAAGTAATTGCGGATTTTTCATATAGTCGGCGTTGACAAATTTTTTCACAGCTTGTGACTCTGTAATTGCATTCTTTCTTCTGTCAGTTATCAGCTGTTACTTTTAGTTTGCTTTAGAAAAAAAGTATATTTGATTAAAGTTCATTCTAAGTTTTATTAAAAATGCATTTAGTTTCTTTTAAAAAATCCGCAATTACTTTTTGGGCAACCCAATAGAAAATTTAATAGAAATTTAAATTATTATGAGATATCTAAGGGCAGATATTTTATTAAAAAACCTGAAAATAGATATTTTCCAGAGTCTCAAGATCAAAGCCTTTTTTTAAATTTAAACATATTTTATTAATTCGCGGCCATTTTATTCACAGAAACACAAATATTTTTTATGTACTACATTCAAGCTAGAAGGACGGACGTAGTTTGCTTTTCTTGGCCAATAAAAAAACCAAACATATTTTAGAAGAATGCAGATTTGGATAGCAAAACGTCTCCCCTTTTGCAAGGTGTAACATGTTTTACAATATTTGATATTTGGTATTTAAAAACTAGCCCTTAAACCTATGATGCTTGAAAATCTTTATTAGTCATACGTCACCCTGGTCAATTGAAAGACGGGTATAGATCAAATAATTTTGGATATCCTATGTTTTTCACAAGAATCTGACTTGAAAAGGGGATGTATCTCCACTTTTTATACTCTACTGTGGTACAGGGTGTTATAACTTTGTGCATTTGTTTGCAACGCTAAGAAGGAAAAGAGCTAGACCCATTGATAAGTATACCGATCGGCATAGAATCACTTCCTGAATCAATTTCGTTTCGTCCATCTGTCTGTCCGTCTTTCCATGTATTCATGTAATCAGGGTACAGGTCGCAATTGTGGATCTACTGTCGTCAAATTTTGCACAAGTCACTTTTGGTTCAAAGACAAACGTTGAAAAAAATCGAGCCAGATTTAGATTTAGGTCCCATATATAACTGTCATCAAATATGCCCATTTAAAGCTGCAGAAGCAACAATTGTGATCAGATCTTTGCGAAATTTAGTTTGAAGTGTCCCTTATTGTATGGCAACAACAATTAGCAGTGATGTTTTGTCAACGGGAATGTAGGTAACTACACCACGCAGATATCAATTAAACACAGGCCTTGGCGACAGAGTAGGTTATGGTAAACAAGTTCCCGTTATCACGAATAGTATTAAAAGGCCAGCTTGAGAAGGAACAGTACCTAGTGAAGTTGTGACAGAATCCAGGTAAGTGAAGTGGGAAACTTTAGTGTGCTGTAGCTGAGTGGCACTGTGTAGTAATAAACATCGTTTTGCCCGGTGTCCACTAGACATAGGTGCCGCTGAGCTAGTGACCACAAGTCCCGCCCTCCATTTACGACACCGTCCAGCTAGCCTACAATTACACAGTGAGTGACTCACAACTCATAGATCCACATAGCCAGCGCCTTTGTTCTTCAGAAGAAAGAGACGCTGAGACCGCACACACTCCTGCTAATTGTTTACGACCGCCGACCCGTGACTTAGTGCCGTAAGAGAGTCACGTCAACGTGATACACGTAGCCAGCACCTCCCTTTGTTGTTCAGACACAAGAGCTGCTGAGCTCACACTCGCGTCATCGGTCCACGACCGCTACCCTGTGATTGAGTTTCGTTTGTTTACCTACGCCGTGAGTGAATTATGTCAACGAGATACATGTAGCCAGCACCTTGCCTTTGTCCTTCAGGCATAACAGCCGCTGAGCCCGCGAAGTCACACTCGTGTGATTGGTCCACAACCGCCATACCGTGATTTAAGGCCATATCCACGCCGCTAGTGAATCACGTCTCAGAAATTAACACAGCCAACCCCCAGATATCAGAATAGAAATTATGGTTTCAGACTCCATAAGGCCTAGATTAAGTATTATCTACAAAATCAAGTATTATCTGCCAACAAAAAATTTCTGTGACTGATCCTGTTCCCGGTGAGCTGCACCCCAGCAACCAAGGGTAAACTCGACGTTGCACTGTTTATATGGGAGCTATATCTCTATTATTTAAGCTAATCAACTTCTTTGTGCGCGAGCGTGAATCAAGACTCACAATGCTAATCACGACTCACGAGAAAATCCCGAACTACGAGATATGACGACTCATAAGAAAAATCACCATTTAGGGTTGGGGCCTAAACCTTTTATGGGGCCAAAACCTTAAATCGAGAGATTGGTCTTTAAGGCAGCTATATCCAAATCTGAACCGATTTGGGCCAAATTGCAGAAAGTTATAAAAAAGCCTAACTTAACTCACTGTCCCAAATTTCTGCGACATCGGACAATAAATGCGCCTTTTATGAGCCCAAAACCTTAAATCGAGATATCGGCCTTTAAGGCAGCTATATCCTAATCTGAACCGATCTGGGCCAAATTAAAGAAAGATGTCGAAGGGTCAAACGCAACTTACTGTCCCAAATTTCGACAACATCGGACAATAAATGTGGCTTTTATGGGAACACCATATGCAAAATTTCAACAAAATTCAATAAAAATCGCGACATGTAAGGGCTCAAAAAATCTAATCGGGAGATCGGTTTATATGAGAGCTATATCATGTTCTGGACCGATTTGGACCGTACATAACACAGTTGTTGTAAGTCGTAACCAAACACCACGTACGAAATTTCAGCTAAATCGGATGAAAATTAAGGCTTCCAGGGGCTCAAGAAGTCAAATCGGGAGATCGGTTTATATGGGAGCTATATCAGATTATAGACCTATTGGCGCCGTACTTGGCTTAGTTGTCAGAAGTTAGAACAGAACACTATATGCAAAACTGTAGCCAAAACAGAAAAAATTGCGGCTTATATGGGCTCAAGAAGTCAAATCGGGAGATCGGTTTATGTGGGAGCTATATCAGGTTATAGACCTATTCGGACCGTACTTGGCTTAGTTGTTGGAAGTCCTAACCTAGCACTACGTACAAAATGTCAGCCTAATCCGAAAAAAAATTGCGCTTTCCAGAGGCTCAAGAAGTGAAATCAAGAGATCGGTTTATATATTTATATCTATATCTGAACCAATATGGCCCATTTGCAATCCCCAATGACCTATATCAATATTAATTATCTGTGCAAAATTGGAAGCCTCTCGTTTTACGCATTCGACCGCTATCATGATATCGACAGACGGACGGCCGACGGACTGGCGAACATGTCTAAATCAACTCAGAGCGTCAATGCGATCAAGAATACTTAAACTTTACGGGATCTTAGGCGAATATGTCGAGGTATTACAAACGGAATGACTAGATTTGTATACCCCCATCCTAAGGTGGTGAGTATAATAATGAGAACAAGGGAAAACGCACTAAGTTCGGCCGGGCCGAAACAACTCACTGTTTGAAATTTCAGCGAAATCGGGTAACAAATAAAGCTTTTATGGGTTTCAGACCCCTTATCGGCAGATCGGTCAATATGGAAGCTATATCTAAATATAGTCCGATCAGAACCACATTTAGGTCGGATGTTGGGAGGCCCTAACCTACTCACTGTTTCACATTTCAGCAAAATCGGGTAATAGTAAAGCTTTTATGGACTTTAGACCCTTCATCGGCAGATAAATATACCCCGATCTGAACCATATTGGGGTCAGATGTCGGGAAGCCTTAAACTACTCACTGTTTTAAATTTCAGTGAAATCGGATAAAAAAATTAAGCATCTATGATCATTAGACCCTTTATCGGCAGATCGGTCCATAAAGCAGCTATATCCAAATATGGTCCGATTTGGCCCGTTCAAGAATTTAACCAGCGTGCATCAAAAAGACATGTCATGGAATTACATGGAAATTTACATGTTGATAAGCTACATTTATTACCCGACTTCGTTGAAATTTGAAATTGTGAAATTTTTATGCTTCCCGACATCCGACCTAAAAATTAATCAGATCAGACTAAACCGATTTAGTGGTCATATAGACCGAACTTCTAATTTTGTGTCCAAATCCCATAAAAAACGGATTTCTCACCTGATTTCGCTGAAACTGTTACTTGTATATGAATTCTCGGGACCAGCCCTTATTATACCCACCACCGAAGGATGGGGGTATATTCATTTTGTCATTCCGTTTGCAACACATCGAAATATCCATTTCCGACCCTATAAAGTATATATATTCTTGATCAGCGTAAAAATCTAAGACGATCTAGACATGTCCGTCCGTCTGTCTGTTGAAATCACGCTACAGTCTTTAAAACTAGAGATATTGAGCTGAAATTTAGCACAGATCTTTTTTTTTGTCCATAAGCAGGTTAAGTTCGAAGATGGGCTATATCGGACTATATCTTGATATAGCCCCCATATAGACCGATCCGCCGATTTAGGGTCTTAGGCCCATAAAAGATACATTTATTATCCGATTTCGTTGAAATTTGGGGCAGTGAGTTGTGTTAGGCCCTTCGACATCCTTTGTCAATTTGGCTCAGATCGGTTCAGATTTGGATATAGCTGCCATATAGACCGATCCTCCGATTTAGGGTCTTAGGCCCATAAAAGCCACATTTATTATCCGATTTCGGTGAAATTTGGGGCAGTGAGTTGTGTTTGGCCCTTTGACATCCTTTGTCAATTTGGCTCAGATCGGTCCAGATTTGGATATAGCTGCCATATAGACCGATCCTCCGATTTAGGGTCTTAGGCCCATAAAAGCCACATTTATTATCCGATTTTGTTGACATTTGGGACAATGAGTTGTGTTTGGCCCTTCGACATCCTTTGTCAATTTGGCTCAGATCGGTCCAGATTTGGATATAGCTGCCATATAGACCTATCCTCCGATTTAGGGTCTAAGGCCATAAAAGCCACATTTCCGATTTCGCTGAAATTTGGGACAGTGAGTTGTCTTAGGCCCTTTGACATGTTTCTTTAATTTGGTCCAGATCGGTTCAGATTTGGATATAGCTGCCATATAGACCGATCCTCCGGTTTAGGGTCTTAGGCCCACAAAAGCCACATTTATTATCCAATTTTGATGAATTTCGGGGCAGTGAATTGTGTAAGGCCCATCGACATCCTTCATTAATTTGGCTCAGATCGGTCTAGATTTGGATATAGCTGCCATAGAGATCGATCCTCCGATTTATGGTGTAAGGCCCATAATAGCCACATTCATTATCCGATTTTGCTGAAATTTGGGACAGTGAGATGTGTTAGGCCCTTTGACATATTTCTTCAATTTGGTCCAGATCGGTTCAAATTTGGATATAGCTGCCATATAGACCGATTTCTTGATTTATGGTTTTGGGCCCATAAAATGCTCATTCACTGTCCGATGTCGCCGAAATTTGGAACAGTGAGTTAAGTTAAACCCCCTGACATACTTCTGCAATATCGCACAGATCGGTCCAGATTTGGATATAGCTGCCATATAGACCGATATCTAGGTTTTAGGTTTTTTGGCCATAAAAGACGCATTTATTGTCCGATGTCGCTGAAATTTGAGACAGTGAGTTTGGTTAGGCTCTTCGACGTCCTTCTTCAATTTTGCCCAGATCCGTCCAGATTTGAATATAGCTGCCATATAGACCGATCTCTCGATTTAAGGTTTAGGGCCCATAAAAAGAGGCATTTATTGTCCGATTTCGCCGAAATTTGGGACAGTGCTTAGTGTTAGGCTCTTCGACATGTTTATGCAACTTGGCCCAAATCGGTCCAGATTTGGATATAGCTGCCATGTAGACCGATATCTCGATTTAAAGTCTTGGCCCCATAAAAGGCGCATTTACAATCCGATTTCACTGAAATTTGACACAGTGACTTATGTTCGGCTTTTCGACATCCATGTCGTATATAGTTCAGATCGGTATGAGGTATATGAATATAAGGTATGAAATTTTCACCGAATTTTGATGAAAGGTGGTTTACATATATATCCGAGGTGGTGGGTATCCAAAGTTCGGCCCGGCCGAACTTAACGCCTTTTTACTTGTTTTGATATAACAATGGATAAAGTATGAGAGTTATAGTAAAATATTGGGTTGCCCAAAAAGTAATTGCGGATTTTTTAAAAGAAAGTAAATGCATTTTTAATAAAACTTAGAATGAACTTTAATCAAATATACTTTTTTACACTTTTTTCCAAAGCAAGCTAAAAGTAACAGCTGATAACTGACAGAAGAAATAATGCAATTACAGAGTCACAAGCTGTGAAAAAATTTGTCAACGCCGACTGTATGAAAAATCCGCAATTACTTTTTGGGCAACCCAATAGGATGATTATTATATCCTTGGTGGTGGGTATCCAAAGTTCGGCTCGGCCGATCTTAACACGTTTTTACTTGTTTGTCCTCTTTTTTTTCTTGGAAATTTTTCTTTCTGCATCAGTTCCACATTTTTTCCACCTTCCTAAACAACAAAAAGCTTTTAATCTTTGTTGCTTCTAACTCATTTTACTGGTATTTAAATGTAATTAGGTTGTTTTTAATTAACATCCCTTAAGAAGATAATCCGCACCTAGTAGCTAATGACATATGTACACCTTTAAAAAAAACATTGCTAATCGACAAGATAAGAAAAACATGTAGTCAAGTAAATACTGGACTTTTTATGAACCTTTTTCATATCAACTGAATGTACAAATGGCTATTTTATACACAAACTAGAAGTGAAAATCGGCCGAAATACATATATGGCACCTATATCTAAATCAGAGCCGATTTCTGTGAAATGCACCAGTAATATTAGAAGACATAGGAAAATCCTTTTTGACAAATTTTGAGAGAATCGGTTAACAAATGGGCAATTTATTGCAATATTTCTAAAAATCGGGCGAAAATATATATGGGAGTTATATGTAAATTTGAACCGATTTCTAGAAAACTTCGTAGATATTGTGGGGGTCATCGGGGAAAGCGCTGTACAAAATTTTTGCAAGATTGGTCAATAAATGCGCTTGCAGTAACCATAGAAGTGAAAATCGGCCGATATATATATGGCAGCTATATCTTAATCTCGACCGATTTCTATAAAGTTCACCAGTTAAGTCGAGAGTCATAAGAAAATCCTTCCTGCTGGATTTCGAGAGAATCGGTCAACAAGTTACCATTTTATTGCATTATTACTGCAAATCGGATAAACATATATATGGGAGCTATATCTAAATCTGAACCGATTTCGAACAAACGTTATAGATATTGTGAATGTCGTCGAGGAAGGCATTGTACAATGTGCCGGCAATGGCTCTAGAAGTGAAAATCGGGCGATATATATATATATATATATATATATATATATATATATATATATATATATATATATATATATATATATATATATATATATATATATATATATATATATATATATATATATATATATATATATATATATATATATATATATATATATATATATATATATATATATATATATATATATATATATATATGAGAGCTATATCTAAATTTGAACCGATTTCTATGTAATGTAGAGAGTTAATAGAAAATCCTTCTTACTAAATTTCGGAAGAATCGGTTAACAAATGACCATTTTATTGCATTATTACTGCAAATCGGACGAACATATATATGGGAGCTACATCCGAATCTGAACCGATTTCTATGAAATTCACCTGTAATGTCGGGAGTCAATAGAAAATTCTTCCAGCCAAATTTCGAGAGAATCGGTTAACAAATTACCATTTTATTGCATTATTATTGCAAGTCGGAGGAAACATATATATGGGAGCTATATCCAAATCTGAACCGATTTTTTCCAATTTCAATATGCTTCGTTTTGCTTGTGCCAAATTTGAAGACGATCGGATGAAAATTGCAACCTATACAAATTAAAATGGACAGACGAACAGACAGACGGACGGACATAGCTAAATCGAATCAGAAAGTGATTCTGAGTCGATCGGTATACTTATCAATGGGTCTATCTCTCTTCCTTTTGGGTGTAACAAACTAATTCACAAAGTTATAATACCCTGTACCACAGTAGTGGTGAAGGGTATCAAAATCGAGCAAACTTTTAAGATATCGTGCTAGTTGTCAAGTTAAGCATTGTGCCACATTTTGAGAAGATTGTTGAATAAATGTGCTTGCAATGGCTCTAGAAGTAAAAATCTGGCGAAAAATATTTATATGGAGGCTATGTTCAAGTCTAAAGCGATTTTTTCCAATTTCTATAAGCTTCGTCTCTAGGTCAAAAACAATGTGTGTGCCAAATTTAATGATGGTCGGATTAACATGAACAGACAGACGGACATAGCTTAATCGTATCAGAAAGCGATTCTAAATCTATTTTTATACTAATCAATGAGTCTTGCTCTCCTCCTTCTGAGTGTTGCAAATAAATGCACTAAGTTTTGATACTCCGTACCACAGTGGTGGTGTAGGGAATAATTATACTTGCATAAGTCCAAAAAAATCTATGTTTGGCGTTAAACCCCTTGAAAAAGAATGTTTGGTTTTGCTTTTATCCTTTTCTATCTCTCAAGCTCTCTTCCTCTGCTCCGCTATTCTTTTTTTTTTTCTCTTTACCCACCTGTTGGGTTATACTTTCATTTAATGGTTGTCTTTAATTAAAGCTTTCAAAATGAAGGAAAATATAGGAAAAAACACATACACTCACCCACCCACACAGAGTGCTGTCATGGTTGATGTAAGTGGAAATTTTTTACAATTTTCATCACTTTGTAATATTTTTTTTTTTTTTTGGGAAATAACCAAAAGCAAAAATAAGCAGGATTATTGAGGTGTGGGGAAAAAGTTATCAAACGAAACATTTCGCTTTTGTAGAAAGCCAAGTTTGTACTGGTTTTACTATGTTGAATTCCCCAATCTAAGAAACGAGAAATCATATCGAAAAATGTGTTATATTTTCCAATAAACTTACTATTTAAATCATTTCATTAGTTTCGATCAGAAGTGTAACACAAATACTGTACAAATGTTTGTGCACATCACAAAAGTTGCTTCCGAAAAAAGTCTCTTGTTGCAGCATTGCGTATGATTGTTTTGAATTGAATAGAAATGTTTTTTTTAATTGAAGATTGAAGAAAAGACAGAAAACGCATTAAATTCCAAAAAATATTTCACAGTTATGAAAAGTAATTTTAAAAATCTTATTACGTTATTGAACGATATACAGTTGTGTTCAAAATAATAGCAGTGTACTCCTCTAAAAACCAAAATTTAATTTTTTTGTTAAGATACAATAATTAATTCTCTAAATTGTACAGTAAATTATTTCACAAAAGCTACACAAATTTTATCTAATTTATTGAATAATTTTTTTCCCAAAATTCGCTGTTCAATATAATAAGAGAATTGATACACAAAAGTTAAAAATTTATTTGAAAAAACCAATAGAAGCGTCCCAGCGGCGCAAAGAGGTGTGAAGCAGGCTTCCTATAATGCATGCAAAGAAGTCAGGAGGCATTCCCGAGACATACGCTCTCGCTTTCAAATTAAATTTCTACGGTGTGTCATCGCTTCTACTTTCGGCTCTTATATAAGCTCTGTTGAAAGAGTGCGTTCTGAAATACCGCTTCGGCCGGGCCGAATCTTATATACCCTCCACCACAGATCGCATTAAAACGAGTTCCTTTTTCCGATATCACTTTTTAGGCAAACAAAGAATAAAAGAAAAGAAATTGGAGCTATATCAACTTATGGTCCGACTCGGACCATAATTGAACTGAATGTTGGAGATAGTGAAAGTCATTTTGTAAAATTTCAGCCAATTCGCATAATTATTGCACCTTATAGGGGCTCGAGAAGTAAACAAAATAGATCGGTTTATATAGAAGCTGTATCAGGCTATACATCGATTCAGACCATATTAGACACACATATTGAAGGTCATGGTCAAATCAAATAAGACTTGCGCCCTCTAGTCGTATAAGAAGCAAAGATCCCAGATTGATTTATATGACAGCTATATCTGGTTATGCATCGATTTGAACCATACTTAACACAGTTGTTGGAAATCATAACGAAAAACGTCATGCCGAATTTCAGCAAAATCGGAAAAGAAGTGCGTCCGCTAGGGCTCAAGCAGTCAAGATTCAAGATCGGTTTATATAGCAGCTATATCAGGTTATGGTACGATTTAAACCACACTTAGCACAGTTGTTGGAAATCATCACGAAACATGGCGTGCAAAATTTCAGACAAATCGGATAGGAATTGCGCTCTCTAGCGGCTCAAGAATTCAAGGCCACAGGTAGGTTTAAATGAGGTATATTTAATGTCGGTTATGGACCGAATTGAACCACACTTAGCACTGTGGTTGGAAGCCATAGCAAAATGCCTCATGCAAAATTGCAGCCAAATCGGATGAGAATTGCGACTTCTAGTGGGTCAAGAAGTCAAGATCCATGATCGTTTGCCAAAATTTCAAGCGTACAGCTTTACTCCTTCGAAAGTTAGCGTGCTTTTGACAAACAGACGGCTGGACATGGCCAGATCGACTTAAAATGCCATGACGATCAAGAATGTATACAAATGTTTCAAAGAGTAACAAACAGCACCATGAAATCAGTATACCCCCTTCCTATGGTGGAGGGTTTAAAAATAACAAGTAAAAGCTTGCTAAGTTCGGCCGGGCCGAATCTTATATACCCTCCACCATGGATCGCATTTGTCGAGTTCTTTTCCCGGCATCTCTTAAGCAAAAAAGGATATAAGAAAAGAGTTGCTCTGCTATTAAAACGATATCAAGATATGGTCCGGTTTGGACCACAATTAAATTACATGTTGGAGAACTGTATAAAATGTCAGCCAATTCGAATAAGAATTGCGCCCTTTGGAGGCTCAAGAAGTAAAATAGAAAAATCGATTTATATGGGAGCTGTATCGGGCTATAGACCGATTCAGATCATAATAAACACGTATGTTGATGGGCATGAGAGGATCCGTAGTACAAAATTTCAGGCAAATCGGATAATAATTGCGACCTCTAGGGGTCAAGAAGTCAAGATCCCAGATCGGTTTATATGGCAGCTATATCAGGTTATGGACCGATTTGAACCTTATTTGACACAATTGTTGAAAGTACGAATAAAATACTTCATGAAAATTTTCAGCCAAATCGGATAGGAATTGCGCCTTCTAGAGGCTCAAGAAGTCAAGTCCCCAGATCTGTTTATATGACAGCTATATCTGGTTATGAACCGATTTGAACCACACTTGGCACAGTTGTTGGATATCATAACAAAACACTTCGTGCAAAAATGCATTCAAATCGGATAAGAATTGCGCCCTCTAGAGGCTCAAGAAGTCAAGACCCAAGATCGGTTTATATGGCAGCTATATCAGGTTATGGACCGATTTGAACCATACTTGGCACAGTTGTTGGATATCATAGCAAACCACGTCGTGCAAAATTTCATTCTGATCGGATAAGAATTGCGCACGCTAGAGGCTCAAGAAGTCAAGACCCAAGATCGGTTTATATGGCAGCTATATCAGGTTATGAACCGATTTCAACCATACTTGGCACAGTTGTTGGATATCATAACAAAACACGTCGTGGAAAATTTCATTCCAATCGGATAAGAATTGCGCACTCTACAGGCTCAAGAAGTCAAGACCCAAGATCGGTTTATATGGCAGCTATATCAAAACATGGACCGATATGGCCCATTTACAATACCAACCGACCTACACTATTAAGAAGTATTTGTGCAAAATTTCAAGCGGCTAGCTGTACTGCTTCGGAAGTTAGCGTGCTTTCAACAGACAGACGGACGGACGGACGGACAGACGGATGGACATGGCTAGATCGACATAAAATGTCACGACGATCAAGAATATATATACTTTATGGGGTCTCAGACGAATATTTCGAGTAGTTACAAACAGAATGACGAAATTATTTTACCCCCCATCTTATGGTGGAGGGTATAAAAAGTCACAGTTTGGTGTGGTTTATGGGCTGGTGGCATCATTGGAACGTACTTCTTCAAAGTTGATATGCATCGTCACATAATTGTGAATGGTGAGCGCAATCGTAAGATGAAATGCATCTTTTTTCACCCAAAATGCAAGAATTTGACTTGTATGATATGTGGTTTCAACAAGATGGTGTCACACAGCACGCGTAACAATGGACTTATTGAGAGGCGAGTTCGATGAACCATTTTATTTCATGTTCGGGACCGGTTAGTCACGGTCAACATTTGCATGGAATAATCGTCCAACATTAAATTATGTTGACCGTACCATCGATTCAAATAAAAATTTCAGACATTTTTCGGAATTTTATGTGTTTTTTTATACCCTCCACCATAGGATGGGGGGTATACTAATTTCGTTATTCTGTTTGTAACTACTCGAAGTATTTGTGTGAGACCCCATAAAGTATATATATTCTTCATCGTCGTGACATTTTATGATGATCTAGCCATGTCCATCCGTCTGTCTGTCGAAAGCACGCTAACTTCCGAAGGTGTAAAGCTAGCCGCTTGAAATTTTGCACAAATACTTCATATTAGTGTAGGTCGTATAGCTGCCATATAAACCGATATTGGGTCTTGACTTCTTGAGCCTCTAGAGGGCTCAATTCTTATCCGATTTGAATGAATTTTTGCACGAAGTATTTTGTTTTGATATCGAACAATTGTGCCAAGTATGGTTCAAATCGGTTCATAACCTGATATAGCTGCCATATAAACCGATCTTGGGTATTGACTTCCTGAGCCTCTAGAGGTCGCAATTATTATCCGATTTGAATGAATTTTTGCACGACGTGTTTCCTTATGATATCCAACAACTGTGCAAGGTATGGTTCAAATCGGTTCATAACCTGATATAGCTGCCATATAAACCGATCTTGGATCTTGACTTCTTGAGCCTCTAGAGGTCGCAATTCTTATCCGATTGGGATGAAATTTTGCACGACGTGTTTTGCTATGATTTTCAATAAATGTGCTAAGTATGGTTCAAATCGGTCTATAACCTGATATAGCTGTCGTATAAACCGATCTTGGGTCTTGACTTCCTGAGCCTCTAGAGGGCTCAATTCTTATCCGATTGGAATGAAATTTTGCACGACGTGTTTTGTTATGATATTCAACAACTGTGCCAAGTATGGTTCAAATCAGGCCATAACCTGATATAGCTGCCATATAAACCGATCTTGGGTATTGACTTCCTGAGCCTCTAGAGGGCTCAATTCTTATCCGATTTGGCTGAAATTTTGCACTACGTGTTTTGCTTTGATATCCAACAACTGTGCCAAGTATGGTTCAAATCGGTCCATAACCTGATATAGCTGCCATATAAACCGATCTTGGGTCTAGACTTCTTGAGCCTCTAGAGTGCGCAATTCTTATCCGATTTGAATGAATTTTTGCACGAAGTATTTTGTTATGATATCCAACAACTGTGCCAAGTATGGTTCAAATCGGTCAATAACCTGATATAGCTGTCATATAAACCGATCTGGAATCTTGACTTCTTGAGCCTCTAGAGATCGCAATTATTATCTGATTCGCCTGAAATTTTGTACGACGGATTCTCTCATGACCATTAACATAGGTGTTTATTATGGTCTGAATCGGTCTATATCCCGATACAGCTCCCATATAAATCGGTCTCTCTATTTCACTACTTGAACCCCCAAAGGGCGCAATTCTTATTCGAATTGGCTGACATTTTACACAGGCATTCAATTGTGGTCCGAACCGGACCATATCTTCATATCGTTCTAATAGCAGAGCAAATCTTTTCTTATATCCTTTTTTTGCCTAAGAAGAGATACCGGGGAAAGAACTCGACGAAGGCGTTCCATGGTGGTGGGTATATAAGATTCGGCCCGGCTGAACTTAGCACGCTTTTAATTATTGCTGTATAACTTTCCCACAGCTCTTCAAAAATCATCCTTTATTTCTTACATATACTTCTAAATACCCTTTAAGCATCTTGTAATTTGGATGCTGATGTAACAACAAATTTGAATGTATGAGGTGTTAGCACTACTATTATTTTGAACACAGCTGTATATCCAAGGAGATGTGAATCCAAAGTTCAGCCCTTTCGAACTTAATGCCGTTTTATTATTTTAAATTTCTTTTTACAGCAGCATTACATTGAACATTTAATGTTGTAAATTTTCTACGAAGCTTAAAATAATTTTAACATTTTATTGACATGTTACACATTTTTTATGAAAATTCTAATTACTTCTCCATTGTATTGTCATAGCATGGACATGTTTACATACATATACATATATACACACAATAATTTATTTGTATGACAAGAATTCAACCATTTTAAAAGATAGATATAGCTGGCTTATAACAAATTAAAACAAATTTGGAATATTTTTTTTACATTTCCAGAAACATTTATAACCAAAAAAAGCCGAAAAAAAGAGAAAAACTGCGCATAAATATTTCATATGGCTTGGTTCGCCATTGTCAAGCAGTTAGTGACATAATGCCAGTTTTTGATTAATTACCAACAACAAGCAATTTGGTCATGTCAGAGCGACATCATTTTGTTTTGTGGCTATGTAAGTACGTACAAACATATATTGGGTTGCCCAAAAAGTAATTGCGGATTTTTTAAAAAAAAGTAAATACATTTTTAATAAAACTTAGAATGAACTTTAATCAAATATACTTTTTTACACTTTTTTTCTAAAGCAAGCTTAAAGTAACAGCTGATAACTGACAGAAGAAAGAATGCAATTACAGAGTCACAAGTTGTGAAAAAATTTGTCAACGCCGACTATATGAAAATCCGCAATTACTTTTTGGGCAACCCTATATATATATATATATATATATTTATATTTGTATATGTGAGTCTGTATGGATTGTCATAAATATGTCATCATACATCTTGATATGCATTGTTTGCTATACTTGCAGCACATACCATGCTATCATTTTTGTAGATTTTGTTTGACTATGGTCAATTCCATGACACAGTCAGGGTCATATTTGACCGTTACGCTTAAAACAAATGCCAATGTTTCACAAAAAACAAACCCACAAACAAAAACCGTTTAAGTGCAAAAAAAAAAGCCAAACATTTTGCATGTTTGCTTTAGATTTTTTCCCTCACATTTGATTGACAGCTGGTATTTTCTAGGTTTGGGAATAATTAAATTTTTTGTGGTATTTTAAAAAATATTTCGCATTTTTACACTTTGGGTTTTTATTTTTTGAGTCCACTTTTCAAAAAGAGACTCTCGGCTATGACATGAAACTTGAAAATCATTTTTTCATTTGAAATATTCTTAAAGTGAAACGCTCATTCGTTTAGTGCGACATTAAATTGTCATTTGGTGAAACGCCACCAGAAATCATGCACACTTAACATCGCGTGCCACTCGACTGAACATATTCGAATAATTAATCAAAGTCTTAAAACGAATACATGCCACACATTCAAATGACAACTGCATGAGATTGCAAGGGACTTAATTTCAAAATTGGCTAGTTGGTAATATTTCGATATTGTTTGCTTTTAAAATACAGGAATCTATAGCGAATAATTGGAACCTGAAGTATTTGAAACTATACAAGTAAAAACACCTTAAAATCGGACGTGCCGAACTGTGTATAACCACCACCATGGATATATTAATCATACTATTTTATTATAACTCTACTATCATATCCATAGTTATATCTAAATAGGGGCTGGACTGGATCATATTTTACTCAGGACACAGTTTCAGCGAACTCAGGCAATAAATCTGCTATTTATGGGCTTAAGGCCCTAAATTGGATGATCGGCCTATATGGCAGCTGGTTCAGATGTTGATTCAGTGAGTTGTAGTACAACTCACTGCTTGAAATTTGAGTGAAATCGGACAATAAATAAAGCTTTTATGGGCTTCAGACCCCCAATTTGTCTATAGGGAAGCCATCTCTAAATATCGTCCTATCTCAACCATATTTGGGTCGGATTTTCGAAAGTTTCTGGCGACTTATTGTTTTAAATTTCAGCCATATCGGCTAATAAATGCAGCTTTAATGGGCTTCAGACCCTGAACCCGCAGATAGATCTATACGGCAGCTGTTACTACATATAGTCCGATATAAACCATATTTGAGTCAGATGTCGGGAGGCTTAAAACAACCCACTCTTTTTAATTTCAGCGAAATCTTATATATAACAAGCAAATAGGCGGTAAGTTCGGCCGGGCCGAACTTTGGATACCCACCACCTCGGATATATATGTGAACCACCTTTCCTCAAAATCCGGTGCAAAATTCATACCTTATGCCCCATAGCAGCTATGTTCCGATTTGGACCAGATACTAATAAGTAAAAGTTATTGTTCAATTGTATATAACAAAATATTGGTCTTTTTAGTAGTTATATCTAAAAATAAACCGATCTTAACTACGTACCACGCGGATGTCGAAAAGCCTAACATAAGTCAGTGTGTCAAATTTCAGTGCAATCGGATTAAAAATGCGCCTTTTATGGGGCCAAGACTTTAAATCGAGAGATCGGTTTATATGGCAGCTATATGCAAATCTTGATCGATCTAGACCAAATTGCAGAAATATGTGGAGGGGCTTAACTTAACTCTTTGACCCAAATTTCGGCAACATCGAACAATAAATGCGCTTTTTATGGCCCCAAAACCTAAATATGGACTGATCTGAGCCAAATTGACGGAGGATGTTGAAGGGCCTAATACAACTCACTGTCCCATATTTTCTCAAAATCGGATAATATATGTGGCTTTTATGGGCCTAAGACCCTAAATTGGAGAATCGGTATATATGGCAGCTATATCCAAATCTGAACCGATCTGAGCCATATTGATGGACAATGTTGAAGGGCCTAACACAACTCACTCTCCCAAATTTCAACTAAATCGGGTAATAAATGTAGCTTTTATGGGTCTATGACCCTAAATCGGAGGATCGGTCTATATGGCAGCTATATCCAAATCTGAACCGATCTGAGCCAAATTGACGAAGAATGTCGACAGCCCTAAGACAACTCACTTTCCCAAATTTCAGCAAAATCTGATAATAAATGTGGCTTTTATGGGCCTAAGACCCTAATTCGGAAGATCGGTCTATATGCCAGCTATATCTAAATCTAAACCGATCGGAGCCAAATTGACGAAGGATGTCGAAGGGCCTAAGACAACTCAATGTCCCGAATTTCAGCAAAATCGGATAATAAGTGTGGGTTTTATGGGCCTAAGACCCTAAATTGGAGGATCGGTCTATATGGCAGCTATATCCAAATCTGGACTGATGTGGGCGAAATTGACGGAGGATGTCGAACGACCTAACACAACTCACTGTCCTTAATTTCAGCAAAATCGGATAATAAATGTGGCTTTTATTGGCCTAAGACCCTAAATCTGCGGATCGGTCTATATGGGGGCTATATCAAGATATAGTCCGATATAGGCCATCTTCGAATTTAACCTGCTTATGGATAAAAAAAGAATCTGTGCAAAATTTCAGCTCAATATCTCTATTTTTGAAGACTGTAGCGTGATTTCAACAGACAGACGGACAGACGGACGGACATGTCTAGATCGTCTTAGATTTTTACGCTGATCAAGAATATATATACTTTATAGGGTCGGAAATGGATATTTCGATGTGTTGCAAAAGGAATGACAAAATGAATACACCCCCATCCGTCGGTGGTGGGTATAAAAATGAAAGGTATTGGAGGGTAGGATACGAATATGGTATTAACATTTGAGTCTTAGTACTCAGCGGCCCGCCCCAACCCCAAAACTCCCCCATATATTCATATTGGACGTTCATGTCAATATGGGGCTCAAATGAAAGGTATTCGAGAGAAGATTACGAATCTGTCATACAAAATCAGATCGCAGTATAAGGGTTCAACCCACAACTGCCCCCAAAACCGACCCAAATGGGCATATGACCCATCATGAATCTGTGGGACTCGGATTATTTGTTTGTACCGTAGAATCAAAAACGGCTACACGGATTCTCTTAAAATTTTCACAGAATGCGTAGTCTTGTCTGGAAGGAAACATATAGTTTAAGATATCGGATGGGAGCAGAACCTCCCCCTTACCCAAAAAATGCCACAAAAAATTAAAATTGGAGCAATAGGCACAATATGCGTATCAAATGAAAGGTATTGGTGACTGGAAAACGAATATCTTATAAAAATTTGGGTCTCAGTACCCAGCGGGCCGCCCCAACCCAAAAACTCTTCTAAACAGATGCATTAGACGTTCATGTAAATAAGGGACTCAAATGAAAAGTATTAGGCAGTAGGCTACTAATATGGCATAAAAAATTTGGTCCACGAAATGGGAGGCCGCCCCACCCCAAGTGCCCCCAAATGGGCATATTAGACGGCCATGTTACCTGATATCGCTGAAATTTGAAACTGTGAGTAGTTTTTGGCTTCTCGACATCTTCCCCAAATATGGTTCAGATCTATATTTAGATATAGCTGCCACATAGACCGATCTGCCGATAAAGGGTCTGAAGCCCATAAAAGCTTTTTATACCCTCCACCATAAGATGGGGGGTATACTAATTTCGTCATTCTGATTGTAACTACTCGAAATATTCGTCTTAGAGCCCATAAAGTATATATATTCTTGATCGTCGTGAAATTTTATGTCGATCTAGCCATGTCCGTCCGTCTGTCCGTCTGTCCGTCCGTCCGTCCGTCCGTCTGTCTGTCGAAAGCACGCTAACTTCCGAAGGAGTAAAGCTAGCCGCTTGAAATTTTGCACAAATACTTCTTATAAGCGTAGGTCGGTTGGTATTGAAAATGGGCCATATCGGTCCATGTTTTGATATAGCTGCCATATAAACCGATCTAGGATCTTGACTTCTTGAGCCTCTAGAGTGCGCAATTCTTATCCGATTGGGATGAAATTTTGCACGACTTGTTTTGTTATGATATCCAACAATTGTGCCAAGTATGGTTCAAATCGGTCCATAACCTGATATAGCTGCCATATAAACCGATCTTGGGTCTTGACTTCTTGAGCCTCTAGAGTGCGCAATTCTTATCCGATTGGAATGAAATTGTGCACGACGTGTTTTGTTACGATATCCAACAACTGTGCCAAGTATGGTTCAAATCGGTGAATAACCTGATATAGCTGCCATATAAACCGATCTTGGGTCTTGACTTCTTGAGCCTCTAGAGTGCGCAATTCTTATCCGATTGGAATGAAATTTTGCACGACGTGTTTTGTTATGAAATCAAATAACTGTGTCAAATATGGTTCAAATCAGTCCATAACCTGATATAGCTATCATATAAACCGATCTTGGGTCTTGACTTCTTGAGCCTCTAGAGGGCGCAATTCTTATCCGATTGGAATGAATTTTGGCACGACGTGTTTTGTTATGATATCCAACAAGTGTGCCAAGTATGGTTCAAATCGGTCCATAACCTGATATAGCTGCCATATAAACCGATCTTGGGTCTTGACTTCTTGAGCCTCTAGAAGGCAAAATTCCTATCTGATTTATCTGAAATTTTTCATGAAGTATTTTATTCTTACTTTTAACATTTGTGCCAAGTGTGGTTCAAATCGGTTCATAACCTGTTATAGCTGCCATATAAACCGATCTGGTATCTTGACTTCTTGAGCCTCTAGAGGTCGCAATTATTATCCGATTGGAATGAAATTTTGCACGACGTGTTTTGTTATGATATCCAACAACTCTGCCAAGTATGGTTCAAATCAGGCCATAACCTGATATAGCTGTCATATAAACCGATCTTGGGTCTTGACTTCTTGAGCCTCTAGAGTGCGCAATTCTTATACGATTGGAACGAAATTTTGCACGACGTGTTTTGCTATGATATCCAACAACTGTGCCAAGAATGGTTCAAATCGGACCATAACCTGATACAGCTGCCATATAAACCGATCTTGGATCTTGACTTCTTGAGCAACTAGAGGGCACAATTCTTATCCGATTGGGATGAAATTTTGCACGACGTGTTTTGTTATGATATCCAACAACTGTGCCAAGAATGGTTCAAATCGGACCATAACCTGATATAGCTGTCATATAAACCGATCATGGGTCTTGACTTCTTGAGCCTCTAGAGAGCGCAATTCTTATCCGATTTGCCTGAAATTTTGTACGACGGATCCTCTCAGGACCATCAACATACGTGTTTATTATGGTCTGAATCGGTCTATAGCCCGATACAGCTCCCATTTAAATCGTTCTCTCTATTTTACTTCTTGAGCCCACAAAGGGCGCAATTCTTATTCGAATTGGCTTAAATTTTACACAGGTCTTCAACATATGGACTTATTGAGAGGCGAGTTGGGTGAAAATTTCATTTTAAGATCGGAACCGGTCAATTGGCCGCCTAGACCGTGTGATTTAACGCCTTTAGACATTTTTTTTTTTTTTGTTGTGAGGCTATGTTAAAGCTCATGTCAATGCAGACAAGCCCGCTTCAATTGACGCATTGGGAGACAATATTAAAGCATTTATTCGTGAGATACCGTCCGAAATGATTGAAAGACTATGCCAAAATTGAACTAAGACAACGGACCATCTGAGGCGCAGTCACGGCCAACATTTGCATGAAATAGTCTTCAAACATTTAATTATATGGACCGTACCATCGATTCAAATAAATATTTCGTGCATTTTTCTGAATTTTATGTGTTTTCGTTTTGAAAAATTTTCCATAGGTCTTAAATAATCATTATTTATCACCAGTAAGGTTACCTGCATAATGGTGTACAATATACACATTAAACCAGTAAGGAAGAGCAAAAACGAGCGGTGCCGACTGTATAATACCCAACACCTACCCCATACGTCTAATGTGGGAGCTATATCCAATTCTGAATCAATTTCGAAGGACCTCGGCGGCTGTTTTCAGATGGGTTATTAAACAATCCGTATCAAATTTCGAGCAAATATGTTGAAACTGTAATAACTAGGGATGACAAAATGACACCATTATTGCAAGTTACCCGAAATCTGAAAAACATATATGTGGAAGCTTCATTCAAATCTGAACATATTTCGTCGCTTCTCACGTGTTGTGGTAGTTGTATTGCATAATTTTGGCAACATTGATGTGACTCCAGAAGTTACAATCGATGGATATATGTATATAAGAGCTTTATCTAAATCTGAACCGTTTTCTATGAAATTCACCATTAATGTCGAAAGTGGTAAGAATATCCCTCCTGCAAAATTACGGGAGAATCGGTTAACAAATGAGCACTTTATTGCAATGCTTGTCAAAGTCGGACGAACATATACAATATATGGGAGCCTTATTATACCCTCCACCATAAGATGGGGGGTATACTAATTTCGTCATTCTGATTGTAACTACTCGAAATATTCGTCTGAGACCCTATAAAGTATATATATTCTTGATCGTCGTGAAATTTTATGTCGATCTAGCCATGTCCGTCCGTCTGTCCGTCCGTCCGTCCGTCCGTCCGTCTGTCAGTCGAAAGCACGCAAACTTTCGAAGGAGTAAAGCTAGCCGCTTGAAATTTTGCACAAATACTTCTTATTAGTGTAGGTCAGTTGGTATTGTAAATGGGGTATATCGGTCCATGTTTTGATATAGCTGCCATATAAACCGATCTTGGGTCTTGACTTCTTGAGCCTCTAGAGTGCGCAATTCTTATCCGATTGGAATGAAATTTTGCACGACGTGTTTTGTTCTGATATCCAACAACTGCGCCAAGTATGGTTCAAATCGGTCCATAACCTGATATAGCTGTCATATAAACCGATCTTGGGTCTTGACTTCTTGAGCCTCTAGAGTGTGCAATTCTTATCCGATTGGAATAAAATTTTGCACGACGTATTTTATTATGATATCCAACAACTGCGCCAAGTATGGTTCAAATCGGTTCATAACCTAATATAGCTGTCATATAAACCGATCTTGGGTCTGGACTTCTTGAGCCTCTAGAGTGCGCAATTCTTATCCGATTGGAATGAAATTTTGCACAACGTGTTTTGTTATGATATCCAACCACTGATTATGATATGAATTGGTCTATAGTCCGATACTGCTCCCATATAAATCGATCTCTAGTTTACTTCTTGAGCCCCCAAAGGGCGCAATTCTTATTCGAATTGGCTGACATTTTACACAGTTCTCCAACATGTAATTTAATTGTGGTCCAAGCCGGACCATATCTTGATATCGCTCTAATAGCAGAGCAAATCTTTTCTTATATCCTTTTTTGCCTAAGAAGAGATGCCGGGAAAAAAATCTCGACAAATGCGATCCATGGTGGAGGGTATGTAAGATTCGGCCCGGCCGAACTTAGCACGCTCTTACTTGTCTAAATCTGAATTGATTTCGAGCAAACTTCTCAGGTATTGAAGTCGTTGTCGAGGAAAACGTTTTGCAAACATTGGTCAATCAATGCGTTACAATGGTTTTAGGAGTGAAAAACGGGCGATATACATACATGAGAGCTATAATTAAATCTGAACAGATTTTCATGAAATTCACTTGTAATATCTAGAGTCAATTCCTCCTGCTAAATTTCGAGAGAATCGATTAACAAATGACCATTTTATTGCATTATTGCTGCAAATTGGACGTACATATATGTGGGAGCTATATCCAAATCTAAACCGATTTTTTCGAATTTCAATAGGCTTCGTCTAGGCTCAAAAACAAATGCCTGTACCAAATTTGAAGAAGATCGAATGGAAACTGCCACCTGTACTGTGTGCACAATTTAACATGGACAGACAGACAGACAGACGAACACATTGGGTTGCCCAAAAAGTAATTGTCGGTAATATAGTAGTAATATAGTCGGCGTTGACAAATGTTTTCAACGGCTTGTGACTCTGTAATTGCATTCTTTCTTCTGTCAGTTATCAGCTGTTACTTTTAGTTTGATTTAGAAGAAAAGTGCGCGAAATTTTGTTTACATTTGTTTGTTTGGCATCAATTTTAATATGGCTACTACATGTATTGAAAGAAATTCATTTAACAAACCGAATCAACGCTTGTGATATGCACCTTAAACGCAATGAATTCGATCCGTTTTTAAAACGAATCATAACTGGAGATGAAAAATAGATTGTTTACAACAACGTTAGTAGAAAACCATCATGGTTCAAGCATTGTGAACCAGCTGAAACCACTTCAAAGGCTGATATGCACCAAAAGAAGGTTATGCTGTCTGTTTGGTGGGATTGGAAGGGTGTGGTATATTTTGAGCTGCTTCCAAGGAACCAAACGATTAAATCGAATGTTTACTGTCAACAATTGGACAAATTGAATACAGCCATCAAGAAGAAGCGACCAGAATTGGTCAATCGTAAAGGTGTCATATTCCACCAGGACAACGCTAGACCGCACACATCTTTGGTCACTCGCCAAAAAACGGAGTGAGCTTGGCTGGGAACTTTTGATGCATCCACCATATAGCCATGACCTTGCACCATCAGACTACCATTTATTTCGATCTTTGCAGAACTCCTTAAATGGTAAAACTTTCGGCAACGATGAGGCTATAAAATCGCACTTGGTTCAGATTTTTGCAGATAAAGGCCAGAAGTTCTATGAGCGTGGAATACAAAATTTGCCAGGAAGATGGCAAAAGGTTATCGAACAAAATGGCAATTATATATTTGATTAAAGTTCATTCTAAGTTTTATTGGAAATGCATTTAACTTGTTTTAAAAAATCCGCAATTACTTTTTGGGCAACGCAATAGCTAAATCGAATCAGAAAGTGATTCTGAGTCGATCGGTATAATTATCTTTGGGTCTATCTCTATTCCTTCTGGGTGCCATAAACATATTCAAAACTTATTAAAAACTTATTCAAAGAACGTTTCAAATGCGATCCATAACAAACGTGTCAAATGCGATTCCGGTGGAACTTAAACCGCTTTTACTTGTTAAATTTATAATTTCTCCTCTTTTTTTCTCCAATATACCTAAGGCTATCAAACATTTCAATTGATATTTCCCCTGTTCATAGTTTTGACAATAAATGACACCGCATTTAGTGCTTTTATCTGCAACAATGACCCCCTTAGAAAAAAAAAATTAACGTCATTTAATCACCCACAGAGTGAACAGGCGATTGCTCTAACAGATATAAAACTGCAATCGCAAAACATTCAAACAGTTTGAAATGTTGTGGCGCCAACATCGTCATAAATGTAAACTAACCGACAGTAAACTTATGTTGAATGCGCGAATGCGTTTGACTATTCTCGGGCAAGTGAAGGCAAAACTAGAAAAGTTGTTGCAAAAAAACAAGAACACAAAGGGGAAACGTCAAATGGCATTTGGTTGAAGTCTACTTTACATAAATAAAAAGCTGCTATTATTATTGTATATAATTTTTTAAATTGCTATATGGCGGCAATTGTTTGATTTTTGATTTATTATGCAGGATTAGTTGCCAAAACGTCAACCTTGGGCATTTGTAACAAGTGGGATAGGTTAATTAGGCGAAAGAGAACACTTAAATTTATATTTTAGTAAATTTCAGGCGAAATGTTTTGAACATTTTCGGAAACTTGAAAAGCGTATGATTAATATTGATTATTATATATTATACTAGCTGGACAGTGCCCGCTCCGCTGCGCCTCCTTTGGCTTTATATGGAACAAAATTATCCTTTGAATATTTGTGTTTGACAATTAAAGAGCTTTGAGAGAAATACCATGCTACGAAAATAGTATGTGTATATATTGGGTTGCCCAAAAAGTAATTGCGGATTTTTTAAAAGAAAGTAAATGCTTTTTCAATAAAACTTAGAATGAACTTTAATTAAATATACTTTTTATACCCACCACCGAAGGATGGGGGTATATTCATTTTGTCATTCCGTTTGCAACACATCGAAATATCCATTTCCGACCCTATAAAGTATATATATTCTTGATCAGCGTAAAAATCTAAGACGATCTAGACATGTCCGTCCGTCTGTCTGTTGAAATCACGCTGTAGTCTTTAAAAAAAGAGATATTAAGCTGAAATTTTGCACAGACTCTTTTTTTGTCCATAAGCAGGTTTAGTTCGAAGATGGGCTATATCGGACTATATCTTGATATAGCCCCCATATAGACCGATCCGCCGATTTAGGGTCTTAGGCCCATAATAGCCTCATTTATTATCCGATGTTGCTGAAATTTAGGACAGTGAGTTGCGTTAGGCCCTTCGACATCCTCCGTCAAATTGGCCCAGATCGGTCCAAATTTGGATATAGCTGCCATAGAGACCGATCCTCCGATTTGGAGTCTTAGGCCCATAAAAGCCACATTTATTATCCGATTTTGCTGAAATTTGGGACAGTGAGTTGTGTTAGACCCTTTGACATCCTTCGTCAATTTGGCTCAGATCGGTCTAAATTTGGATATAGCTGCCATATAGATCGATCCTCCGATTTAGGGTCTTAGGCCCATAAAAGCCACATTTATTATCCGATTTTGCTGAAATTTGGGACAGTGAGTTGTGTTAGACCCTTCGACATCCTTCGTCAATTTGGCCCAGATCGGTCCAAATTTGGATATAGCTGCCATATAGACCGATCCTCCGATTTAGGGTCTTAGTCCCATAAAAGCCACATTTATTATTCGATTTTGCTGAAATTTGGGACAGTGAGTTGTGTTAGATCCTTCGTCATCCTTCGTCAATTTGGCCCAGATCGGTCCAAATTTGGATATAGCTGCCATAGAGACCGATCCTCCGATTTAGGGTCTTAGGCCCATAAAAGCCACATTTATTATTCGATTTTGCTGAAATTTGGGACAGTGAGTTGCGTTAGGACCATCGACATCCTCCGTCAATTTGGCCCAGATCGGTCTAAATTTGGATATAGCTGCCACATAGACCGATCCTCCGATTTAGGGTCTTAGTCCCATAAAAGCCACATTTATTATTCGATTTTGCTGAAATTTGGAACAGTGAGTTGTGTTAAGCCCTTCGACATCTTTCGACATTTTGGCCCAGATCGGTCCAGATTTAGATATAGCTGCCATATAGACCGATCCTCAGATTTAGGGTCTTAGGCCTCACATATATACCCGAGGTGGTGGGTATCCAAATTTCGACCCGGCCGAACTTTACGCATTTTTACTTGTTTTATTTTCATCTTCTACCATCTCATTGCTTGTTTTACTTTTTTTTTCTAAAGCAAGCTAAAAGTAACAGCTGATAACTGACAGAAGAAAGAATGCAATTACAGAGTCACAAGCTGTGAAAAAATTTGTCAACGCCGACTATATGAAAAATCCGCAATTACTTTTTGGGCAACCCAATTGTTTGAGCAACAGTATAACAATATAAATGCACTTATCTGAATTCCATATGTTCGTTATTCGTCTATGAATTCGCTCGAAGGGTTTATGGTTATTTAAGTTTGGATGTTAAAGACTTGTTTTAGCTTAAAAGACTTTATTGGCAGCCCGATATTCTCATATGGATTTTGGTAGTGGGAAGTGCCAAAGGGTTGTAGTTGGTGGTTGGTGGGTTAAGGGAGTGGTGTGGACCCCCCAGAAACGTGGTCCCGTAAGTGGGCTTGAATTTCGTGCCCTACTCCCAAATACCTTTCATTTAAGCCCCTAATTGCAAAGATCGGTAGATATGTATGTCCAATTTAGGGATGTTTTGTGGGGTGACGTGGTCCCCCAGACACTTAGCCCTGAAAAAATATTAGCATCGTGCTCTACCCTCAAAAACCATTTTTTAAACCCCATATTGCCATTGGCTTAAGGGGAGTTTATGGGATGAGGCGTCCCCCAGACCCTTGGCCCCAAATTGTTTATTAAATTCGTTTTTAACTCTCAAATACCTTTAATTTGAGCCACATAATACCATGGTTGGTAAATTTTTACGATTTGGGGGGTGTTTTGGGGGAAGGGGCGGTGCCCCTAATGCATGGTCCTACTTTTAGATAACAGATTTGTATTATACTCCCAAATAGCTTTATATGAGCCCCATATTGCGTCAGTCAGTAAATAATTGCTGTTTGGGGGTTGTTTTTGGGGAAAGGGTAGACACCCAGAAAATTGGTTCCGAAAGTGGGTATCAATTTCGTGCTCTACTCCCCAATATCTTTCACTTGAGCTCCACATTGACATGGTCGGTAAATATGTCAGATTTAGGGGTGTTTTGGGGAGTGAGGTGGTCTCCCAAACACTTGGAAATATATCAGCATCTTGCTCTACTTTCAAACATTATTTATTTGAACCGCATATTGCGATCGGCCTGAAAATTGGATATCAAATACATTTGCTAATCTCAAATATCTTTTATTCAAAACCCTTACTGCAAAAGTCATGAAATATGTCCGATTTGGGGTATGGCCCCTAAAAACTATCAAAATCGAGCTCCACTCTCTTTAAGACCCAAATTGTCATGGTGAGCAAATACGTCCTATTTGGGGGTGGGACGTCGGTCAGACAGTTGGTCCCGAATGTTCATATCACATTCGTAGTCTACTCCCAACTACCTTCCATTTGAGCCCCATATTTCCATAGTCGAGAAACATGACCGTTTTGGGGGCTGTTTTGAGGGATGGGGCGGCCACTCGGTGACTTGACCTTGAAAATATATATCAGATTATTGTTCTACTCTAAAATATCTCTACTTGGAACCGCATATTGCAATGGTCAGCAAATACGTCCTATTTGGGTGGTTTTATTGGTTTGGGGTGGCCCATAAACACTTTTTTCCCGAATACAGATATCAGATTCGTGCATTACTCCCAAAGACTATTCAATTGAGCCCCATATTGTTATGGTCGTAAATTTGTCCCCTTTGGGGGGTGTTTTGGGGGAGGGGTGGACCCCCAGAAACTTGTTCCACATTTGGATTTTAAATTCGTAATCTACTCGCAAATACCATTCATTTGAGTCCCCCAGACAATGGCAATTGTCAGCAAATATGTCCGACTTAGGGGGGTTTTGGGGGTTGGGGTGGTCCCCCAAACACTTGGTCCAACAATTGGATATCAGATACGTTTTCTACTCTTAAATAACATTCATTTGAGTCCCATATTGTCGTGATTGGACTATATATATATATTTGGTAGATTTTGGGGGTGAAGCGCCCCCATCCGAAATTTGGATACTAAATTTTTGTTTGTAGGCTACTATAAGGAAGCACATGAAATTTCGCTTAAATCCCAACACCCATCTCCGAGATATTGCGTTTCTGAAAATTAGGGTAAGGGGGAGGGTCCACCCCCCCTCCAGATATCAAAAAATTTAGTACCCTGTTTCCACCACGGGATCATTATGCACCATCTGTGAAGATTTGAAGAAAATCGGTTCAGCCGTTTCTGAGTCTGTAAGGAACACAAAAACAAACAAACACACAAACAAACAACCCTATAAACAAACACAAATTGATTTTTATACCCACCACCGAAGGATGGGGGTATATTCATTTTGTCACTCGGTTTGCAACACATCGAAATATCCATTTCCGACCCTATAAAGTATATATATTCTTGATCAGCGTAAAAATCTGTCCGTCTGTCTGTTGAAATCACGCTACAGTCTTCAAAAATAGAGATATTGAGCTGAAACTTTGCACAGATTCTTTTTTTGTCCATAAGCAGGTTAAGTTCGAAGATGGGCTATATCGGACTGTATCTTGATATAGCCCCCATATAGAACGATCCGCCGATTTAGGGTATTAGGCCCATAAAAGCCACATTTATTATCCGATTTTGCTGAAACTTAGGACAGTGAGTTGTGTTAGGCCCTTCGACATCTTCCGTCAATTTGGCTCAGAGCGGTTTAGATTTGGATATAGCTGCCATATAGACCGATCCTCCGATTTAGAACTTAGGCCCATAAAAGCCACATTTATTATCCGATTTTGCTGAAATTTGGGACAGTGAGTTGTCTTAGGTCCTTCGAAATCATTCCTCAATTTGGCCCAGATCGGTCCAGATTTGAATATAGCTGCCATATAGACCGATCCTACGATTTAGGGTCCTAGGCCAATAAAAGCCACATTTACTATCCGATTTTGCTGAAATTTGGGACAGTGGGTATAGTTAGGCCCTTCGACATCCTTCGTCAATTTGGCTCAGATCGGTCCATATTTGGATATAGCTGCCATATAGACCGATCTCTCGATTTAAAGTTTTGGGCCCGTAAAAGGCGCATTTATTGTTCGATGTCGCCGAAATTGGGGACAGTGGGTTAAATTAAGTCCCTCGACATACTTCTGCAATATGGCACAGATCGGTTCAGATTTGGATATAGCTGCCATATAGCCCGATATCTCGATCTAAAATTTTGGGGTCATAACGGGCGCGTTTATTGTCCGATGACGCCGAAATTTGGGACGGTGAGTTGTGTTAGGTCCTTCGATATCCTTTTTAAATTTGATCAAAATCCGTCCAGATCTGCCATATAGACCGATTTATAGTCTTGGTCCCATAAAGTCGCATTTATAATCCGATTTCACTTAAATTTTACACACTGACTTATGCTAAGCATTTCGATATCCGTTTAGTACATGGTTCAAATCGGTTTAATTTTAGATATAGCTACTTAAAAGACCAATATTTTGTTATACGCAATTGAAAAATGACTTGCACTTACAAGTATTTGGTCCAAATCGGAACATATTTCGATATAGCTGCTATGGGGCATAAGGTATGAGTTTTGCACCGGATTTTGAAGAAAGGTGCTTCACATATATATCCGAGGTGGTGGGTATCCAAAGTTCGGCCCGGCCGAACTTAACGCATTTTTACTTGTTTGTCTTGTCATACATAAGTGAGTCACTCTTTAGGCCAGTTAGAAGATCTAAAACATTGTAATTTTCACAAACTCACTGAATCCGATTTACCTCATTTTTATACCCACCACCATAGGATAGGGGTATACTAATCTAGTCATTCCGTTTGTAACACCTCGAAATATTAGCCTAAGACCCCATAGAGTATATTCTTCATCATAATGACATTTCAAGACGATCTAGCCATGTTCGTCCGTCGGTCTATCGAAATCACTATAGAGGTCGCACGCGTAAAGCTAGCCGCTTAAAATTTTGCACAGATACTACATACCGATGTAGGTCGTTGTGAACTGCAAATGGACAATATCGCATCAGACTTAGATATAGCTTCCATATAAACCGATCTCCATATTGGACTTCTTAAGCCCCTAGAAGCCGCAATTTTTGTTCGATTTGACTGAAATTTTTAATGTAGTGTTCGGTTATGACTTCCAACAACTGTGTCAAGTACGGTCCATATCGGGCTAGAATCTGACATAGCTCCCAAATAAACTGATCTCCCGATTTGACTTCTTGAGCCTTTACAAGCCGCAATTTTTGTTCGATTTGACTGAAATTTTTAATGTAGTGTTCGGTTATGACTTCCAACAAATGTGGCAAGTGCGGTCCATATCGGTCTATAACCTGATATAGCTCCCATATAAACGGGTTTATAACCTAATATAGCTCCCATATAAACCGGTCTCTGGATCATCCTTATTCAGTCCCTAGAAGCTTTAATTTTTGCAATCGGTCTATAACCTGATATAGCTCCCATATAAACGGGTTTATAACCTAATATAGCTCCCATATAAACCGGTCTCTGGATCATCCTTATTCGGTTCCTAGAAGCTTTAATTTTTGCTGGTTTTACAAAAGTTTAGATTTGTTTTGTATAAATTTTTATCAGAATCCATGGTGGTGGGCTCCCAAGATTCGGCCCGGCCGAACTTAGCACGCTTTTACTTGTTAATATTTATACAAAACTTAAAGTGATTAATCACCTACATCGAAGGTAATTTTTCATAAACGTTATTGCAATTTAAGTTGATTACAAGGCATAGGCTAACCAAATCATAAAAAATGTCACAAAATCATTAGTCAAGCTGCCATGTAGCCATGGAAACCCTATGAAGTTTTTATGATTCATGAAATATCTCTTGGGGGCATATAAAAAAAAAAAAAATGTATGTGTATGCTATAATCCAAAGTCTTTTGCTTATATTGGCTTGCCCAAAAAGTAATTGCGGATTTTTTTTTAAAGAAATTAAATGCATTTTTAATAAAACTTAGAATGAACTTTAATCAAATATACTTTTGTTTACACTTTTTTTTCTAAAGCAAGCTAAAAGTTACAGCTGATAACTGACAGAAGAAAGAATGCAATTACAGAGTCACAAGCTGTGAAAAAATTTGTCAACGCCGACTATATGAAAAATCCGCAATTACTTTTTGGGCAACCCAATATATGTATGTATATCCCCCCATTATATATCGATTAATTTTTAACATTTAACATAAGTGGTTTGCAAATTGCAATCGTTTTTTTTTTTTTTTTTTGTTTTGTATCTGGTTAATTATTAATTGCATTTTATTAAATAAATATGCTTATAAGCGCAGCAGTGAGCATCAATTCCATGCAAACATTTTGTATTCAACTCACTTCAGCAATTATTACAATTATTATGTATTAAAACATGGCTGTTAAGTGCTGACAGCCCAATAAACATTTAAAGGAATTAATATTGCATTAAAGATGAGCTCTAGTGATGTTGATAGTTCAATGATGGAATGTTTATACCATACAGGCTTGAATGGGTGTTTTAACAGTTTTGCAAAGCGGGGAGGTTTTTTTTTCTGTTGATTTATTAAAACGAATCCCCAAAGATTAAAAGTTAACCAAATGATATTCAGCGATTTATATATAGTGTGTGTGAAATGGGATTGCAAAAACAAAAAAATGTATTTTAAGCCTTAAAATCTTTTTTGAAACTATGGCATTTTTATACCCACTACCATATAGGATGGGAGTATACTAATTTAGTCATTTCTTTTGTAACACCTCGAAATATTGAATTTCCATCGCAAAAACTATATATATTCTGGATCGTCTCGACTTTCTAAGTAGCTATAGCCATGTCCGTCCGTCCGTCTGTCGAAATCACAAGAGCGGTCGAACGCGTAAAGCTAGCCGCTTGAAATAGGTCACTGGGGATTGCAAACGGGCAATATCGGTTCAGATTTGGATACAGCCCCCATATAAACCGATCTCCCAATTTGACTTCTTGAGTTCCTAGAAACCGCAATTGTCATCCGATTTTGCTGAAATTTGTCATGTAGTGTTCAGCTACGACTTCCAAACAGTGTACCAAGTACGGTACGAATCGGTCTATAACCTGATATAGCCCCCATATAAAAGGATCTCCCGATTTGACTTCTAGAGCCCCTGGAAGCCGCAATTTGTGTCCGATTTGGCTGAAATTTTGCATGCGGTGTGTTTTGTTATGACTTCCACCAACTGTGCAGGTTACAGGTTATAAACTGATTTGGACCGTATTTGGCAAAGTTGTTGAAATCATTACAGAATAATACATGCAAAATTTAAGTCAAATCGGACAACAATGACAGCTTGTAACGGCTCAAGAAGTCCAAGCAGGAGATCGGTTTATATGGGAGCTACATCACGTTCTTGAACGATTGAACATAATAGAACACTATGTACGCAATTTCAGCCAAATCGGATAAAAATTGCGGTTTGTAAGGGCTCAAGAAGTCAAATCGGGAGATCGGTTTAAATGGGAGCTATATAGGGTTATAGAACGATTTTGGCCATACTTAGCTCCGTTATTGGCAGTCATAACAGAAAACTATGTGCAAATTTTCAGACAAATCAGATTTAAATTGAGGTTTCCAGTGGCTCAAGAAATCAAATCGGGAGATCGGTTTATGTGGGAGCTATATCAGGTTATTGACCAATTTTGACTGTACTTGGCACAGTTGTTGGAAGTCGTAACAGAACACTGTATGCAAAATTTCAGCTAAGGCGGGCAAAAATTGTGGCTTCCATTGTGGCTCAAAAAGCCAAATCAGGAGATCGGTTTATATGGGAGCTATATCCAAGTCTGAACCGATATGGCCCATTTGCAATCCCCAAAGACCTACCTCAATATAAAGTATCTGTGCAAAATTTCAAGCGGCTAGATTTACGCGTTCGTTCGCTATCGTCATTTCGACAGACGGACGGACGGACATGGCTAGCTCGAATCAGAATTTGGAGACGATCAAGAATATATATACTTAACGGGTCCTAGATCAAAATTTCGAGGTGCTACAATCGAAATGACAAGATTAGTATACCCCCAGCCTAAGGTGTTGGGTAAAAAAATGGGTGAAATAATCTTCAAACAAACCCACACGGTTTGTGCATTGCACAGACGTTTAGGTTCACTTATGGACTTCCATCGAGCAACTGACATGGGCGTGGACTAGCGTTCATCTGGCGTTACATATATAAATGGCAGCGTAATGAATAGGTGCTTGCTCTCTACTCGCGAATTTTATCTCTCGCCTCTGGATCATATAAATATTCTTTACCTCTAGGGTATCATAAAGGTGCAAAATTGTCTCCAAGTGAATTTACCTCAATGGTGGGCTATCCATGCAACCCAACCCTAAACTTTGGGCCCTATTTTATTCCAAACCACAATTATTAAGATTAGAGTCCGAACGGCGTGCGGCATGGCATAGCACCTCACATATGTTACCAGTATTGGGAGATATAACCACCACTGAAATTTTCCCGCGTCATAGGCGGGAATGGCAACCTTTCCACTATGGTGGCCTCCAATAAATTATAACAGGTAAAAACGTGCAGTGTTCGGCCGAACCGGCTTTTCGGAAGCAACCACCGCCATGAATTCTGTTAAAAATTTCCAAAAATTAACTTAGTTGAAGAGCATATATATTTGCATTACGAACCGAATTTCTGCTAAATGAGTTTCAACTTTGAGCTACTAGGGCCGTAGTAGAAGGATTTTTGTTTCCAAACACTCCAAGTACCACCTATTCTGCTCTTGCAAGCCATGCAACAGCACGGTAGTATCAGTGTCATTTTCGAGAGGTGACTTGGTTCCTCCGCAGCCCGCTCAATCCAATATTGCTGTCGTTGGCATAGGCGAGTAGCATATGTACTCTTGTGAGTAGTGTGCCATGCCTTTTCACACCTGTTTCTCGTATAAAATCTTCTCCAACTGGATAATAAAGAGATCACACGACAGGCAGTCTCCTTGTTTGAAACTTCATTTGGTATAGAGCGGTTCGGAGAGGTACCTTCCTATTTTAAATCAGCAAGCGTCATCCTGCAAAGTCGTATCAGTTTTGCAGACATACCAAACTCATACATGGCTTAAAATACCTTTGAACGTATAGGGCTGTCGAAGGTGGTAGGTGTTTGTCCTGCTAGGGTCTGCTACAGGATTTGGTGCAGTGTAAACATCTGGTCTATGGTCGATTTACCGGGTCTAAAGCCACACTGAGAGGGCCCAATTATTTTGTTGACTTTAGACTTCATTCTTTTATATAGTCTGCTTGATAGTATCTTGGAGAGTAGACTTCTTCCTCTGTAGTTGGCATATACCATCTTGTCCCCTTTCTTGTGTACGGGACGTGGTATGCTGAGGTTCCAATCATCGGGTATGCGTTCTTCTAGCCAGATTGTGCAGACGAGCTGATGCATACGCCTTATCAGCGTGACGCCTCCGGTCTTAAACAGTTCAGCCGGCACCCCATCGGCTACTGCTTCCTTTTTTGTTTCTCAGCCGGGGTACTGCTATGTGGACCTCGTTCTGTCTAAGTAGTACACATTCTATACCATCATCAGGGATAAGTTCTGCAGCAAGGAAAAGTGCTCTTTTCATAACCTCATCACACTATCTGTATCAGTTACCGGAATTCCTTAATTGTCTCTGTAGTAGAATGTGTCTGCACCAATGCCATTGATTTGAAGTTTAATTCTTTGGTAGAATTTCCGGACTTCATTCCGACTCCTGTACATCTCAATTCGCTCACACTTACACCATTCTATTTGCTTTTTTTCTGCGAAATAGACCTTTCTACTCTCTCCTTATCTCCCGATACCTCTCCTTCATCTGCCGCGTTGCTATTGATTGCAGGATTGCTCTATATGTCGCTTCAGTACATCTCGATACACTTGATCGTACCATGGGTTTCTTGGGGGAGGTTTCTGGTACCCAAGTACGGATTTCGCCGCATTTTCCATGGAGTGGACAATGGTTTGCCACTGCGCCATTATATCATCGGAACAAGGAGTGCTTTCATCCAGCAGTTGGGTCAATCGAGTGAAGTATGCTGCTGCCATCTGTTGTGTTTGCCGCTTCTCAATGTCGATCTCCCGTGCAGTGTCAGATGGTATGTCGCCACACTAACACGAGTGCGAGTAATTGTCTGAATCGATGTTCGACCCTCGATCCGGTCGTACACCAAACACGCTGGTTGAATGCCTTCTCGTATTTTGATCAGGTGACAGCCATGGCCGTATGAATCATTTGCCGCGACGAAATCTATCAGCCCCGTCATTATTGGTCGTTATCTCGTGGAGGCTAAACTTTCCGATTGTTGGACCAAAAGTGTCTTTCTTCCCCATCTTCGCATTAAAATCTCCCAGAACGATTTTAATATCATGGCGGTTATATTCTCTCTCAAGGCGCTCATAGAAAATATCCTTGGTCTGCTCGTCCTTGTCCTTTGTCGGCTGATGATAAGGCTGATGTTGATTTTTTTTTTTTTTTAATACGGTTTGTGGCTAGCCTCTCATCCACTGGAGTAAAGCTGGAGACAAGGTGTTTTAGTCTCCGACTAACCATAAATCCACAAAAAAATGCATGCCTTGTTTTTTGGCAGTTATAGTAAAATTCGTCACCGTTTGGTGTTGTAGTGACGCCATTCCCAGTCCATCGCACTTCCCGTAAGGCGGTAATATTTGCCTTGTACTTCTCTAATACATCCGCCAGCGCGTATACTTCTCAAAGATCGGTCTATACTAAAGCCATATCCAAATCTAGACCGATCGGGGCCAAATTGAAGATGGATGCCGAGTGTTTTGATGTAGCATGCATAACAGGCACTTGCTTTTGCACAAGTGGCATTTGAGTGCAAAATTTAGGGTCCATGCAGTTCCCTGGTACGTACCGGATTGACCCAATGAAATCTTTCATTGGCAAGGGCTGCTGACTCAGTTTAAAACACACTGCTACAACAAAAACACCTCTGGTCCAGGTTACTTTTGACTTTTTATACCCTCCACCATAAGATGGGGGCTATACTAATTTCGTCATTCTGATTGTAACTACTAGAAATATTCGTCTGAGACCCCATAAAGTATATATATTCTTGATCGTCGTGAAATTTCCGTCCGTCCGTCTGTCCGTCGAAAGCACGCTAACTTCCGAAGGAGTAAAGCTAGCCGCTTGAAATTTTGCACAAATACTTCTTATTAGTGTAGGTCGATTGGTATTGTAAATGGACCATATCGGTTCATGTTTTGATATAGCTGCCATATGAACCGATCATGGGTCTTGACTTCTTGAGCCTCTAGAGTGCGCCATTCTTATCCGATCGGGATGAAATTTTGCACGACGTGTTTTGTTATGACATCCAACAACTGTGCCAAGTATGGTTCAAATCGGACCATAACCTGATATAGCTGCCATATATACCGATCTGGGGTTTTGATTTCTTGAGCCTCTAGCGTGCGCAATTCTTATCCGATTGGAATGAAATTTTGCACGACGTGTTTCGTTACGATATCCAACAACTGTGCCAAGTATGGTTCAAATCGGTCCATGTTTTGATATATCTGCCATATAAACCGATCTTGGGTCTTGACTTCTTGAGCCTATAGAGGGCGCAATTCTTATCCGATTGGAATGAAATTTCGCACGACGTGTTTTGTTACGATATCCAACAACTTTGTCAAGTATGGTTTAAATCGGTCCATGTTTTGATATAGCTGCCATATAAACCGATCTTGGGTCCTGACTTCTTGAGCCTCTAGAGGGCGCAATTCTTATCCGATTGGAATGAAATTTCGCACGACGTGTTTTGTTATGATACCCAACAACTGCGCCAAGTATGGTTTAAATCGGTCCATAACCTGATATAGCTGCCATATAAACCGATCTTGGGTCTTGACTACTTGAGCCTCTAGAGGGCGCAATTCTTATCCGATCAGAATGAAATTTTGCACGACGTGTTTTGTTATTATATCCAACAACTGTGCCAAGTATGGTTCAAATCGGCCCATAACCTGATATAGCTGCCATATAAACCGATCTGGGGTCTTGACTTCTTGAGCCTATAGAGTGCGCAATTCTTATCCTATTGAAATGAAATTTTGCACGACGTGTTTTGTTATTATATCCAACAACTGTGCCAAGTATGGTTCAAATCGGTTCATAACCTGATATAGCTGCCATATAAACCGATCTTGGGTCTTGACTTCTTGAGCCTCTAGAGTGCGCAATTCTTATCCGAATGGAACGAAATTTCGCACGACGTGTTTTGTTATGATACCCAACAGCTGTGCCAAGTATGGTTTAAATCGGTCCATAACCTGATATAGCTGCCATATAAACCGATCTTGGGTCTTGACTACTTGAGCCTCTATAGGGCGCAATTCTTACCCGATTGGAATGAAATTTCGCACGACGTGTTTTGTTACGATATCCAACAACTTTGTTAAGTATGGTTTAAATCGGTCCATGTTTTGATATAGCTGCCATATAAACCGATCTTGGGTCTTGACTACTTGAGCCTCTAGAGGGCAAAATTTTTATCCGATTTGAATGAAAATTTGCATGACGAATTTTATTTTTACTTTCAACAACTGTGTCAAATAAGGTTCAAATCGGTTCATAACCTGATATAGCTGCCATACGATCTGGGATCTTGACTTCTTGACCCGATATGCAATTATTATCCGATATGCATGAAATTTTGTATGACGGATCCTCTCATGACCATCAACAAACGTGTTTATTATGGTCTGAATCGGTCTATAGCCCGATACAGATCCCATATAAATCGTTCTCTCTATTTTACTTCGTGAGCCCCAATGGGCGCAATTCTTATTCGAATTGGCTGACATTTTACACAGGTCTCCAATATATAATTTAATTGTGGTCCGAACCGGACCATATCTTTATATCGTTTTAATAGCAGAGCAACTCTTTTCTTATATCCTTTTTTGCCTAAGAAGAGATGCCGGGAAAAGAACTCGACAAATGCGATCCATGGTGGAGGGTATATAAGATTCGGCCCGGCCGAACTTAGCACGCTTTTACTTGTTTTTTTTTTTTTTTAATTTTGCTGAGATATAGAGCTGGCAAACTATCGATAATCACAACATTCTATATTTTCGATAGTTGTAATAATAAATATCGATAGTATAGATACTATCGTTAAGTTCCGATCACCCATATTTCAAACGAAAATGATAAGTAAAAATCAGTAGATCGATCTCATATAGAAACAATATCAATGTACAGACCAAATAAAACCAAGGTTAATAAAGTCAGTTGGAAGTCATGAGAGAGAGAAATCATGGTACAAAATGTTAGTCTAATCGAATGAAAATTGCGCCCTCTCTAGGCGCAATGTATCTTAAAGGATACATTCAGTGTCGGATTGCTATTTCTATTAAGTTTTGCAAAGCATTTAACTTTTGCGATAGTATCCATCGGAAAAATAACAATCGATATTCAGGCAAAAAATTAAATATCGATAATATCAATAGTGTCATCGATAATGCCATCTATTGAGATAGCTCGCTAATAAAATTTTTGCACCAATAATATTTGTTGTCTCCTCCACAGCCGATTTATTAAAGCATGAAAAAAATTCTGCAAAATTCAAAACTTTTGCTTCCAGAAAATTTGAAAATTTGTAAATCGGACAACAATTGAAGGTTTAATTTGGGGGCTTGACAAGAGGTGCCCACACCACCAAGTTTTGCGCATAATCTCGTTAACATCGCAGCTATGACTTTTGAAAATTTTAAAGAGTTATCTCAACCCGTTCTCAAACGGCAGATTTTTTTTACCATTTTACCCCACTATGTGCTTGTTTGTTTATTTGTGCACTTAGGTCAAACCTAATTTTAATCAGTTTCTCTATTATGAAGTATTTCGTCGGTTCCCAACTGTTACGTTATAGAGAAGTTCAACTGTACTAAGATAATAACAAGATTCCCAAGATTCGGCCCGGCCGAACCCACCTCTATGGATTCTGATAAAAATTTATACAAAATAAATTTCGTTGAAGGACAACATTTTATTCTACACACCAAACTTTTGTTAAACCAGCAAAAATTTAAGTTTCTAGGAACCAAACAAGGATGATCGAGAGACCGATGTACATGGGAGCAATATCAGGTTATAGACCGATTCCAAATCGGACAAAAATTGCTGTTTGCAAGAGCTCAAGAAGTCAAATCGCGAGATTGGTTTATATGGGAGCTATATCAGGTTTACGCGTTCCACCGCGTAAAGCGGACGAATGGACATGGCTCTATCGACTCACAACGTCGAGAAGATCAAGAATAAATGTACTTTAGGGCGTCTTGTGTCGATTATTTCGAGGTTTTACGAATGGAATGACTAGATTAGTATACCCCCATCCTATGGTGTTGGGTATGAAAAGGACAAAAATAAAAGTCCAATTTTTAGAAAATTCAAATTCCTTGGAATTTTTTCTCTACTTTCATTTCGTTTGAGATATTTTGAGCCAAGCCATTAAATCTTCAAAGAAAATATTATCTAACTTGCAATACTAATAATGACTAATAGCTTTGACATTTGCCATAACAATTGCACAATCTTAGCAACCCACGCATATATTCTAATTAATTTTGTAATAGAAAAACCAGACAGAGAATTTCTCTTTTGCTGCAAATTAATTTATTTAATTATGTTGCGTCTCATTTTCATCCCTAGTTAAAACTTCTATGCCACGTTTAACTTTCTTCACTCAACACGAACAGAGATATTACAAAGAGTGAACGAAAAAAAAAAAAAAAACTAAAAAAAGGGAAAGAGCAGAAAAAGTAGACCAAGTAAGAAATGACTATGGAACCTTAAGTTCGGTTTCACCCAAAGCACATACAAATGAAATGAACGAAGAACCAGACTAGTTTATAAAGTCTTAAATAAAACACCAAAAGAATTAACTATACAAGCGCTTGTGTTGAAAGAATGAAAGACTTTGAGAACGTGTAATTGAAAATGAACAGAAACAAGAATCGAAAAAAAAACAAGCAAATAGTGAGGGGCTGAAAAACAAAGAAAAACTAAGGCAACGCGACCATGAAGGCAGCAAAACCATAGAAAAAACAAAATGTTGCGAATGTTTTAGTAAATGAAGCATGATGAGCTTAAGTTGCATTAGCTGCTTGTTGCAATTTTATCAGTGTGTATGTGGATGAGTGCTTTGGTTGTTAGCACACCATAGAAGACAATTCTGTTTGTTTTTTTTTATTTGTTTTAGTTGAAAATGAATTTAAAGAGATATATGAGGGCCGAGAAGAAATTTGGTATTGTTGAGATAATGAATTTAGTTTGAAAGAGAAATTCCAGAAATTGGGTTTGCAATTAAAAAGAAAGCGCAAAGAGACAAAAGAGTAGGTCACTGCCTATACACAAAATCAGCACTGGCAGTATCAACCGTGGGCCGATGGCCGTGCGAAGAACAAAAGAGTTTTGCAAAAGATGTTTGTGTTTGTTGCTATTAGCTTCGTTGGATATGTTGGATTTGAGTAAGGCAAATAAGATTTGATTTGTTTTCAATTGCGCTTATGAATCAAGTCGTCTTAAAGAGCCCAGTTCAAATTCAGAAGCATGCATCACAACTAACTCTAGTTGGAATGGTTGCAAAGCACCATGATCCATTTGACATCTCCCGCTGATGATTTTTCTTGGTCGACAATGAAATCGCGATACAGGAAACCAGTCAAATGCTTCTAGCAACAACACACTTTGGCTGACTTTGAAATGCTTTTTGCTATACTATTCTTTGAATAGAAAGCATTAAACAATGGTCTAAGGCCGGACAATATCCTGCAATGGAATCTCAATAAGATATAAAAAACTTAAAAAAAAAAAGTAAAAGCGTGCTAAGTTCGGCCGGGCCGAATCTTATATACCCTCCACCATGGATCGCATTTGTCGAGTTCTTTTCCCGCCACCTCTTAGGCAAAACAGGATATAAGAAAAGATTTGCTCTGCTATTACAGCGATATCAAGATATGGTCCGGTTTGGACCACAATTAAATTATATGTTGGAGACCTGTGTAAAATGTCAGCCAATTCGAATAAGAATTGCGCTCTTTGTGAGCTCAAAAAGTAAAATAGAGAGATCGATTTATATGGGAGCTGTGTCGGGCTATGGACCGATTAAGACCATAATAAACACGTACAGGGTGGCTGATGAATATTGCTACAATGATGAATATTGCTACATTTTTTTTTCGGTGTATGGAATACATTTTTCTTTTATTCATGTTAAATTAAATTATTAAATTAATTATTAAATTATTATTAATTAAATTAATTAATTAATTAATTAAATTAATTATTAAATTATTATTATTAAATAGAAAAAAAGTTATTACATTTTTTTTTGGTAGCGGCTTTCATCAGCCACCCTGTATGTTGATGGTCATGAAAGAATCCGTCGTACAAATTTCAGGCAAATCGGATAATAATTGCGACCTCTAGAGGCTCAAGCAGTCAAGATCCCAGATCGGTTTATATGGCAGCTATATCAGGCTATGAACCGACTTGTACTTTATTTGACATAGTTGTTGAAAGTAACAATAAAAAAACGTCTTGCGAAATTTCAGTCAAATCGGATAGGATTTGCGACCTCTAGAAGCTCAAGAGGTCAAGTCCCCAGAACTGTTTATATGACAGCTATATCAGGTTATGAACCGATTTGAACCATACTTGGCACAGTTGTTGGATATCATAACAAAATACTACGTGCCAAAATTCATTCAAATTGGATAAGAATTGCGCCCTCTAGAGGCTCAAGAAGTCAAGACCCAAGATCGGTTTATATGACAGCTATATAAGGTTATGGACAGATCTGAACCATACTTGGCACAGTTGTTGGATATCGTAACAAAACACGTCGTGCAAAATTTCATTCCAATCGGTTAAGAATTGCGCACTCTAGAGGCTCAAGAAGTCAAGACCCAAGATCGGTTTATATGACAGCTATATAAGGTTATGAACCGATTTGAACCATACTTGGCACAGTTGTTGGATATAATAACAAAACACGTCGTGCCAAAATTCATTCAATCGGATAAGAATTGCGCACTCTAGAGTCTCAAGAAGTCAAGACCCAAGATCGGTTTATATGGCATCTATATCAGGTTATGGACCGATTTAAACCATACTTGGCACAGTTGTTGGATATCATAACAAAACACGTCGTGCAAAATTTCATTCCAATCGGATAAGAATTACGCACTCTAGAGGCTCAAGAAGTCAAGACCCAAGATCGGTTTATATGGCAGCTATATCAAAACATGGACCCATTTACAATACCAACCGACCTACACTAATAAGAAGTATTTGTGCAAAATTTCAAGCGGCTAGCTTTACTCCTTCGGAAGTTAGCGTGCTTTCGACAGACAGACGGACGGACGGACGGACATGGCTAGATTGACATAAAATGTCGCGACGATCAAGAATATATATACTTTATGGGGTCTCAGACGAATATTTCGAGTAGTTACAAACAGAATGACGAAATTAGTATACCCCCTTCTTATGGTGGAGGGTATAAAAACATTTAGATTCTAGTTGCAGCTGATTGCCGAAAGGATTATTATACCCTCCACCATAGGTTGGGGGGTATACTAATTTCGTCACTCTGTTTGTAACTACTCGAAATATTCGTCTGAGACCCCATAAAGTATACATATTCTTGATCGTCGTGAAATTTTATGTCGATCTAGCCATGTCCGTATGTCAGTCCGTCCGTCTGTCCGTCAGTCTGTCCGTCCGTCTGTCTGTCGAAAGCACGCTAACTTCCGAAGGAGTAAAGCTAGCCGATTGAAATTTTGCACAAATACTTCTTATTAGTGTAGGTCGGTTGGTATTGTAAATGGGCCATATTGGTACATGTTTTGATATAGCTGCCATATAAACCGATCTTGGGTCTTGACTTCTTGAGCCTCTAGAGTGCGCAATTCTTATCCGATTGGAATGACATTTTGCACGACGTGTTTTATTATGATATCCAACAACTGTGCCGAGTATGGTTCAAATCGGTCCATAACCTAATATAGCTGCCATATAAACCGATCTTGGGTCTTGACTTCTTGAGCCTCTAGAGGGCGCAATTCTTATCCGATTGGGATGAAATTTTGCACGACGTGTTTCCTTATGATATCCAACAACTGTGCCTAGTATGGTTTAAATCGGTCCATAACCTGATATAGCTGCCATATAAATGGATCTTGGGTCTTGACTTCTTGAGCCTCTAGAGTGCGCAATTCTTATCCGATTGGAATGAAATTTTGCACGACATGTTTTGTTATGATATCCAAAATTTGTGCCGAGTTTGGTTTAAATCGGTCCATAACCTAATATAGCTGCCATATAAACCGATCTTGGGTCTTGACTTTTTGAGCTTTTAGAAGTCGCAATTCCTATCCGATTTGGCACAGATTTTGTACAATGGCTTCTCCCATGGCCATCAACATACGTGTGGAATATGGTATGAATCGATCTATAGCTTGACACAGCTCCCATATAAACCGATCTCCCGATTTTGCTTCTTGAGCCCCGAATCGGACTATAATTTGATAATGCTCCACCTCCTCCACCGCCCATATTCATTATTCCTTGTTTGCCTAAAAAGAGATACTGCGCAAAGAACTCGACAGATGCGATCCATGGTGGAGGGTATATAGGATTCGGCCCGGCCGAACTTAGCACACTCTTACTTGTTATATTTAAAATATTCATTTGTCCATATGTAGTTATAGAGTAGAGGTATAATTAGTTGTAAGGCATTTTGCAGTACCATCGCCTAGCCGAAATATTGCTGAGATGGACAAGAGTTACATTTTATGTGAGTTTGCATTTGAAATGAAAATGAAACCAATAAATGAACCCTAGACTTATTATACAAATTTTACTTTCTGCACTCTGGTGTGGATAAGTAATAATAATTAAGAGCTTAATACAGAAAATAATTCACCTCAAACTCAAAGTGAACAAAAATTTAATGTTTGAATAATCAGCATAACCAGAAAGCTATTTTATTGTACCTATTATGATGAGGATGTTAAAATGTATAGTATAGAATGTCCTTCCGTCTGTAGCGGTCACACAAACTCGTAGGCGTCTTCTCAAAGATGTTTTTTAATACCCTACACCACTACTATGGTACAGGGTATTATAACTTAGTGCATTTATTTGTAACACCCAGAAGGAAGACCCATTGATAAGTTTACCGATCAACTCAGAATCACTTTCTGATTCGATTTAGCTATACTTATTTATTTATTATACCCACCACCGAAGATTGGGGGTATATTAATTTAGTCATTCCGTTTGCAATTCATCGAAATATCCATTTCCGTCACTATAAATTCTTGATCAGCGTAAAAATTTAAGACGATCTAGCCATGTCCGTCCGTCTGTCCGTTGAAATCACGCTACAGTCTTTAAAAATAGCTAAATATTGGGTTGCCCAAAAAGTAATTGCGGATTTTTTTAAAAGCAAGTAAATGCATTTTTAATAAAGCTTAGAATAAACTTTAATCAAATGTACTTTTTTTACACTTTTTTTTTCTAAAGCAAGCTAAAAGTAACAGCTGATAACTGACAGAAGAAAGAATGCAATCACAAGCTGTGAAAAAATTTGTCAACGCCGACTATATGAAAAATCCGCAATTACTTTTTGGGCAACCCAATATATTGTCATTGACATTTCTTTTAATTGACATATTATAGCGATCGAACTACACGTCCTATTGGTATTTAGTGGGTGGGCCGGTCCCAGACTCTGTCCTAATTGTGCATACCAAATTCATAGTCAACTCCCAAAGACCTTTCATTCGATACCCATTTTGTGATGTTGGACATTTATGCCCGTTTTAAGGGTTTTTGGGCTTAAGAAGGCGCCATAGACTGCATACCAAATTCATAGTCAACTCCCAAAGACCTTTCATTCGATACCCATTTTGTGATGTTGGACATTTATGCCCCTTTTAAGGGTTTTTGGGCTTGGGAAGGCGCCATAGACAGCTTGGACCAAATTCTTTAAATAAATGTGTACTTAGCTTCCAAATATCTTTCGTTTGATACCCATATTGTCGCAATCGGTAAATATTGGGTTGCCCAAAAAGTAATTGCGGATTTTTCATATTGTCGGCGTTGACAAATTTTTTCACAGCTTGTGACTCTGTAATTGCATTCTTTCTTCGGTCAGTTATCAGCTGTTGCTTTTAGTTCATTCTAAGTTTTATTAAAAATGCATTTACTTTCTTTTAAAAAATCCGCAATTACTTCTTGGGCAACCCAATATGTCCTGTTCAGGGGTTTTGGGAGGTGGGGAGACGCCTCCGACACCAAGGAATAAATTTTTATATCACCATTGGACTCTACCTTTAAATAGCTTTCATTTGATATCCAGACACAAAAAAAAAAAACTTTGGGTAACATTTTAATACCAAGTTCGTACTCTACTCCTATATACCTTTCATCGGTGCATATGGCCGCTATAACTAAATATGAGCCGATATAGACCATGTTCGATTTGGATATCAGGGAACCTACGTATTGTTCCAAATTTCAGCGAAATGGGGTAATAAACGCGACCATTAATCGGGACATCGGTCATCTATATGGCAGCTTTAACTAAATACAGTCCCATAAGGCCGGTTCAAGAACTAAACCTGCGTATGGAAAAAGTACGAATCTGTGACAAATTTCAGATCAATATGTCGATTTTTAAAGGCCGTAGCTTGATTACAGCTGAAGGATTCACTTCACCCACTATTCAATGGTTTTGAGTATAAAAATCACTTCTTATTTTATCCTTTCCCAAACATAAAACTCCTACCCCCTTCATAATAATTTCTATTCTCCACCAGATGAGGGCAATGACGAAGATTGTACTCTAATTCAACTGCTATAGTTGCTGCTTTTGTAGCCACTTTTGTTGTTTGTCTATTAAAACTGTGTATGTGTTAAACTAGTACTTGTATTTACAACACAACACCACTACCATCACCACTAGCACCACTCACAGCATAGTGTATTCTGAGCAGGTCCTTTGTTTCGTTGTCAAACGGAAGCAGCGCAACTCTACAACTGTTTACAATTCTTGCACGAATGCCAGTTGTTCGCGTTTAGTTTATAAGAAAAAGCTTAAATAAATAGCATTAAAATGTGTTATATAATAACGTTAAAACCCTTTGTTTTCCAGCGACCGAGTCCTTGTTTAAATCGCCTTGTTGGGGGATGTTGTGTGCAATGTTTTGCCATAGTTGGCATTGAAGTGTCATGCGTGTAGTCTGCTTCAAGGATTCAACCAAAGCCTTTGAGAGGTGACATTAAGTCTGGCAATAGGTTTTTCCCAATACGTTACTGGACGCAAAGAAATTTTTAAAGTGTTATTGTTTATACCCTACATCACCACTGCGGTACAGGGTATTATAAGGAGAAGAGCTACACCCATTGATTAGTATACCGATCGGCTTAGAATCACTTCCTGATCCGATTTAGCTATGCGCGTCTGTCTGTCTGTCCGTCTATCTGTCCATCTATTTTTATGATCAAGTTACAGGTCGCGCATATTTTGTCCGATTGCCGCGAAATTTCACAAAAGTAATTTTTTTGGCCCAAGGACGAACGCTATTGATTTTGAACGAAATCGGTTCAGATTTAGATATAGCTCCTATATATATTGGGTTGCCCAAAAAGTAATTGCGGATTTTTCATATAGTCGGCGTTGACAAATTTTTTCACAGCTTGTGACTCTGTAATTGCATTCTTTCTTCTGTCAGTTATCAGCTGTTACTTTTAGCTTGCTTTAGAAAAAAAGTATAAAAAAAAAGTATATTTGATCAAAGTTCATTCTAAGTTTTATTAAAAATGCATTTACTTTCTTTTGAAAAATCCGCAATTACTTTTTGGGCAACCCAATATTATCATCCGATATGGACTTTTAAGGCTATATAAGCCACAATTTTTGTCCGATCTTTACAGACTTTGGGACGGGATGTTTTATTTGACGTCCTCATATGTGTGCAAAATTTCGTCAAAATCGTATCAGATTTAGCTGTCATATATAACTTTCATCCGACATGGAATTTTATGGCTGTAGCCGCCACAATTTTACCCATCATTACAAAATTTTGCACGAAGTGTTTTCTTCTAAAGTCTCAATACGAGTGCAACATTTCATAAAAATCGGTTCATATTTTGATTTAGTGCCCATATATATCTTTTATCCAATATGGAGTTTTAAGCCACAATTTTGGTTCGATCTTTACAAAATTTAGCATGAGCTGTTTCATTTGACGTCTTAATTTATCTTTGACATCTTAATTTTAATATTTTCTAATTTTTTTTAATCTTTTATCCGATGTGGCCTTTTAAGGATGTGAAAATCCAAATTGTTTGTCCCATAGTGAGAAAATCTTTCAAGGTTCTATTGGGTTGCCCAAAAAGTAATTGCGGATTTTTCATATAGTCGGCGTTGACAAATTTTTTCACAGCTTGTGACACTTATTGGGTTGCCCAAAAAGTAATTGGGGATTTTTCATATAGTCGGCGTTGACAAATTTTTTCACAGCTTGTGACTCCGTAATTGCATTCTTTCTTCTGTCAGTTATCAGCTGTTATTTTTAGTTTGCTTTAGAAAAAAGGTGTAAAAAAAGTTCATTCTAAGTTTTATTAAAAATGCATTTACTTTCTTTAAAAAAAAAAATCCGCAATTACTTTTTGGGCAACCCAATATTTGACATTTCAATGCAAATTTGCAAATTTTGCCCATGAATATTCCACTACGGAACAGGGGCAAACCGAATCGAAATTGGGTATCCAAATATATTGGGTTGCCCAAAAAGTAATTGCGGATTTTTTTTTTAAAGAAATTAAATGCATTTTTAATAAAACTTAGAATGAACTTTTTTACACCTTTTTTCTAAAGCAAGCTAAAAGTAACAGCTGATAACTGACAGAAGAAAGAATGCAATTACAGAGTCACAAGCTGTGAAAAAATTTGTCAACGCCGACCATATGAAAAATCCGCAATTACTTTTTGGGCAACCCAATAAGTGTCACAAGAGTCACAAGCTGTGAAAAAATTTGTCAACGCCGACTATATGAAAAATCCGCAATTACTTTTTGGGCAACCCAATAAGTGTCACAAGAGCCACAAGCTGTGAAAAAATTTGTCAACGCAGACTATATGAAAAATCCGCAATTACTTTTTGGGCAATCCAATAAGTGTGACTAGATTTTGAGATAAGTTCTATATAATAAAAGTACTACTTACACTAGGTGATGTAGGGTATTATATAGTCTGCTTCGCCCCATTTTCGCCTTTCCTTACTGTTTTTATACCCTCCACCATAAGATGGGGGGTATACTAATTTCGTCATTCTGTTTGTAACTACTCGAAATATTCGTCTGAGACTCCATAAAGTATATATATTCTTGATCGTCGTGAAATTTTATGTCGATCTAGCCATGTCCGTCCGTCTGTCCGTCCGTCCGTCCGTCCGTCCGTCCGTCCGTCCGTCCGTCCGTCCGTCTGTCTGTCGAAAGCACGCTAACTTCCGAAGGAGTAAAGCTAGCCGCTTGAAATTTTGCACAAATACTTCTTATTAGTGTAGGTCGGTTGGTATTGTAAATGGGCCATATCGGACCATGTTTTGATATAGCTGCCATATAAACCGATCTTGGGTCTTGACTTCTTGAGCCTCTAGAGTGCGCAATTCTTATCCGATTGGAATGAATTTTTGCACGACGTGTTTTGTTATGATATCCAACAACTGCGCCAAGTATAGTTGAAATCGGTTCATAACCTGATATAGCTGCCATATAAACCGATCTTGGGTCTTGACTTCTTGAGCCTCTAGCGTGCGCAATTCTTACCCGATCAGAATGAAATTTTGCACGTCGTGTTTTATTATTATATCCAACAACTGTGCCAAGTATGGTTCAAATCGGTCCATAACCTGATATAGCTGCCATATAAACCGATCTTGGGTCTTGACTTCTTGAGCCTCTAGAGTGCGCAATTCTTATCCGATAAGAATGAAATTTTGCACGACGTGTTTTGTTATGATATCCAATAACTGTGCCAAGTATGGTTCAAATCGGTCCATAACCTGATATAGCTGCCATATAAACCGATCTTGGGTCTTGACTTCTTGAGCCTCTAGAGGGCGCAATTCTTATCCGAATGGAATGGAATTTCGCACGACGTGTTTTGTTATGATACCCAACGACTGCGCCAAGTATGGTTTAAATCGGTTCATAACCTGATATAGCTGCCATATAAACCGATCTTGGGTCTTGACTTCTTGAGCCTCTAGAGGGCACAATTCTTATCTGATTGGAATGAATTTTTGCACGAAGTATTTCGTTATGATATCCAACAACTGTGCCAAGTATGGTTGAAATCGGTCCATAACCTGATATAGCTGTCATATAAACAGATCTGGGGATTTGACTTCTTGAGCTTTTAGAGGGCGCAATTCCTATCCGATTTGGCTGAAATTTTGCATGACGTATTTTATTTTTACTTTCAACAACTGTGTCAAATAAGGTTCAAATCGGTTCATAACCTGATATAGCTGCCATATAAACCGATCTGGGATCTTGACTTCTTGACCCCTAGAGGTCGCAATTATTATCCGATATGCCTGAAATTTTGTACGACGGATCCTCTCATGACCATCAACAAACGTGTTATAATGGTCTGAATCGTTCTATAGCCCGATACAGATCCCGTATAAATCGTTCTCTCTATTTTACTTCGTGAGCCCCAATGGACGCAATTCTTATACGAATTGGATGAAATTTTACACCGGTCTCCAACATATAATTTAATTGTGGTCCGAACCGGACCATATCTTGATATCGTTTTAATAGCAGAGTAACTCTTTTCTTATATCCTTTTTTGTCTAAGAAGAGATGCCAGGAAAAGAACTCGACAAATGCGATCCATGGTGGAGGGTATATAAGATTCGGCCCGGCCGAACTTAGCACGCTTTTACTTGTTTTTGATAATTTATGTAAGTATGCTTAAGGTGGATTCAAGTGGCAAAACAATTTTGTAATCTATTTTTGTTTTCCATAACAAATCGTTCGTTTAGTTTTTCCTACCATTTCTCGTCCAAGTTTGAAGTATTTTTGAGAGGACATATTTTTGTGGCCCTTCTTTTAATCCTTTGCAATGTTTTTCTGTTGTATCGTCTGCCTTCGTTAGTTGGTTGTAAGTGCCACAAGTACTGTTCGGTCTGCCTTTATTTCAGTTTGATGATGTAGTTGTGCTACAAATACCACTTCTAGCTCTACTTAAGTTGGTAAAATAAGTCTTATAGTCTTTAGTTTTGCTAACTGACAAGCAATGTTTTTGGTGTGTGAGTATTTTTCAGACTTTTGCAGTTTCATGTTGAGCTATCTTTCTTAAAATATTTGAAAAAAAATTTAGATTTTTTTTAGCAAATTAATATCAGAAAGTTAGCAAACAACAAAAAATGGGAAGATGTAGGCGGAACTAAGGCACTGTAGCAAAGTTGTTTATTTGTTGAACACAAAAAATAATTTCTACCTTCTTTAATTTGAGGTGAAAGTAAAGTAAAGGGGAGGGGAAAGAAGTGTACCACTCAAAAATGTTGCACATTTAAACGACAATGATTTAAGATTTAATTAGTGTTTGCCACCGTTGCGTATGATTTATATTATTAAAAAAAGTTACCTGTTGCGTATGATCAACAAATTGAGGCAAATATTCTTTGGGCACCACAGAGCGTATAATAAATAATTTAACAAATAATAATTAAAATCGCGTTTAGTTCAGCCGTGCCGAATCTTATATACCCTCCATCTTGGGTCGCATGTGGAAAGTTCTTTGAATAAATTTTTGATTCACATATAAGAGCTATTGGGTTGCCCAAAAAGTAATTGCGGATTTTTTTTAAAGAAAGTAAATGCATTTTTAATAAAACCTAGAATGAACTTTAATCAAATATACTTTTTTTTGCACTTTTTTTCTAAAGCAAGCTAAAAGTAACAGCTGATAACTGACAGAAGAAAGAATGCAATTACAGAGTCACAAGCTGTGAAAAAATTTTGTAGGCTAAATCGGAAAAGAGTTGCACCCTCCAGAAAATCAAGAATTCAAATCGGGATATCGGTTTATATGGCAGCAGTATCAAAACCTGGAATGATATAGCCTATTTACAATCCGACCGAGACGGCCGACCGACCATGGCAAAATGACCGATACAGCGCGGCAAAACTCAATTTTCAACTTGTTTAAAATCGACAAAATTCCACCTCAACCAATTACAAACATCCCATTCATTTTAGAAATCGATTCAACATTGATAGATTTGGTCTAGTACAACAGCTGTAAGCTGTCACAGAAGTCAAGACGCAAGATCGGACGGACATGGCTAGATCGACATAAAATTTCACGACGATCAATAATATATATACTTTATGGGGTCTCAGACGAATATTTCGAGAAATTACAAACAGAATGACGAAATTAGTATACCCCCATCCTATGGTGGAGGGTATAAAAAAGAACAAGTAAAAAGGTGTTAAGTTCGGCCGGGCCGAACTTTGGATACCCACCACCTCGGCTATATATCTAAACCACCTTTCATCAAAATTGGGTGAAAATTGCATACCTTATGTCCCACAGCAATTATATCGAAATATGATCCGATTTGGACCAAACACAAAAAGATACAAGTCATTGTTCAATTGTGTTTAACAAAAATATTGGTCTTTTTAGTAGCTATATCTAAAAAAAAACCAATCTGAACCATATACAACATGGATGTCGAAAAGCCTAACATAAGTCAATGTGTCAAATTTCAGTTACATCGGATTATAAATGCGCCTTTTTTGGGGCCAAGACTTTGAATAGAGATGTCGGTCTGTATGGCAGCTATATGTAAATCTTGATCGATCTGGACCAAATTACAGAAATATTTGAAGGGGCTTAACTTAACATTCTGTCCCAAATTTCGGCAACATTGGACAAAAAATGCGCCTTTTATGTGCCTAAAACATTAAATCGAGAGATCGGTCTATATGGCAGCTATATCCAAATCTGGACTGATTTGAGGCAAATTGACGAAGGATGTCGAAGGGCCTAACACTACTCACCGCCCCAAATTTCGGCGAAATCGGATAATGAATGTGGCTTTTATTGGCCTAAGACCCTAAATCGGCTAATCGGTCTATATGGCAGCTATATACAAAACTGGACCTATCTGGGCCAAATTAAAGAAGGATGTCGAAGGGCCTCACACAACTCACAGACCCAAATTTCAGCACAATCGGATAATAAATGTGAAATTTTTGGGCCTAAGAACCCAAATCGGCGGATCGGTCTATATGGGGGCTATATCATGATATAGTCCATCTTCGAACTTAACCTGCTTATGGACAAAAAAATATTCTATACAAAGTTTCAGCTTAGTATCTCAATTTTTAAAGAATGAAATTCTTGAAATACTCTATGATTGTTAGTGTGTCTTGAAACCGGAAATGTATGGTCTTGCGCAGGCCTTTGACCGATACTCGTCCGCCAATGGTGTTTTTGACTGTGTTTATTTCGCCTGTACGTCCGGCAATTTCTTTTCTGTAAACAATAAAAATTCTGATGGTCAAACAGCTCGTATCTCTCCCAAAATAGCAAAAATCCGGTTTATATGGGAGCTATATCAGGTTATGGACTGACTTTGGCTAGCTTTATTGTGATTAAAGCTATCGTGATTTCGAAAGACGGGCGGACAGAGTATAATCGACTTAGAATGTCAAGACGATCAAGAATATATATACTCTGTTGGGTGTCAGATCACTATTTTGATCTGTTACAAACGGAATGGAGAAATTAGTATAGTGGAGGGTATAAATTGAACTTGACTTCTTGAGCCACTAGAGGGCGCAATTCTTATCCGATTTGGTTGAAATTTTGCATGAAGTTGTTTATATTGCTTTCAACAATTGTGCCAAGTATGGTTCAAATCGGTCTATAACTTGATATAGCTGCTATATAAACTGATCTGGGATCTTGACTTCTTAAGCCTCTTGAGGCCGCAATTCTTATCCGATTTTGCTGGAATTTTGTACATCGGCATTTCCCATGACCTTCAACGTATATGTCCAATATGGTTTTAATCGATATATAGCCTGATACAGCTCCCATATAAACCGATCTCCTGATTATGCTTCTTGAGCCGCTACAAGCCGCAATTCTTATCCAAATGGACTGAAATAATACCCAATGACTACTACTATGGTCTTCAACATATATATCAAATTATGGTCCGAATCGGACTATAATTTGATATATCTTCTATAGCATAACAATTCTTATCCATTATTCCTTGTTTGTCTAAAAAAAAGATACCGCGCAAAGAACTCGACAAATGTGATCCATGGTGGAGGGTATATAAGATTCGGCCCGGTCGAACTAAGCATGCTCTGACTTGTTTTAACTTTTAAACATCAATCGAGGCATTAGCTATATTCAATATATAAAAAAAAAAATCCAATTTTAGGCGTATATTTTTGTTTAAAAGCATAAATATGATAATGGAAGTTATTTTGTCTGCTGTTATTTAAATTCGATCAAAAATTTTTAGTTATATGCTTGTAAAATTGAAAATTAAGATTTGAAAAATTTACGAAATTTTTGAACTTTCTGCTGTTTCTGCAAACATTTTTGCTGTTTTTACTAACATATTTCTATGAGTGTCTCAAATATATCTCCACTGACTTCTGGGATATTCGAATTTTAATTATACCCACCACCGAAGGATGGGGGTATGTTCATTTTGTCATTCCATTTGCAACACATCGAAATATCCATTTCCGACCCTATAAAGTATATATATACTTGATCAGCGTAAAAGTCTAAGAAGATCTAGACATGTCCGTCCGTCTGTCTGTTGAAATCACGCTACAGTCTTTAAAAATAGAGATATTGAGCTGAAATTTTGCACAGGTTCTTTTTTTGTCCATAAGCAGGTTAAGTTCGAAGATGGGCTATATCGGACTATATCTTGATATAGCTCCCATATAGCTATATCAAGATATAGTCCGCCGATTTAGGGTCTTAGGCCTATAAAAGCCACATTTATTATCCGATTTTGATGAAATTTGCGACAGTGAGTTGTGTTAGATCGATCATCCGATTTAGGGTCTTAGGCCCATAAAAGCCACATTTATTATCCGATTTCGCTAAAATTTGGGACAGTGAGTTGTGTTAGGCCCTCCGACATCCTTTGTCAATTTCGCTCAGATCGATCCAGATTTGGATATAGCTGCTATATAGACCGATCCTCCGAGTTAGGGTCTTATGCCCATAAAAGCCACATTTATTATCCGATTTTTTTGAAATTTGGGGCAGTGAGTTGTGTTAGGCCCTTCGACATCCTTCGTCAATTTGGCCCAGATCGGTTCAGATTTGGATATAGCTGCCATGTAAATCGATCCTCCGATTTAGGGTCTAAGGCCCATAAAAGCCACATTTATTATCCGATTTCGTTGAAATTTGGGACAGTGAGTTGTCTTAGGCCTTTCGACTTCCTTCGTTAATTTGGCCCAGATCGGACCAAATTTGGATATAGCTGCCATATAGACCGATCCTCCGGTTTAGGGTCTTAGGCCCACAAAAGCCACATTTATTATCCGATTTTGATGAAATTCGGGATAGTGAATTGTGTAAGGCTCGTCGACATCCTTCGTTAATTTGGCTCCGATCGGTCCAGATTTGGATATAGCTGCCATATAGACCGATTTCTTGATTTATGGTTTTGGGCCCATAAAATGATCATTTATTGTCCGATGTCGCCGAAATTTGGAACAGTGAGTTAAGTTAATCCCCTTGACATACCTCTGTAATATCGCACAGATCGGTACAGATTTGGATATAGCTGCCATATAGACCGATCTCTCGGTTTTAGGTTTTTGGCCCATAAAATGATCATTTATTGTCCGATGTCGCCGAAATTTGGAACAGTGAGTTAAGTTAAGACCCTTGACATACCTCTGTAATATCGCACAGATCGGTACAGATTTGGATATAGCTGCCATATAGACCGATATCTAGGTTTTGGGTTTTGGGGCCATAAAACGCACGCATTTATTGTCCGATGTTGCTGAAATTTGAGACAGTGAGTTCGGTTAGGCCCTTCGACGTCCTTCTTCAATTTTGCCCAGATCGGTCCAGATTTGGATATAGCTGCCATGTAGAGCGATATCTCGATTTAAAGTCTTGGCCCCATAAAAGGCGCATTTATAATCCGATTTCACTGAAATTTGACACAGTGACTTATGATAGGCTTTTCGACATCCGTGTCGTGTATAGTTCAGATCGGTTTATTTTTAGATATAGCTAGTGTACTTATTAGTATATGGTCCAAATCGGAACATATTTTGATGAAACTGATATGGGACATAAGGTATGAAGTTTTCACCGAATTTTGATGAAAGGTGGTTTACATATATACCCGAGGTGGTGGGTATCCAAAGTTCGGCCCGGCCCAACTTAACGCCTTTTTACTTGTTTTTATATAATTTGAAATTTTATCAAAGACTGGCTTCGTATTTACGAAGGCATTTGTGGTGCGATTTTCATTTTCATGCATGATAGTCCATATCATGTATGAAAATGAAAATTGACTTGGGGAACGCCTAGAAGACGCAGTTCATATTCGATTGGGCTTAAATATTGCATGCCGTGTTCTGTTAGGACTTCCAACAACCGTGCTGATATAGGTACCATATAACCCTATTTTTCGATTCGACGTCTTGAGTCGCTAGAAGCTGCATTTTTGACTGATTTGAATGTAACTTTACACGTAGGGTCTGGTAATAATTTGATTTGCTGTCATATAAACCGATCTCTCGATTAGCCTTCTTCAACCTCCAGAAGTTTAAATTGTTGTTTGCTTTGACAGATATATCTTAGGTAGAGTAAAATTAGGCCCTTCTAAGTTCATTTTTAGCAGTGCTCATTGTAGTGGCTTCCCGAGACTCGGCCCGGCCGAACTAAGTACGTTTTTACTTGTCGCTTTTATTTAACTGGGTTCCTCTTAAAATGTTATTACATTACCAACGTACATAAGTGTTTCCTTGAAATGAATATTTCGCCCTAGTCTATGAACTCCCTAATTCCGCTGTATTGCTGCAAGTGCTTTTCGAAGAGAAAAAATTATTTTCTACTTTTCTCGAAATATTAAAACACCTTCCATCTTTTGCTTTCCACATGTTTGTCCTCTAGCAATTTTTGGAAACTCACAAGGAGTACATGTGATAATGTGTTCTACCTAACCATTACCAATTCCAATTTAATGTCAATCATATGACCCATAACTCAACCTATGGCGCGAAAAATTCAACATTTTTGTTAAAACTTTGTGGAGATTTTCTTTTTTGTTTTTAGCCTTAAATTTTTAAGCATATGAGCATGTGATGCATGTTTTATGTATGTATGTTTCACAAGCATGGAGCATTTGTTTTCATAATAAATTGTGCCTTAAGGTAAATACATATGAATGTCCTGAATTGCTAGCAACCAATCAATGCACAGTGGGAGAAAATCGATAAAAACAAGTAAAAAGGCGTTTAGTTCACCGGGCCGAACTTTGGATATCCACCCACTCGGGTATATGTAAACCACCTTTCGTTATAGTCCGGTGAAAAATGCATGCAGCTATATCACGGACATTGAGTACAAGTCATTGTTCAATTTTGTAAATCGAGGCATCGGTCTATATTGCAGCTATATCCAAATCTGAACCGATCTGGGCCTAATTGCAGAAAGATGTGGAGGGGCATAATACAACTCACCGTCCCAAATTTTGGCCAAATTGGACTTTAAATGCGCCTTTAATGGGCCCAAGACCTTAAATCGAGAGATCGGTTTATATGGGTTGCCCAAAAAGTAATTGCGGATTTTTCATATAGTCGGCGTTGACAAATTTTTTCACAGCTTGTGACTCTGTAATTGCATTCTATCTTCTGTCAGTTATCAGCTGTTACTTTTAGCTGGCTTCAGAAAAAAAAGTGTAAAAAAAGTATATTTGATTAAAGTTCATTCTAAGTTTTATTAAAAATGCAATTACATTCTTTAAAAAAATCCGCAATTACTTTTTGGGCAACCCAATATTCCAAGATATAGTCCGATACAGCCCATCTTCAAACATAACTTGCCTATCTGTGCCAAGTTTCAGCTCAATATCTCTTTTTTTTAATCTCTGTAGCGTGGTTTCAACAGACAGACAGACGGAAATGGCTTGATCGTCTTAGATTTTCACGACGATCAAGAATATATATCTTTGTGGGGTCGGAAATGGATATTTCGATGTGTTGCAAACGGAATGACAAAAGGAATGTACCCCATCGTTCGTGTGAGAATGGGTAGAAATATCTCTTTGAAATTTAAAATAGTTAGCTGAGGTGTTAACGAGTTTGAGTGAAAAATTTCAAGTCCCTAGGTTTTCGGGGTTTCTTTTGGCAGGCTCCTAAGGTTGATCATCTCGGCATTTCGAAAAATTGTTCGGGCTGCCAAATCTTCATTTATGGTCAAATTTTTATACCCTCCACCATAAGATGGGGGGTATACTAATTTCGTCATTCTGATTGTAACTACTCGAAATATTCGTCTGAGACCCCATAAAGTATATATATTCTAGATCGTCGTGAAATTTTATGTCGATCTAGCCATGTCCGTCCGTCCGTCCGTCTATCTGTCGAAAGCACGCTAACTTCCGAAGGAGTAAAGCTAGCCGCTTGAAATTTTGCACAAATACTTCTTATTAGTGTAGGTCGGTTGGTATTGTAAATGGGCCATATCGGTCCATGTTTTGATATAGCTGTCATATAAACCGATCTTGGGTCTTGACTTCTTGAGCCTCTAGAGTGCGCAATTCTTATCCGATTTGAATGGAATTTTGCACGACGTGTTTTGTTATGATATCCAACAACTGTGCCAAGTATGGTTCAAATCGGTCCATAACCTGATATAGCTGCCATATAAACCGATCTTGGGTCTTGACTTCTTGAGCCTCTAGCGTGCGCAATTCTTATCCGATCAGAATGAAATTTTGCACGACGTGTTTTGTTATGATATCCAACAACTGTGCCAAGTAAAGTTCCAATCGGTCCATAACCTGATATAGCTGCCATATAAACCGATCTTGGATCTTGACTTCTTGAGCCTCTAGCGTGCGCAATTCTTATCCGATCAGAGTGAAATTTTGCACGACGTGTTTTGTTATGATATCCAACAACTGTGCCAAGTAAAGTTCCAATCGGTCCATAACCTGATATAGCTGCCATATAAACCGATCTTGGGTCTTGACTTCTTGAGCCTCTAGCGTGCGCAATTCTTATCCGATCAGAATGAAATTTTGGACGACGTGTTTTGTTATTATATCCAACAACTGTGCCAAGTATGGTTGAAATCGGTCCATAACCTGAAATAGCTGCCATATAAACCGATCTTGGGTCTTGACTTCTTGAGCCTCTAGAGCGCGCAATTCTTATGCGATTGGGATGAAATTTTGCACGACGTGTTTTGTTATGATATCCAACAACTGTGCCAAGTATGGTTTAAATCCGTCCATAACCTGATATAGCTGCCATATAAACCAATCTTGGGTCTTGACTTCTTGAGCCTCTAGAGTGCGCAATTCTTATCCGATTGGGATGAAATTTTGCACGACATGTTTTGTTATGATATCCAATACCTGTGCCAAGTATGGTTCACATCGGTCCATAACCTGATATAGCTGCCATATAAACCAATCTTGGGTCTTGACTTCTTGAGCCTCTAGAGTGTGCAATTCTTATCCGATTGGGATGAAATTTTGCACGACGTGTTTTGCTATGATATCCAATAACTGTGCCAAGTATGGTTCACATCGGTCCATAACCTGATGTAGCTGCCATATAAACCGATCTGGGATCTTGACTTCTTGACCCCTAGAGGTCGCAATTATTATCCGATATGCCTGAAATTTTGTACGATGGATCCTCTCATGACCATCAACAAACGTGTTTATTATGGTCTGCATCGGTCTACAGCCCGATACAGCTCCCATATAAATCGATCTCTCTATTTTACTTCTTGAGCCCCAATGGGCGCAATTCTTATACGAATTGGCTGAAATTTTACACAGGTCTCCAACATATAATTTAATTGTGGTCCGAACCGGACCATATCTTGATATCGTTTTAATAGCAGAGCAACTCTTTTCTTATATCCTTTTTTGCCTAAGAAGAGATGCCGGGAAAAGAACTCGACAAATGCGATCCATGGTGGAGGGTATATAACATTCGGCCCGGCCGAACTTAGCACGCTTTTACTTGTTTTTAACTAATTTTTTTGGATTTTCTCCCACTGTACAACCATGTGGGCGGTTGCTGCTATTGCTGTTTGCAACAGTAAATCATCATTAAACAACTGTCATATCCATATCCGCAAGACAAATAACCAAATGTGGTGCCACTGATGTGAATGCAAAGGACATTGCAAAAGATTTCAAAGAAAGTTGAGAGGCATACAAAACCATTGGGGAAGTGGGGAAGGTACACCAAAAGAAACTTTTCTCTAAAGTTTTTACAGAAATCATCATATTGTTAAATTTACATTAAATCAAAATACAAGACCATAAACAAAAAGAAAATACAGAACACCAAAAAAAGGAATAAAGCCTGCAAATAAATACCAGGTTTGCCAGTGTGCTGTGAACAATTTGTGCTGGGCATCACATGTGTTTACTTTCGATTCCATTTTGTTTGATATCTTTCTTGCACTTCAGATTTACCTCCCAGAACTACACATCCTTTTGGGAGAAAGGATATCAACTGTCAAATGTCTGAGTGTGTTAGTTTCACTGTGTACAGTTTGTTTATGCAGCAATATATGCTTATATTGATATGTGTATAAGGATTTATTTATAATATTTGCTACATCCTTTTGTTGTCACTTCATAAATATTTATCTTATCATACACATGGGGAGAATATTGTGAATCCCAACTTTCTCCACAAGACAATAATGTTGGAGAATTTGATAAGATATATTGCAACTAATAAAAAAAATTTGAAGAAATTCAAATTGGCAGTAAAAACTATTTGCGAAAACAAACACTTTGTTGTGCAAACTTTAAATGATACTTGAAATGATGTTTGCTTACTCACTTGGCAAGAAAGTATCTGTAACAACAGAAGCATTTAACAGATCATCTATGAACACAGCAAAATCAAACATTGGTATCTTTGAGTTAATTGAATATTTTATTATTGCCACCACCAAAGGATGGCGGTATAGTAATTTTGTCATTCAATATAAATTTTTGACCCTAACGGAAACATACTTTATTTTCACACAGGAAGCCTCCCAAGGTGATGGGTAGGGGGAGCACTACGGATTTGACGGGTACCACAAAAATAAAATATGCGGGGCGAACCAACAAGTTAGGCGTGTCCCGTTTTGCATGGATACCAATACGCGCGGGTTCGTTCAATAGGGTCGGAAGTGGATGAGCCAAAGAAAATAGTTAACCGAGGCGCTGGCAGATCTTCAGAAGATTCACCATCAAGAAATCCCGGCCTAGGGGGTCGCTGGCAGCCCCAGCACTAGGTGCCGATGGGATGGCCCAATCCGCCATCCATCTTAAAATACGGATTACAAAAACATTAACAAGGAATATGAATTCAGAACATGATTGGAACAAGTCCAGAACGACATGCCAAACTATTGTACAACCTAGGCATCCTCGGTTTAAGTAAAGTACAATGTTTGAAATCCGGAACTACGGATCTGCAAGGTAGCTACCACTTCATTATCCAGGCAATGAAGTCCACCAAATAACCGAGGTCGGTCTTTTACAGTCGCCAAAAGCAAAGCAAGCTCCTCCATTATACAATGTCATGTCTGAACACATCATGACGGCAAGATTAAATAAAAAATTCCGCAAAATGTCCATTGTACAATGCTCCGCGCCAACCGAACCCGATGACAACGAAAATAAAAAGGTTCAATTCTATTCCCAACTCGACACGGTGACACGCTCTCTACCAATAGGAGACATTAAACTTGTTATGGGAGATTTTGATGCCAAAGTGGGCAATAACTACGATAATTTACTATCAATCATGAGAATGAAACGACTTGGCTATACTAAGAATGACAATGGCGACAGATTGGTTGATTTCTGCGCAAGAAACCGGCTCTTTATTGGAGGCACAAAATATCACCCAGACATGGGCCGACATAACAGCAGCATGTACGGAGACGGCCACTTCCCCATAATTCTCACCATCGATCGACCATCCGACTTCATAACCTCTGAGCGCCGGATGTTTGTCAGAGAGTATACCAATCGCTGCTTCAGTTAACTGCCACCGCCCTCCGATGTGCTTGTTGCCGAGAGGAAATTCCGAGACATCATTAACGCAGCAGCCGGTCGAATACCCCAAGTGCGGCCCAATATCCCAGAGCAGGCAGTAGTACTCGCAGACGAGCGTGATGAGATTTGTGCTATGGACCCCGCTAACCCCAATCAGTGAGCTGAATCTGGAATTAAACAGGGTAGTCACTGAACATAAGCGGAATTTGTGGCTTGAACACTTGGAGCAATGTAACTTAGGCACCGGTTTAGGCAAACTGTGGTCTACTGTTAAGTCACTCTCGAACCCCGGTAGACGGGTTGACAGTCACTTTTGGCGAAGTAACCGTGACTGATCCGAAGAGATGTGCCAGGGTGTTCAATCGTCAATTTATTGTGCATACCGAGAGTGACAGGGTAAGGAGGATAGCCATTCGTCGTATCTGTGGTCTCCCAGCCGATGGACAGCCATCACAATTTACCGTGGGCGAAGTTACGAATGTCATCCGCAGAGCCAAATTATCCAAGGCGTTGGGGCCCGACGGAATCTCTACATTGATGTTGAAGAATCTGGATTTACCTGGCGTTAAGAACCTTAGTACTGTCCTAAACCGGTCTTTGAACACTCTTATAGTACCCGATGTCTGGAAAATGGGCAGAGTGATCCCGCTACTGAAGCCTGGAAAGGACCCGAGTTTGGGGGAGTCGTACAGATCAATCTCCTTTCTCTCAGCAGCAGCAAAGACGCTTGAGGCATTACTCCTTCCGAGCCTCGTAGGAGGCCGAGCATCAACATGGATTTCGAAGACTGCATAGCACACAACTGCTTTGCATGCCATCACCGTGGCTTCAGCCAGGCCATGTGATAGGACGGTCCTCGTGGCACTGGACCTACCGAAGGCATTCCACACGGTCAGCCAGGCCATGTGATAGGACGGTCCTCGTGGCACTGGACCTATCGAAGGCATTCCACACGGTCAGCCATGCCAAACTATTTGGGGACATCGCCAACACTCCCTCCAGCCAGGCCTGAAACGATGGGTCGTGAATTATCTGTGTAGTCGCCAGTCATTTGTGGAAATTAGGGATAAAAAGTCAAAGCACCGTAGAGTGAAACAGGGATTTCCCTAAGGTGAGGTGATTCTCCTGTCTCCCCCGCCTCCCTCCCTAATATAGCTGCCATATAAACCGATCTTGGGTCTTGACTTCTTGAGCCTCTAGAGTGCGCAATTATTATCCGATTGAAATGAAATTTTGTACGACGTGTTTTGTTATGATATCCAACAACTTTGCCAAGTATGGTTCAAATCGGTTTATAACCTGATATAGCTGCCATATAAACCGATCTGGGTCTTGACTTCTTGAGCCTCTAGAGGGCGCAATTCCTATCCGATTTGAATGAATTTTGGCACGAGGTGTTTTGTTATGATATCCAACAACTGTGCCAAGTATGGTTCAAATCGGTTCATAACCTGATATAGCTGTCATATAAACCGCTCTGGGATCTTGACTTCTTGAGCCTCTAGAGGTCGCAATTATTATCCGATTTGCCTGAAATTTTGTACGACGGATTCTCTCATGACCATCAACATACGTGTTTATTATGATCTGAATCGGTCTATAGCCCGATACAGCTCCCATATAAATCGATCTCTCTATTTTACTTCTTGAGCCCCCTAAGGGCGCAATTCTTGTTCGAATTGGCTGACATTTTACACAGGTCTCCAACATATAATTTTATTGTGGTCCAAACCGGACCATATCTTACATCTTACATCCTTTTTTGCCTAAGAAGAGATGCCGGGAAAAGAACTCGACAAATGCGATCCATGGTGGAGGGTATATAAGATTCGGCCTGGGCGATCTTAGCACGCTTTTACTTGTTTTCTTTTAAGAGAGAGGGCATCTTATAAGATTCTTTAGTTTGAATTCGAAGTGTTTCCATTTAAATAGAACTGAAGTTGAAGAAGTTGAGTCAAATCCAATCATGTTGAGAGATAAAATGGTATTGTTTCTCTGCCGGAATTCAGGTAGTTCTTTCAAAAAGAATTTTTTTGCCAAAAGGAGACATTAATGTGGCGATAATTACTGCATCCGGTGAGTTATTTGGTTAAGTGTTGTTTTTGTTTCTTAACCGGTGTATAGATCCAAGTCTGAACCAATGTGGGCCAAATCGAAGAGGGATGTCGAAAGGATAAACTCACTGTCCCAAATTTCGTCGAAATCGAACAATAAATGCGCCATTTATGGGCTCAAGACCCTTAATCGAGAGATTGGTTTATATGGCAACTATATCCAAATCTAGCCGATCTAGACTAAATTGAAGAAGAATGTCGAAGGCCCCAAGACAATTCACTGTCCCTAAATTCGGCGATATCGGACAACAAATGCGACTTTTATGGGTCCAAAACCTTAAATCGAAAGATCGGTCTATATGGCAGCTATATACAAATCTGGACTGATCTGGACCAAATTGAACAATAATGTCGAAGGCCCCAACACAAGTCACATTTCCAAATTAGGGCGACATCGGACAAAAAATGCGCCTTTTATGGGCTCTAAACCTTAAATCGCTCTATATGGCAGCTAGTGGGTTGCCCAAAAAGTAATTGCGGATTTTTTAAAAGAAGGTAAATGAATTTTTAATAAAACTTAGAATGAACTTTAATCAAATATACTTTTTTTTACACTTTTTTTCTAAAACAAGCTAAAAGTAACAGCTGATAACTGCCAGAAGAAAGAATGCAATTACAGAGTCACAAGCTGTGAAAAAATTTGTCAACGCCGACTGTATGAAAAATCCGCAATTACTTTTTGGGCAACCCAATATATCTAAATTTGGACTGATCTGGGCCAAATTGAAGAAGAATGTCGGTGAGCCTAAAATAACTCATTATCTCAAATTTCGGTGACATCGGACCACAAATTCGACTTTTATGAGCCGACGACTTTAAATAGAGAGATCGGTCTACATGGCGGCTGTATTCAAATCTTGACCGATTGTCCCAAATTTCAGCTAAATCGGCAAATAAATGCGCCTTTTATGGATCGGTCTATATGACGAGAGATCGGTCTATATGCCAGCTATATCCAAATCTGAGCCAAATTGAAGAAGGATGTCGAAGGACCCAACACAACTCACTGTCCCATATTTTAGTAAAATCGGATAATAAATGTGGCTTTTATGGGCCTAAGATCCTAAATCGGCGGATCGGTCTATATGGGGGCTATATCAAGATATAGTCCGATATAGCCTATCTTCCAACTTAACTGCCAATGGACAAAAAGAGAATCTGTGCAAAGTTTCCGGTCAACATCTCTATTTTTAAAGACTGCGGCGTGATTTCAACAGACATCGTAGTAAAAATCGTCTTAGATTTTTACGCTGATCAAGAAAATATATTCTTTATAGGCTCGGAAATGGATGTGTTGCAAACGGAACGACAAAATGAATATACCCCGATCCTTCGGTGGTGGGTATAAAAATTTAAAAACTTTCTAAAAGGGAAAATGTTTTTAAAGCAGTGAAAATATTGAGTTACTCAAGGGGGATTTTTGAGCACTTTCCGGCAAAAAAAGAATTTTGAAAATTGGACCACATATGAAGATTTTGCAGCCCGAACAATTTTTCCAAATGCCGTGGTGGCCAACTTAACCGTCCTGCCAAGAGGCACCCGGAACACCTATGGCCATAAATTTCTGCACATAATCTCGATAACACCCCAGATCTCTAGCCATTTGAAATTTCAAAGAGTAATCTCTACCCGTTCTCATATTTCATATTTTTTTCTAGTTATTTTCAGTTCTATCCCACTGTGGGTTGTCCTGGCAGTGTGCAGACCCCGCCAAGCTGGGCCAAGCTTGGCCCCTTATAAAATTCGTTAATTATTTGAAACATGCAAAAAAACATTTTTTTTCTTCTTAATTTTCCCTCCAATTAGTGGTTTTATTTGCCGCTTGTGTTTTATGTATAGCTCTAACGTGATTTTAATTAGCTTCACTAAAGTTTTGCTAGCTCTTCTCATGCCACATTTAAAATTGAATTTACCGAGTTTATTTAAAAATTTATACAATAATATTGTTGTCAAGTGTCATTTGAATTTCTGTAAATTAAATGAAGCCTGAAGTTTTGTGAGTCTGTTTTTTTGTTTTTTTTTTTTTTTTGGTGGGGGGGGGGGGATAACAACGAAATTATGAGCGGGATGTGAGCAGCCACAAATGCTGCAGTGAACATAGCAGCAACATAAATATCAACTGCAACTTAATTGAATTGCGTATGTAATTTATTTATGATACTTCAGCATACCACACACATACATTCAAACTATTGGGTTGCCCAAAAAGTAATTGCGGACAGTCGGCGTTGACAAATTTTTTCACAGATTGTGACTCTGTAATTGCATTCTTTCTTCTGTCAGTTATCAGCTGTTACTTTTAGCTTGCTTTAGAAAAAAAGTGTAAAAAAAGTATATTTGATTAAAGTTCTTTTAAAAAATCCGCAATTACTTTTTGGGCAACCCAATATATGCGAAAGTAAATGTGCGTATGGTGAATTTAAACGACTTCAAATCCACTTAATTGGCTTATAAATAAAAATGTTAAAATTTGAGTTTAATCCCCCCTTGCCTCTGCCTAGGAATATAGAAAACCTCTCACTATAAGTCAGTCACCACACATGCCCCTTATTGAACATCAAGCAACACCGGCAACATAGGCGATAGGCGACACCTTAAATTTTTGTCGTTGCTTAGTTGTTATGAGCAACATATTTGTAGCTTGAGGTGTTTGGGGGGAAGGTAGCTAGCAGTTCTTGGCCTTATAGTAGACGATTTGTGTGCTTATCTTGCACCCAATTGCGTGACAATTGACAGTTTTCTATGCTGCATGTACTATTCTTAATTTAAGGCCATAACGTCATGCGCCACAATCTTGTTGTCCATTTAATATATGGTTTGAGAAAAGCCATTTGAAATGTATGCTACATATACATTAGCAGAAACATGTTGCGAATGCCGACAAATGTTACACAGGCGAAGCAGGCGAATTTTCATTAAATTTAAAGAAAATGCCTGAATGTCAATTTTGCAGGCAGGAGGACCACTGGCAACTGGCTTCATTGGAATATTATGGAGAATTGGGTATAAACATAGAGACTGGCCACTATTTAATTCATTTATGACCATTCATCATTTAGCACTAACATAGGGTAAGGATGATGGCCGTTGTATTGGGTTGCCCAAAAAGTAATAGCGGATTTTTCATATAGTCGGCATTGACAATTTTTTTTTTCACAACTTGTGACTCTGTAATTGCATTCTTTCTTCTTTCAGTTATCAGCTGTTACTTTTAGCTTGCTTTAGAAAAAAAGTGTAAAAAAAGTATATTTGATTAAAGTTCATTCTAAGTTTTATTAAAAATGCATTTACTTTCTTTTAAAAAATCCGCAATTACTTTTTGGGCAACCCAATAGCTATTGTATAGACCGATTTTCCGATAAAGGGTCTAATGCCCATTAAAACTTCATCCGATATCGCTGAAATTTTAAACAGTGAGTAGCTTAAGGCCTCCCGACATCTGACCCAAATATGGTTCAGATCGGACTATATTTAGATATAGCTGCCATATAGACCGATCTGCCCATAAAGGGTTTGAAGCCTTTAAAAGCTCTATTTATAGTCCAATTGCGCTGACATTTGAAACAGTGAGTAGTTTTAGGCCTACCAACATATGACCAAAATATGGTTCAGATCGCAGTATATTTATATATAGCTGCCACATTGACCGATCTCCCGATAAAGGGTCTGAAGCCCATAAAGGCCAAAATTATTACTCGATTTCTTTGAAATTTGGAAAAGTGGGTAGTTTTAGGTCTCCCGACATCCGCCCACAATATGGCTTGGATCGGACTATATTTAAATATAGCGGCCATATAGACCGATCTCCCGATAAAGGGTCTGAAGCTCATAAAAGCATTATTTTTTTATCAAATTTCACCGAAATTTGAAACAGTGAGTAGTTTTAGGCCATACGACCCAAATATGGCAAAAATAGGACTGTATTTAGATATAGCTGTCACATAGACCGATATGCCGGTTAAGGTTCCGAAGCTCATAAAAGCTTTATTTATTTCTCGATTTTGTTGAAATTTAAAACAGTGAGTTATTTTAAGCCTCTCGACATCTGACCTAAGTATAGTTCAATGTCCTTGCCGGATTTGGGTGCATAAGTCAGCCAATTTTCATCGGATTGTGACGAAAGGAGGTAAACATATATACCCGAGGTGGTAGGTATCCAAAGTTCGGCCCGGCCGAACTTAATGCCTTTTTATTTGTTTTTTTTTATACCCTCCACCATAGGATGGGGGGTATACTAATTTGGTCATTCTGATTGTAACTACTCGAAATATTCGTCTGAGACCCCATAAAGTATATATATTCTTGATTAGCGTAAAAATCTAAGACGATCTAGACATGTCCGTCTGTCTGTTGAAATCACGCTACAGTCTTCAAAAGTAGAGATATTGAGTTGAAACTTTGCACAGATTCTTTTTTTGTCCATAAGCAGGTTAAGTTCGAAGATGAGCTATATCGGACTATATCTTGATATAGCCCCCATATAGTCCGATCCGCCGATTTAGGGCCTTAGGCCCATAAAAGCCACATTTTTTATCCGATTTTGCTGAAATTTGGGTCAGTGAGTTATGTTAGGCCCCTCGATATCCTTCGTCACTTTGGCCCAGATCGGTTCAGATTTCGATATATATATGCAATATAGACCGATTCTCCGATTTAGGGTCTTAGGCCCATAAAAGCCACATTTATTATCCGATTTTGCTGAAATTTGGGACAGTGAGTTATGTTAAGCCCCTCGACATCCTTCGTCAATTTGGCCCAGATCGGTCCAGATTTGGATATAGCTGCCATATAGACCGATCCTACGATTTAGGGTCCAAGGCCGATAAAAGCCACATTTATTATCCGATTTTGCTGAAATTTGGGACAGTGAATTGTGTTAGGCCCCTCGACATCCTTCGTCAATTTGGCCCAGATCGGTCCAGATTTGGATATAGCTGCCATATAGACCGATCCTACGATTTAGGGTCCAAGGCCCTTAAAAGCCACATTTATTATCCGATTTTGCTGAAATTTGGGACAGTGAGTTGTGTTGGGCCCCTCGACATCCTTCGTCAATTTGGCCCAGATCGGTCTACATTTGGATATAGCTGCCATATAGACCGATCCTACGATTAAGAGTCCTAGGCCCATAAAAGCCACATTTATTATCCAATTTAGTTGAAATTTGAAACAGTGAGTAGAGCTAGGCCCTTTGACATCCCTTGTCAATTTGGCTCAGATCGGACCATATTGGGATATAGCTGCCATATAGACCGATCCTCTGATTTAGGATTTTAGGCCCATAAAAGCCACATTTATTACCCGATTTAGTTGAAATTTGAGACAGTGAGTAGAGCTAGGCCCTTCGACATCCCTTGTCAATTTGGCTCAGATCGGACCATATTTGGATATAGCTGCCATATAGACCGATCTCTTGATTCAAAGTTTTGGACCCATAAAACTCGCATTTATTGACGGATGTGGCCGAAATTGGGGACAGTGGGTTAAATTAAGCCCCTCGACATACTTCTGGAATATGTCACAGATCAGTTCACATTTGGATATAGCTGCCATATAGCCCGATCTCTCGATCGAGGTTTTGGGGTCATAAAAGGCGCGTTTTTTGTCCGATGACGCCGAGATTTGGGACGGTGAGTTGTGTTAGGCCCTTCGATATCCTTTATTTAAAATTTGATCCAGATCCGTCCAGATCTGCCATATAGACCGATATTCCGATTTATAGTCTTGGTGCCATAAAGTCGCATTTTTAATCCGATTTCTCTTAAATTTTACACAGTGACTTATGCTAAGCATTTCGACATCCGTTTATTACATGATTCAAATCGGTTTAATTTTAGATATAGCTACTTAAAAGACCAATATTTTGTTATACGCAATTGACCAAATACTAGTACTTACAAGTATTTGGTCCAAATCGGAACATATTTCGATATAGCTGCGATGGGGCATAAGGTATGCATTTTTCATCGGATTATGACGAAAGGTGTTTTATATATATACCCGAGGTGGTGGGTATCCAAAGTTCGGCCCGGCCGAACTATATGCCTTTTTTCTTGTTTTTTTGTCATTAAACTGATTTTGGAAAAATCGGCGTATACAAAATATAAGTATCGTATTCAGAAAAAAATGTTTAGAGTGGTTTTTACCTTTTTTATACCCACCATCATAGGATGGGGGTATACTAATCTATTCATTCCCGTTGTAACGAAATATAGGACATAGCTCTCACATAAACCGATCTCCCGATTTGACTTCTTGAGCTCTTATGAGCATAAATTTTTAGTCCGATTTGACTGAAATTTTGCACATAGTGTTCTGTCACAACTTCCAACATCTGTGCCAAGTACGGTCCAAATCGGTCTATAACCTGATATTCATAGCTCCCATATTCTAGCAGAATTCGTCGTGGTGGGTTCCCAAGATTCGGCCCGGCCCAACTAGCTCGCTTTTATTTGTATACCTTTCGATATCTACCTCACAGCCATATTTTCCCGAAGGTAAAATTACGTAGGAACTTTAAAAGCTCTCTTGAGTCTCAAAATGGCCCCCATTTCATTCACAATACCTTGTCTTCCCTTAGAAAGTTATCATAAATTCTGTTTATTTTATTTTGAAGGTCAATTCTCTTCTATTTCGTACATTCCTTAAAACTTCCCCCAACCATAACCATAACCAAAACAAACAAATCTGTTAATTAACATTTTATTTCACTTTATTTTCAGGTAAGTATTGCATAGCACTTACGCTGCCGTTTTTCTTCATCATCTATATCAATTTTTGGGTAATAATAATTTACTTGAGTTCCTTTTGCATTTGCCAAGGAGAAAAAAAAAACGGAAAGAAAAAAGACAAGGTAAAATAAAATTAAAATTGCCATATTTTAGAGGCAATAATAATACCGGGTTCGCATATCAACAACATTAGCATCAGAGCCAAAACGTGCGCCAGCAAACAGCAGCATACACTAAAAGTGCCATCAGAAATAAAGCAAAAGTTTGGTACCAGAGAAAGCAGAAGGCGTTTGAAAAATCAAGCAGCTCGTGTTTTTATTGTTCAGCTTTTTTCTTTGTAGTTCTTGTTTAAGTGGAAAATATGGGAGAGTCTGGTGAGTTTGTACGCAGATGCGTTTAGCATACATAATAAATATGTTGATGTATCCAAGGAGGTGGCATATGAAACAAGGTTGTTATGAGGACTCAGACAAGGGAGTGATAGAAAATATTTCAAAATTTGGAGTAAACAGTGTAAAGATGAGGCTTTCATAAGGACGACCAACTTCTCCATATGGGTTATTAAATGTTGAAATTGCTACGCGATGACGCCAAACTTTGGAGTATAGTATTCTATTAGACCCTAGGCCGTCTTGGCGAGGGCCCCATAAAAGCCGTAGCAGCTCCCAAATTAAGTACGATCTCCATCATTTCAGGAGGAATTTGAAATTCATCGATTAAAAAATGCAATTTTATGTGCCTAAGAACTTAAGTCAGGAGAGCGATATAGGTCTATATATATACCCAAATATAGACCTAGACTTGAACCATATTGACCACCACTGTCGACGAGCCTAACACAGCCCACTAAGTAAAATTTCGGCGAAATCGAGTAGGTTAGGTTAGGTTAAGTTAAAAAGAGGGTGCGGATATTAATTCGCCCTATGCCACTATGGACATACACCTAAGCCAGTAATCGGCTTGTTGTGCGCTCTAAATACTAAACAAGTAAAAGCGTGCAAAGTTCGGCCGGGCCGAATCTTATATACCCTCCACCATGGAGCGCATTTGTCGAGTTTTTTTTCCCGGCATCTCTTCTTAGGCAAAACAGGATATAAGAAAAGATTTGCTCTGCTATTAGAGCGATATCAAGATATGATCGGGTTTGGACCACAATTAAATTATATGTTGGAGACCTGTGTAAAATGTCAGCCAAGACGAATAAGAATTGCGCCCTTTGGGGGCTCAAGAAGTAAAATAGAGAGATCGATTTATATGGGAGCTGTATCGGGCTGTAGACCGATTCAGACCATAATAAATACGTATGTTGATGGTCATGGGAGGATCCGTCGTACAAAATTTCAGGCAAATCGGATAATAATTGCGACCTCTAGAGGCTCAAGAAGTCAAGATCCCAGATCGGTTCATATGACAATTATATCAGATTATGAACCGATTTGAACCATACTTGGCACAGTTGTTGGATATCATAACAAAATACGTGGTGCCAAAATTCATTCAAATCGAATAGGAATTGCGCCCTCTAGAGGCTCAAGAAGTCAAGACCCAAGATCGGTTTATATGACAGCTATATCAGGTTATGACCTGATTTGAACCATACTTGGCACAGTTGTTGGATATCATAACAAAACACGTCGTGCAAAATTCCATTCCAATCAGATAAGAATTGCGCCCTCTAGAGGCTCAAGAAATCAAGACCCAAGATCGGTTTATATGACAGCTATATCAGGTTATGGATGATTTGAACCATACTTGGCACAGTTGTTGGATATCAAAACAAAACACGTCGTGCAAAATTTCATTCCAATCGGATGGAAATTGCGCCTTCTAGAAGCTCAAGAAGAAAAGACCCAAGATCGGTTTATATGGCAGCTATATCAAAACATAGACCGATATGACCCATTTACAATACCAACCCACCTACATTAATAATAAGTATTTGTGCAAAATTTCAAGCGGCTAGCTTTACTCCTTCGGAAGTTTGCGTGCTTTCGACAGACAGACGGACGGACGGACGGACAGAGGGACGGACATGGCTAAATAGACATAAAATATCACGACGATCAAGAATATATATACTTTATGGGGTCTCAGACGAATATTTCGAGTAGTTACAAACAGAATGACGAAATTAGTATACCCCCCATCTTATGGTGGAGGGTATAAAAATCTATGTTAGGAATTCTGTGCTACTTACAAAATCCTTAATAGTTTTCCATGCCAAGCCCCTGTTTTGCCGATATCTGTTAGCCGCGAAAGCCGAGCAATGAACAAGGAATGGCCCAACATCTCATCATCTTCTTCGCATGCCCATCATTTGCCGCACCGATTTTGCATAAGTGAGCTTGTAGTCCTATGTATCCTGGTTTGATACCGAAAGCTATACTGACCTCCTTCTTACTTCCTTTCAGTAATAGCCTCGTCTTCTCACGATCTAGATGTCCTCATTCGATTTTCGTCATCCTACCGACCATTTCGCTGTTCCACAGCGTTACATGCGAAATTTGTCGCCCACGCCCTTAACTCGGACTACGTCGAACCGAAAGGTTTCGGGGTTAATCAAGTTTATTGACGGCAGTCCACCAAACTGGTGGATTGAGCGGCACGATGCACTACTATCAAAGCTTGTCGCATTTGGTGTCGGTAATGACTTCGTTCGATTTATTTCGAGCTTTCTCAGAGATCGCACTATTCGAGTCGTTATAGATGGGTTCTCATCCAATGAGCATAAATTGACCGCAGGTGGACCCCAGGGCCCTGTTCTTCCTCCTTCTCTTTTTTTCTTATTTTCATCAACGATCTGTTGGCTCAGGCATCGAAGCCGATCTACTCATTTGCGGATGACAGCGTCATTCGTATTCATTCAACCATAAGCCGAGTCTTCGAGAGATTGAGGACAAGAGGCGGGTTATGGACGATACACTATGCCAGGATTTGCTGGCCATTTCTGAGTGGGGTCGAATGAATTGAGGAGATTTTAATGCAGAAGACCCAGTGCTGCTTGTTGTCATACACACGATTCGCGGACCCATTACGATCATCTTTGTCTATTAACGTTATTAATGTTGAGCAATCAGATGCTCTTGATATTCTGGGCATGAAAATAGGGCATAGTGATGTCCGTTGGGCTAAACATGTATTTGAAATGACGAAATTAGCATTCAAGTGTTTAGGCTTCCTTAAACGATCTAAGAATGACTTCACTCCGTCTGAACTTCTTAACATCTACACCACTTTCATAACGCCGAAAATGGAGTACAAATCACATGTATGGGCTGGTGCTTCAAAATCATTCCTGAAGCTACGTCCGTCTGTCTGTTGAAATCACGCTGCAGTCTTTAAAAATAGAGATATGGGCTATATCGGACTATATCTTGATATAGCCCCCATATAGACCGATCCGCCGATTTAGGGTCTTAGGCCAATAAAAGCCACATTTATTATCCGATCTAGGGACCTCCGACGTCCTCCGTAAATTTGGCTCAGATCGGTTCAGATTTGGATATAGCTGCCATATAGACCGATCCTCCGATTTAGGGTTTTAGGCCTATAAAAGCCACATTTATTATCCAATTTTGCTGAAATTCGGGACAGTGAGTTGTCTTAGATCCTTCGACATCATCCGTTAATATGGCTTAGATCGGTTTAGATTTGGATATAGCTGCCATATAGACCGATCCTCAAATTTAGGGTCTTAGGCCTATAAAAGCCACATTTATTATCCGATTTTGCTAAAATTCGGGACAGTGAGTTGTGTTGGGCCCTTCAACGTCCTTCGTCAATTTGGCTCAGATCGGTCCACATTTGGATATAGCTGCCATATAGACCGTTCCTCCGATTTAGGGTCATAGGCCCATAAAAGCTGTATTTATTATCCGATTTTGCTGAAATTTGGGACAGTGCGCTGTCTTGGGCCCTCCGACGTCCTCCGTCAATTTGGCTCAGATCGGTACAGATTTGGATATAGCTGCCATATAGACCGATCCTCAAATTTAGGGTCTTAGGCCTATAAAAGCCACATTTATTATCCGATTTTGCTAAAATTCGGGACAGTGAGTTGTGTTGGGCCCTTCAATGTCCTTCGTCAATTTGGCTCAGATCGATCCACATTTGGCTATAGCTGCCATATAAACCGATCTTCCGATTTGGGGTCTTAGGCCCATAAAACACGCATTTATTATCCGATGTCGCCGAAATTTGGGACAGTGAGTTAAGTTAAGCCCCTTGACATACTTCTGCATTATCGCAGAGATCGGTCCAGATTTGGATATAGCTGCCATATAGACCGATCTCTCGGTTTTAGGTTTTGGAGCCATAAAAAACGAATTTATTGTCCGATGTTGCCGAAATTGTGGACAAAGAGTTAAGTTAAGCCCCTCCACATATTTCGGCCCGGACGAATTTAGCACACTATTACTTGTTTGGCTTTCTATTCTAAATAGAAACATAGAGAAACCCTATTGGATTCAGCTCGACAAAAAAAAAATCCAACGATAAAATGAAACAACCAAAATAAAAAGGAGCACAAAAATACAGAGATCAAGAATTTATATATTTATCGGACCGGAAATGAGTATTTCGATGTGTTGCAATAAATTTGAATATACCCCATCCTTCGGTGGTGGGTATAAGAACGACCACGACTGCCACAGATCTCTCAACGCGATGACTGAATATTTCTAAATTCAACTGCTGTGGGTGCCGGGCCACAAATGTATGCCAAGGAATTGTAGAGTAGACGAGCTTGCGATACTAGGACTTGCCTTACACATTACAGGGGAACTGGATCCTGTGGGTATGCCTCTAGCCACGTGTAAGCTAAGTCTTCAGAATCAGGTCCGAAGGGCAACGAAAGACAGTTGGCCATATTCCAACACTCCTACAGACCTCTTGGTCATTGTGTCCGTCATGACAGGTCACTGACTAGTCGAAATACATGCAGAAGCTGTGAGGACGTCGAGAAAGTAGAGACTATGGATTATCTGGGGTGTGTGTCAGAAGGAGTTCCACTTTAGGTTTTCATTTCTTTGAGAACCAGTCTGATTGATCGGATGTGAATATTAGAATTTAAGAGCTTTTTTCAAGCGATCTGGATAGTTCAATGTTGGAAACTAGAAGGCATCTTCCTTCTCCAATTCCTGTGGTACCAAAATGGATAACAGCTTACAAGTGTGTCTAATGGTAGACTGTCACTTACACCAAACCTACAATATATCGTGAGGTTGTTGGTATCCAAGTCATCGCCTTTTTTCAACACCCTTTTATTAATAAATGTACCTGAAATTACATGTACTCTCGAAACACTTGTTCAAATGCGTGTTATCATGCCTCGTCCTCTGGTACGTTGTTTTATTTTTAATTTAAAATATAAACTTAAAAAACCAACCTGCCCCAAGGTGTTTAGAAAATCCATAAAATGTTTAAAACGCGTTTTCGTTGGAAAACACTTCTTAATGGATATTAACATTTTCGAAACAGAAAGGGAGGTAGTCGAAAGACTCAAACGACTCAAGGGGAAATGCAAAGAGGGGGTGTTCTTATGATATTTATGCAAATGTTAAAAAACAAAATATGACAAAAAAAAAATTAAAAAAAAAACATTGAGTAAAGATACATGATTCCAGCATTCATTTTGTTTGAAATATTATGTTAACAAACAAAATAAAATTGGCATTTTATTAAAAAAAAAAAAAAATAAATGAGTTATATAAGAAAAGACTTTTTTTAAATTTTCACATAAAATTAAACAAGTAAAAAGGCTTTAAGTTCGGCCGGCCCGAACTTTGGATACCCACCACCTCGGGTATATATGTAAACCACCTTTCACCAAAATTCGGTGAAAATTTCATACCTTATACTCATATACCTCATACCGATCTGAACTATATACGACACTGATGTCGAAAAGCCGAACATAAGTCACTGTGTCAAATTTCAGTGAAATCGGATTATAAATGCGCCTTTTATGGGGACAAGACTTTAAATCGAGATATCGGTCTACATGGCAGCTATATCCAAGTTGCATAAACATGTCGAAAAGCCTAACATAAGTCACTGTGTCAAATTTCAGTGAAATCGGACAAAAAATGCCTCTTTTATTGCCCCTTAACCTTAAATCGAGAGATCGGTCTATATGGCAGCTATATGCAAATCTGGACCGATCTGGGACGGACGTCGATGAGTCTAACCAAACTCACTGTGTCAAATTTCAGCGACATCGGACAATAAATGCGTCTTTTATGGCCCCAAACTCTAAAACCTAGATATCGGTCTATATGGCAGCTATATCCAAATCTGAACCGATCTGTGCGATATTGCAGAAGTATGTCAAGGGGCTTAACTTAACTCACAGTTCCAAATTTCGGCGATATCGGACAATAAATGATCATTTTATGGGCCCAGAACCATAAATCAAGAAATCGGTCTATATGGCAGCTATATCTAAATCTGAACCGATCTGAACCAAATTGAAGAAATATGTCAAATCGGAAAATGAATGTGGCTTTTATGGGCCTTACACCATAAATCGGAGGATCGATCTGTATGGCAGCTATATCCAAATCTGGACCGATCTGAGCCAAATTAACGAAGGATGTCGATGGGCCTTACACAATTCACTGTCCCGAATTTCATCAAAATCGGATAATAAATGTGGCTTTTGTGGGCCTAAAACCCTTAACCGGAGGATCGGTCTATATGGCAGCTATATCCAAATCTGAACCGATCTGGGCCAATTTAACGAAGGAAGTCGAAGGGCCTAACAGAACTCACTGCCCCAAATTTCAACAAAATCGGATAGTAAATGTGGCTTTTATGGGCCTAAGACCCTAACTCGGAGAATCGGTCTATATGGGGGCTATATCAAGATATAGTCCGATATAGCCCATCTTCGAACTTAACCTGCTTATGGACAAAAAAAGAATCTGTGCAAAATTTCAGCTCAATATCTCTAATTTTAAAGACTGTAGCGTGATTTCAACAGACAGACGGACGGACATGTCTAGATCGTCTTAGATTTTTACGCTGATCAAGAATATATATATAGGCATTTGCGAGAAGAATACCAATCTGATATCCAAAGGTGGGACCACGTTTCTGGGGGTCCACCATTTCCCAAAAACACCCCCCCAAACATGACTTATTTACTGACCATGGTAATATGGGGCTTAAATAAAATGTATTTGAGTGTAGAATTAGAATCTGATATCCAAG